>NW_020948840.1:3581201-3595374 GCF_900497805.2 Vombatus ursinus | reverse complement strand
TCTCTGTCTCTCTCTATCTCTCTCTCTCTCAGAATCTTCATTTGATACATTCTTCCCTGCTAGCTTATGGTACCAAGTCTCTTCTCCCTTTTGTTGCTAAATTCCTTGAGAAGACTATCAACAATAGGTGCCTCCACTTTATTTTTTCTCTCTAACTCTGAACTCTCTACAGTTTGGTTTCCAACTTCATCTTTCAACCAAAACTTCTATCTTCAAAGTCACTAGTGATTCCCCCTTAATCCATTATTTATTTCTTTATTTTTAACATTCTTTTTTTTAGTTCCAAATTCCCTCCGTCTCTATAACCCATCTCCCACCCATTGAGAAGCAAACAATATTATATCAATTATACATATGAAATAATGTAAAACATATTCCCGTATTAGCCATGTCACAAAAAAGTGTAAAAATGTGCTTCAAATTTGCAGTCAGAGTACATCACTTCTCTCTTCAGAAGCAGATAGCATTTTTCATCATGCGTCTTTCAGGATTATCTTGAATTATTGTATTGGTCAGAGTAGTGAAGTCTTTCACAGTTGATCATCATTATAATATTGCTGTTACTATGTACAATATACTACACATACACATACATACATACACACATATATATATGCATACACACATGTGGGTGTGTGTATATACCCATTTTTTTTTTCTCGTGATCCATTTGGGAAACAGACCTAGCAGTGATATTGCTGTTTTAGGGTATGCATAGTTTTATAGTACTTTGGGCATAGTTCCAAATTGTTGTCCAGAATGGATTGACCAATGCACAATTCCACCAACAGTGCATAACATGTCCTAATTTTTCTATATATTCTCCAGCATTTGTCATTTTTTTCTGTCACATTAGTCAATCTGCTAAGTGTGAGGTAGAACTTCAGTTGTTTTAATTTGCATTTGTCTTATCAATAGTGATTTAAAGCATTTTAAAATTATTCTTATGAAAACATGTATTCATATCCTTTGACTATTAATTAAGGAATGACTTATTTTTTATAAATTTGACTCAGTTCCCTATATATTTGAGAAATGAGTCCTTTATCAGAGAAATGTGCTGTAAATTCTTGCCCTGCGCCCCCCCAGTTTCCTGCTTTCCTTTTAATTTTGGCTGCATTGGTTTTGTCTGTATAAAACCTTTTAATTTAAAGTAATCAAAATTATCTATTTTACTTCCCATGATGCTCTTTATCTCTTATCCATTTATAAACTTCCCTTATACATAAATCTGACAGCTAAAATTTTCCATACTTTCTTAATTTGCTTATAATATCACTCTTTATATCTAAATCCTGGACCTTATCTTGGTATACAGTGATGTTGGTCTGTGCCTAGTTTCTGCCAACCCAGTTATCCCAGCAAGTTTTGTTAGTGAGTTTTTTGTCCCCAAAACTTGGATCTTTGGGTTTATCAAACACTAGATTACTATGACCATTTATTATAGCATGTTGTATCAATACACTGATTAATTTCACTGATACACCACTGTATTTCTTAACCAGTACCAGATTGTTTTGATGATTACCACTTTATAGTTTGAAATCTGGCACTGTTGGGCCACATTCTTTCACATTTTTTTCATTGATTCCTTTGATATTCTCGACCTTTTATTCTTCTAGATAAACTTTGTTATTATTTTTTCTAGATCTATAAAATGATTCTTTGGTAGTTCGATTGGTATGACACTAAATAAACAAATTAATTTAGGTAGAATTATTGTTTTCATTATATTGGTTTACTTTATACATGAGCAATTAATATCACTCCAGTTGTTTAAATCTGTGTTTATTTGTATGAAAAGTATTTTATAATTGTGTTCCTGTAATTCTTGGGTTTGCCTGGGCAGATGGACTTTGAAGTAATTTTTTTATTGCCTGCAGTTACTTTAAATGGAATTTCTCTTCTATTTTCTGCTGTATATTGTTGGTAACATATAGAAATACTGATGAGTTATGTGAATTTACATTATATGCTACAACTTTAGAAAAGTTAATTGCTTCAACTAGGTTTTTAGTTGATTTTTAGTATTCTTTAAGTATACCATCATGTCTTCTACAAAGAGTGATAATTTTATTTCCTTAATGTCTATTATTGTTTAAATTTCTTTGTATCTTATTGCTATAACTAGCATTTCTAGTAAAATATTGAATATTAGGGTTGATTATGGACAGCCCTACTTCATTCCTGATCTTATTGGGAAGACTTCTAGTTCATCTCCATTACTGATAATGCTTAGTCTTGTTTTTAGATAAATAGTATTTATTTTAAGAAAAGCTCCATTTACTCCTATGCTTCTCAGTGTTTTTAGTAGGAATGGGTGTTGTATTTTGTCAAAAGCTTTTTTCTGCATTTATAGAGATGATTGTATGCTTTTTGTTGTTTTTGTTATTGATATAATCAATTATAGTTGTAGTTTTCCTAATGATGAACCAGCCCTGCATTCCTGATATAAATGTCATCTGGTAATAGTGTATGATCTTTGGAATATATTGCTGTAATCTCCTTTCTAGTATTGTATTTAAAATTTTTGCATCAATACTCAATAGGGAAATTGATCTATAGTTTTCTTCCTCTGTTTTTGTTCTCCTTAGTTTAGGCATCAAAACTATATTCGAGCCATAGAAAGAATTTGGTAGAACTCCACCTTTTTTTTTTTCAAATAGTTTATGTAACGTTGGAATTAATTATTCTTTAAATGTTTGGTAGAATTCACTCATAAATAACTCTAGTCCTTTTTGGGGGGGGTGGGGAAGCTCATATATGGCTTGTCTAATTTATTTTTCTATGAGAGTTTATTTATGCATTCTATTTCCTTTTCTGTTAATCTGGGCAATTTGTATTTTTATAAATATTCATCCATTTCATTTCCATTCACTTTTGCTGACATATAGTTGGGCAAAATAGCACCTAATAATTGCTTTAATTTTGGTTTCACTGGTGGTGTGCTTACACTTCAATTTTGATACTGGTAATTGAGATTTTGTCTTTCTTTTTAAAAATTAAATAATGTTTTATTTATTCTATTTTTTCATAAAATCAGCTCCTAGTTTTATTTTTAGTTCAATAATTTTTCTACTTTAATTTTTTAAATCTCTCCTTTGATTTTAAAGATTTTTATTTTTATTTGCAATTTTTAGTTTGGTTTTTTAGTTGTTTTTAATAGCATGCTCAATTTAGTTATCTGCTATTTCTCACTTTTGTTGATGTAAGCATTTAGTGATATAACTTTTTTTAAATACTTTTTTTGGCTGTATTCCACACATTTTGATATATTGTCTCATTATTTCCATTCTATTTCATGAAATTATTTACAATTTCTATGATTTGTTTTTTATCCACTCATTTTTTTTAGGTTTAGATCAATTTGTTTCTAATTAATTTTTAATCTATGTTTCTAATGTTCTTTATTGAAGATATTTTTATAGTATTATGGTCTGAAGAGGATGCATTAAATATTTCTGCTTTTCTTCATTTGCTTGTGAGATTTTTAATGCCCTAATACACAGTCAATTTTTGTGAAGGTGCTACTACAAATGGAAAAAAAAAAGGTATATTCCTTTCTATCCCCATTCAATTTTCTTCACAGGGCTATTGTATCCAACTTTTCTAAGATTATTTTCATCTCTCTAATTTCTTTCTTACTTATCCTATGATTAGATTTATCTCATTCTGAGAGGGGAAAGTTGAGGTCTCCCACTAGTATAGTTTTTAGTGTCTTTTTCCTCCTGTAACTCATTTAACTTTTCCTTTGAGAATTTATATTCTCTGTCATTTGGGGCATGTATGTTTAGTATTGATATTACTTCATTATCTATAATACCTTTTTAGAAAATTGTAGTTCCCCTGATTATCTCTTTTACTTAGGTCTATTTTTGCTTTTGTTTAATCTGAGATCATGATTGCTACCCCTGCCCCTACTGAAGCATGACAGATTCGACTCCAGTTTATTTCTTTAACTCTTTTTGTGTTTTTGTTTCAAATATGTTTCTTGTAATTGAGTTCCAGTTTCTTACCTATTCTGCATTCTTCTTCCACCTTATGGATGAGTTTATCCCATTTATATTCATTTATTATTACTAATTATGTATTTCCCTCTAGCCTATTTTCATTTGTTTGTGCTCTTTTTCTTTTTAGCCTGTCCCTTCTCAAAAATCTGCTTTGCTTCTAACCAACTCCTCTTTTAATCTGGCCTCTCTTTTTTCACTCTCTTTATCTTATCCTTTCCTACTTCTGTGTTGGGTGACATAGATTTCTATACCGAACTGGTGTCTGTGTGTGTGTGTGTGTGTGTGAGTGAGTGAGTGTATGGTTCAAGTATTGCCCATCACCTCCACCCATTTTCCATTCCCAGCAACTTTTGTCAAATTGGAAGTTCTTATTTCAGAAGCTGGAGTTTTTAGGGTAAGATGTTTGTTTGTTTGTTTTCAATGAGATTTTATTTTAACTTTATTTAATTGTTTCTTGATATGTCATGGAGTTATTAGTTTTCACTTGACTGATTCTAATTTTTAAGGAATTATTTTCTTCAGTGAGCTTTTATACCTATTTTTCCATTCAGCAAAATCTGTTTTTAAGACATTATTTTCTTCAGTATTTTTTGAGCTTCTTTTACCAAGCTGTTAATTATCTGTTCCCAATTGTCTTGTTTCACTCTAATTTATTTTCCCAATGTTTCCTCTACCACTCTAATCTCTTACTTTAGCTCTTTCAGGAATTCTCATTGGACTTGTTTTTTTCTTTGAGGCCTTACTTGTTGGCAGTTGTTTTCACATTGTTGTCTTCTGAGTTTGTGTCTTCATCTTCCCTGCCACTATAATAACTTATTTTACAGTTAGGTTATATTTTTGTTCTTTGCTCATTTTTCTAACCGATTTCTTGACTCTGACCTTTGTATTAAAATCAGGCTGTGGTCATTTGAAGAGCAGGGGGTACTTTCCCGATCTTCAGGATTTTTTGCACTACTATCTTCACAGCTAGTTCTGCGGGTCTATTAATTTTCAATGCTTTCAAGGTGGTGTGTTCTGAAGAGAGGCGTGGTCAGTGTTCTCCTGGTCTATGCTCTGGTATTTACACAGGAAGAGCTTCTGCTCCCTTGCAGCTACAAGTGCTACTACTCTTTTGTCCTGGAACTATGAACAGGCCCCTGTTCCCTTGCAGCTTCTTCCCTAGAACTGCAAGCCAGAACTTTGTGTGGGCAATGGATTTGCTAAACAGCACCTGAACCTGCATCCAGTGCCAGAACAATGTCCCCTGTAATCTCTTTCTGACTGACCCAATCCTCTTACTTTCTCTGAGCTGAGAGCTCACAGAACTCCTGCTGCCACTATTGCCACCTCCAGTGTGTTGCTGCTGCATGTACTCCAGGGACCCACCTCAGTGTCACAGACCTCTCCTTTCAATCTCTTAAGTTGTCTTAGGATGAAAAAAATGTCTCACCTCAACCTTTTGTTGACTAGCCTGCTCCAGACATCTATTTGACACATTATTTTAAAGTTCTACATAAGTAAATGTTGAGAGAGCTAGCTTGGGTGGCTGCCTCTACTCGTCCATCTCTAACTTTCTGGATCCTTTGGCAACATCAATCACCCTTTCCTATTTGATGTTCTTTCTTTTACAAGATTTTGTGACACTACTCTCTTTGTTCTCCTCCTGCCCATCTGACTGTTCCTTCTTAGCCTCCTTTGCTATGTCTTCATCCAGACCATCACCACTAACTGTAGGTGTTCCTCTTCTCTTTACCCTCAATAGTGTTTCACTTGGTGATCTCATCAGCTCCCATGGATTTAGTTATCGTCTCCATGAAGATGATTTTCAGATCTACTAGTCCAGCCCTAAATTCTCTGCTGATCTTCTGTCTTGCATCTCCAACTGTCTACTGGACATCTTGAACTAGATGTCCCATAAACATCTTCAATTTGCCATGTCCAAAACTGAAATTCTCTTTCCCTCCAAATCTTCCTTTCTCCCAAACTTTTCTTATTACTATTGAAGACCAACAGTCTCACATTCACTAGGGTTTGCAACTATGTATCGTCTTCACCTCCTTATTCTCCCTCACCCCTCCAATACCCAATCTGTTACTAATAAGATTTTAACTTTGTGACATATCTCATGTATATCAACAGCCATTTCTCCTTTAAAACTGCACTCCCACTGGTGATGCAGGTCCTCATCACCTCATGCCCAGACCATTGCTATAGCCTCTAGTTTTGTTTTGTTTTTTTCCCTGACATGTCTCTCAGCAATACAATTTATCTGCTACTCAGCAGTCAAATTGATCTTCCTACAGGACAGGTCTGACCCTGTCACCCAGCCCCTACTTAGTAATTCCAGTGGGTCCCTATCATCTCCAGAATCAAATAGAATCTAGCATTTGACACCCTCTATAACGTCTAAAAACTCCATAACCCAACTCTTTCCAATCTTTTTACATCTTATACCATGCTACGTACTCTGTGATCCAAGAACACTGATTTAATTGCAGGTCCTCAAACATGTTATACCATTTCCTATCTCTAGACATTTTCACTGGCTGTTCACTATGCCTGCAATACTCTTCCTCCTCATTTAGTTTCCCTAAGTTTCTTCGTGTCTCAGCTAAAATTCCACATTCTACAGGAAGCCTTCACTGATTCTTCTATATTCTAGTGACTTCTCTCTGTTGATTATTTCCAATTTATTCTATGTATAGCTAGTCTGCACATAGTTGTTTGCATGTGGTCTCTCCATTAGACTATGAGCTCTTTGAGAGTAGGAACTATAGGGGGCAGCTAGGTGGCGCAGTGGATAGAGCACTGGCCCTGGAGTCAGGAGGACCTGAGTTCAAATCTGGCCTCAGACACATAACACTCACTAGCTGTGTGTGTGACCCTGGGCAAGTCATTTAACCCCAATTGCCTTACCAAAAAAAAAAAACAGAGTAGGAACCATATTTTGCCTTTCTCTGTATCCCCAGAATTTAACAAAGTGTCTGGTACATAGTAGACACAATAAATATTTATAGACTAATAGAACTTAAGTTTTTTGAAGGCGGTTTTTTTTCTTTGAATTCATATACCTCACACATGGTAGGGGCTTACCAAATGCTTAGTGATTGTTGAATTGTCTTAAGATAGCCCCTTCATTTTACACAGGAGGAAACGACTTAGACTTCTGAAAGATCTTTTTCATCTGTTCATGTCTATTTAAAAATGTGTTGGTTAACTAGTTCCCTGTGTACCCACATATGTTTCTTTAGATGACTCCTTTTTTCTCCTCCTGATTAAAAGTGTTTTTTCCTTGTATCTTCTGAATTTCATTCTTGAGAGGGTGCCCTCCCTCATAGTCTGACCTCTTCTGTCTAGGGTTGTCTCTGGTAGTATTATTTGTGTCCACATGAATCCCTAGATGTGGGTAGTGGTCATCTGGTTTGACAAGTCTTGGCAGGTTCTCCATCATTTCCTGGATCCAAGCCTCAGGATTATAGGAGATAAGACAGTGCTGTGAGATATGTGTCAGATATGTGTGTGGGGTTGCTGGCTTATATTTCTTATTGTATAGAAGCACAGGAATTTGCAGTCATCCTTCTTGCTACCTGTCACGATGTCTGGTCCTGAATAGTGACTATCTTTAGGTGGTGAATGCTTCTAAGGCATTGTTGTAGTTATACACCCCAGATTTTAGGAGGCTGAGGGGACTCCAGGGTAACTGTATAGCATAGGTTACGTGTATTCTTCTTGTCTTATATTCTTCACCTAATAAACAGTTTGATTTGGCCTGTTAGAGGTTAGTGTAATGTTATCTTCCATGATTCATCCCTGACAGCTCAGGAGTATCAAGCAGGCTAATACAGAGAAAAGTGATAAGTACAATTGAATCTTAGCTATATTTGCAATTTTTTAAAAAGTTGGACCTGAGATGTTAGTACTATAGAGGTATAGCTATATGTGTGTGTGTGTGTGTGTGTATAACCATTATCATCTCTATGCAGGTGCATATATAAATGTGTGTGTATACATATATACACATATATATGTATACACACATACCTGCATAGAGATGATGATTATATATGTACAGTATATTGTTATTTGTCCTTCATTCTCAAAGAGGATTGTGACATCAGGAAGGTGATGCCATAACACGCAGGTGAATTGGATTAAAGTGAGGGAGGGTTGTGCAAAGTCACTAGCCTCACTTTCTCCTCCAGAGCCATCTGGGTCCAGTGGCAAGATATGGATCAGGATGACTAGAGATGGCCCTCCTAGTCAGGATGTATATAAATATATACACACACACACACACACACACACACACACACACACACACATACATATATATGCACACACATGTATATACATATATATTTATAGATATAGATATAGATACATACATAATATACACACGTGTATATGTATATGGATACACACTCAGATCTAGATATATAAAACCTATATAGATAGATATCTACATATACCTTCATAGACATGATATTTAAGCCTATATGTATCTGCTACTACTAGATGCTAAGCATTATCTCTATGCAGGAGATTAGATAGATAGATAAATACAAATATAGATCTCTTATGCAGGATATATAGCTATAGATATAGATATAGATATAGATATATGTAACTGTAGATAGATATCTATAGCTATATATACCTGCATAGAGATGATAATTATTAAACCTAAGGGAGCTGATGAAGTTACAGAGAGAGAGAGAGAGAGAATGTGTATAGAGGGAGGAAAAAAAAGGTGACTTAGGGTAGAACCTTGATGTGATATGGATGATGAGTCAGCAAAGGAGACTGAGAACCAGGAAAGACTAAGGTCATAGAAATTCATAGAGAAGAAAACATCCTGGAGGATCCCTTGAGGAAACATAAAACCAAAACCTGGGAAAGGGGAATTTGTCATACCAGTGCCTTTTTTTTTTCCCATTAAACATGAGACCAGAGGACCTTTTCTTCCGGTAAAATGCTACACCAGGGGATACCTTCTTTACTTCCTTTTATAATATTCTCTCTCACTAAAAGCCTCTAATTTTCTCTGGAAAAATAACTTTGCCTTGGCAACAGATTCTACATTTATGCTTCTCTCTGTCTCTGTGTCTCTGTCTCTGTCTGTCTCTCTGTCTCTATCTCTGTGTCTCTGCCTCTGTCTCTCTCTCTGTCTCTCTGTCTCTCTCTCTCTGTCTCTGTCTCTGTCTATCTCTGTCTCTCTCTGTCTCTCTCTCTCCTAGGCTGGAAACTGTCTTAAGATAGTCTACAGATCTTTGATTATTTATGAATGCCTTTCTTCCCTTTCCTTCCCTTAACTTTTATTAAGTCCCTGTCATATGCTTTCTTTCACTTAATTTCTCACAGTATGGCAGTGGTGCTTGGCTCTGGAAGCCTATGCCAGTGGAGGTCAGAGTCCAGGTTCTACCAAGTTGGTAAGTCTCAAAGCATGGTCCCAGTAATGGGGTTATATGTTTCTTGGCTACAGAACAACCCAGCTAAGTTTGAAGACATTTATCACCACAGGGCATTTTTCTGTTACTGCAACTCATAAGACCTCAGAAAGGTTGTGCTCTGGCTTAGCAGAAGGAAAACCCACACTAATGACAGCAGAGATTACTGAAGCATTGCTACCTCAAGATACCATGGGTGATACCTGCATGTGCTGGAGCCAACTTATATTGACTCAAGAGAGCTAATGTATTTGGATGACAGTATTGGAATCCTAAAAGATTTTGATGAGTTGGAAGGAAGGGTAGAATCTAATAAGAAATGAAATAGAGATGAATGTAAAACTCTACACGTGGGTCCCCAAAATCAACTGACCAAAGAGAATATGAGGAAGCCTTGACTGGACAGCCTTTCATATGAACACTGTGTTGTTTTTAAGTTCAATATGAGTCAGTAGCATGACATGGCACCTACAAATTAAATTCATTTTCAATGAAGGTATTGGTAAGGAACAACAAGGTTTTTGGAAATAATATTCACCAACTGACCACATCTTTATTATCTCATAAATGGCTGAAAAATGTAGAGAATAGAAGATCCCATTGTATTTATTGTTCATTAATTATACAAAATGTGATGTTTAAAAGGTTCCGGAGACATAATTTCTGTGTAATTATTTTACTAATAATGCCAGCATGTTTATTAATAAAAAGATGGTCATTTGGATCATCTCCCTCTTAGACCAGAGACAACCATGGCAGCAGGCTCACTGCTTATAAGCCCATTGGAAGAGGCGTATTCCCCTGAGGGTGGTAATCAACTCTGATTGGTTAAAAATTAATGAGAGAATGAATATCACAATGAGGGGCCTAACATATTCAAATGAACTTTGATGGTGTCATTTATTTCTAAGTTATCTCCAGCCTTCGGCAACCTATTCAAAGAATTTATCCCCACCCATGCCTGAGTAGAGCACAATAGCTTCCCCACCCAGTGGGGTTTTGAACAAGATTGGTAAGAAAGTTAGAACAATCTCATTAGCAGTAAATTCAATCTCATGATCAGTAATCCTTCAAGACACTGAACTTTTGAAATCATGACTTTAGAAAAAGGGAGGAACTCTGGATCACCCCAAATTATTGGTTATTAATAATAATTTCTCTCAACAACAAAAAATTGACATAGTAGAAGAAAATACTATCTTATAGGTGATTTTACAAAAATGGGTCTCCCATCAATATATCAAGTTCATTCAGGATTCCTTGAAAGATATGAAAATAGAAATAACCTTGTTCAATGACCCTGTGATAATAAGCATCAGCTGAGAAATAAAATACTAAGAAGGATGTATATTTTCCCAAAGTATTTGCCACAGTGATAGAGCATGGAATTCAGTTGAGGAGGAATTCGCCCTCAATAGTGTGGTCCTCCAGACACATACCCCTATTTGCATGCTCCAAAATTGCTGGGTATTATGCTAGGTGTTGGGTATTATGCTAGGTATTATGCTAGGTGTTGGGAGTACAGATAAAGAAAGTAAACAGTCTCTGCTTTCAGGTTAGAGACTTATATTTTACTGGGAGAAACAACATGTTTACAAATAAATAAGAACAGGATAGGTAGATAGATAAATTGAAATGAATTTTTTTTTGGGTGTGGCAATGGGGTTAAGTGACTTGGCCAGGGTCACACAGCTAGTGATTGTTGTGTATCTGAGGCTGGATTTGAGCTTAGGTTCTCCTGACTCCAGGAGAATTGATAGATAGATAGATAGATAGATAGATAGATAGATAGATAGATAGATATGTATATATGCAAATATGTAAATATATACAGGGCAAGTGGTGCAGTGGATACAGTGCCAGTCCTAGAGTCAGAAAGACCTGATTTCAAATCAAGCCTCAGCGACTTACTCTCTGTATGACCCTGGGCAAATCACTTAACCCTGTTTGCCTCAGTTTACTCATCTGTAAAATGACCTAGAGAAGGAAATGACAAACTACTCCAATATCTTTGCCAAGAAAACCCCAGATAGGGTCATGAAGAGTCAGACACGACTGAAACAACTGAACAAAAAACACATCTATATGCATACACACATATATGTATATATTTATATGTACATATGTATATACATATATGTATATATACACATATATAAATATATATATGTGTGTGTGTGTGTATAAACACACACATTCATATGTGCGTATGGCCCAGCTAGTGACTCAGTGATAGAACACTGAGCCTGGAGTTAGAAATACTTTAGTACAGATCCAGCCTAAGAGCCTTACTCTGTGTGACCCTGAACAAGTCATAACCTCTGTCTAACTCAGTTTCCTCAGCTGCAAAATGAGGATAATAATAGATTCTACCTCCCAGGGTCATTTTGAAAATGAAAATGAAATAATATTTCTAAAGCACTTAAATCAGAACATAAAGCACTATATAAATGCTAGCCAAAAATATTATCTCAGGGAATTATTGTGAGGAAAGTGATATAGAGAACAAAATAATTTTAAAGGATATGGTTATCAAATTTTGCTGTCATCATGCAACTATCCCCATTGTAGTGGAATTTCAAAGCAATACATAATCAAATATGATCATATTAAACAAGGAAAATGCATTTTACAACAAAAAATTGCTAGTTATTATTTAAAATATGAAATATGGTTTGAAATAAGTCTCAATTAAAAAAAAAGAATGCTTTTTGGGCTAGTTGCACTGCAGTAGTTTTGTGGTGTCATCTTGCTCAACCTGATATTATCCCTTTCTTTAATATTGAAGATGGATGTTAAGATGTTTTCATGAAGCTGGGCTGTACTTCCTTGGAAGGATAAAGGTAAACTCCTGGCTAAATGATTTTTTTTTTTACCACATATCATCAGCTGATATAGTGTCAGTGATATCTACTAAAGGGATATACCTGCCACAGGTACTAAATATTTCTATCAACTGGTAGAGGGAACCTCTCTCCTCTAGGTTGGAGAAGTATTGACTCTTTTTTTCTAAAATTCCAGGCAGAACTTAGAATCACATATTTAGAAAAGAATCATATATCTAGAAAAGGAAGGTACTTTAGAAATAATCTAATACAACCTTCTCATTTTAAAAATGAGGCTACTGAGGCCCTGAGAAGTTAAGCAATTTGTATAGGGTCACACAAGCAGAAAGTGATAGACCTGGGATTTGAACTCCAGATCCCATGATCCCACATTCAGTATTCTTTCATAACACTGTGCTGCGTCAGCTTCCAGCAATAGTAACAGTAACAACCAACATTGACAGAGAATTTTAGTATAAAAACACTTTCTATACATAGCCTTATTTGATCCTCACAACAGCCTTGGGAGGTAAGTGCCACTACTATCCCCATTTTTATAGATTAAAAAACTAAAGCTCAGAGAGATTAATTGACTTGCCCAGGGTCATACAGCTAGTAAAAGCCAAAGGCTAGATTTGAAATCAGGTTCTGTAAGACTCCAAGTCCAGCATTCTAATCAGTACACTATACTGTCATGTACTCTAAAGGAGCATGTTACATTCCCAGCTCGTTACTTGTCTTATTGTGTCTCTTACCCTTTAGTTGAATACACTGGGATCTTCTTGATAAGTTTTCTAAAGATACACTTGTTTTATTAGTAACACTTTTATGTACCATGTCTTTGAGTAAAAACAGGAGGTGCAGGGTGGGGGTGGGTAGAAATAGAGGTGGATCTGGCCTACAGCTGTTTAATCTTAGGCATTTTGTTTGGATTCTCATTCGATAGAGAGGCAGATAGATGATAGATAGTGTCAGAGAATTCTCTCAACATATTGGAAGAGGCATCTCTATCAGCAGGGTATGCTGCGGGTCAAAGAAAGGAACCAAACTGAAAACACAGAGATCTATTAGAATGCTACAGAATCTGTTCTTGCTGATAGTAGAATCCGATTCCTGGAGTACACATTTGATTTTTAAAACTTCTTGGTTCTGCTTAGAACACACAGCCAATCCACAGCATTCTATAGCAACTTAGGTTAGATAAAGCATTTCACAAAAGAGAGAGAAGTAGAAAAAAGTGGGGGATTAGCCAGGGGAGAGAAATAGAGAATTTGGAATACAAATGGCGGGATTTGCTATCTGAATAAGAAAACATTCCCTGCTCAATGGCAGGATACAAGAGGAAGAAATCAAATACAATGGTAAATAAAGTCCTTTTAGACAAAAGTACAGGGTCTCTTATCCAAAGATAGCAAGTAGTTGTTACAATAGTTGATGAGATCATCTGCCTTACTGTGTCCTTTTTTAGGATTTTGGTACTTTCTAATATTAGGCCACCAGGTGATTGGGAGATTTCTACATTGGTAGTCCAGTAAGATGTTGCAAAATAATTATGGTCCCTCATTCTCCTCATGGGGCAGCTAGGTGGTGCAGTGGATAGAGTGCTGGGCCTGGAGTCAGGAACACTCATCTTCCTCAATTCAAATCTGGCCTCAAACATTTCCTAGCTTGTGTGACCCTGGGCAAGTCACTTAACCCTGTTTGCCTCAGTTTCCTCATCTATTAAATGAGCTGGAGAAGGAAATTGCAAACCACTCCAATATCTTTGCCAAGGAAACCCCAAATGGGGTCATGAAGAGTCAGATACAACTGAAAAATACAGAACACAATTCTCCTCATGATAGGTAGCCAGATAGGTAGGTAGGTAGATAGATAGATAGATAGATAGATAGATAGATAGATAGATAGATAG
>NW_020948840.1:3564785-3581191 GCF_900497805.2 Vombatus ursinus | reverse complement strand
TAGATAGATAGATAGATAGATAGATAGATAGATAGATAGATAGATAGATAGATAGATAGATATGAGAGAGACAGACAACTAAGACATTTCAAAAGTGCTTGCTATGTTTCAGGCACTGTGCTAAGCTCCTAGGAAACAAATAGAAACAAGTAAAACAGTTCCTACTATTAAGGAAGAAATATTTTAATGGAGGAAGATGACACATAATGGGGAGCTAAAAGTGGGTTTGCAGGATACAAGGGGTATGTCCTTGGGGGCATGGCAAAGAGCCTGTAGGAAAGTGGAATGAAGTTCCACTTAATTTAGCAAATTAAGGCAAAAGGTGACCTATCAGAGGTGATGTAACAAAGGGCAGAAACCGGGTTCCTGGTGGGATATGATGTTCAGAGTAGAAGGCACCTAACACAGAAAAGGCAGAAAATAATGTTGAATTCTTGCCCTCTGTAAAATAAGATGGAAGCTGACCCATCCTTGGAGCCCCAGTTTTACTACTTACTATGTCACTTCACTTTTTAATATGAATGTATATTTAGCATTTTAAGGATCCTTAGATTACATGTGCACATGCATGTGTGTACATGACATGTAGTCACACGTAATGGCATGTGGTATGGCTAAAGGACAGAAAAGAGCACTAAAAAGAAGGAGCTTTCGCTAGCAGAAGCCCTGGACAAGGTGAGAGGATATGGGCTTTAGTAAGGACGATGACTTCAACTCATTGTGTGACCTTACATAAGTTATTTTTCCTCTCTAGCCTTCACTTCCATCTTCTGTAAAATTAAACACTTTGAATTACATAACCTGTCAGGTGTCTTCCAGCTCTGACATTCTATTCTGTATTCTATTTTTTCCCCAATAAGATGTGAGTGATTTAGGAATTTGATGAGTTCATTATATATCAGGTAAGATCATAACATTCCTCTTTAAGTTATTCAACAGCATTTCAATTCAATTTAGCAAACATTGATTAAGTTTCTATGATTAAGTTTCACCTACTATGTGCAAGGATTCATGCTCAGCATTGGAGATAATAGAAAAGGTAAATCTAATTGTTTTTCAACATAATGTTTTTGAAAGATGAATTGAGTATTGTGCTGCCTTTTTAAAAATCAATTTGCACTTGCTTCTTCTATAAAGATTTATTCCAAAGGAAAAAAAAATCCATTAGTATTAAAGTGCTTAAAAACTTGGCAGACTATCTCCAAAGGCATTAATTTCTCCTGCTAATTACAACTAATTATTCACTCGGCAGTTGTAAGGCAGTTGTAAGCGGCAGTCAGTCCCTGAGGGAGAAGGGAAGATCTGTCTCTCTTCAGGATAACGTACTTCATAGATTCATTTTAAGAGGTTTCTAATTCAAGATGTTAAACAGAGAAGACCCAAATTAAAATCTTTTAGTACCCTTAAACACTGATGGGTGAGACCTACTTAAAACTGTGTTTAAAATCCATTGCAAACAAGCCCATAGTAAAAAATGAAAAAGATCAATAAATTCTATTAGTTTATGTTTCTCCAACTGTGTGTTTGTGTCTCTATGTATTTGTCTCTATGTGAGTGCTCATCTATTCATGGGTGTACATCCCTGTAGGAGTGATTTGATGTGTTTCCTTTTTTTTTTGTTTTTTTGGTCTATTTTGTTTTCTATATGTTCACACTTGTCACTATGTGAGAGAGTCATGGTGGTATATTAGATAGGACATAGGCCAAGACTGGATATCAGAAAGACCTGTATTCCAGTACTGCTTAGCCATATGACCCAAGGCAAGTCATTTAACCTCTCTGGGCCTCAGTTTACTAATTTGTAAAATGGAAGCATTAGTCTTTGAGGTATATTACAGCTTCAAATCTGTGTCTGTGTCTGCATATATCTTTATATGTGGCTCTCTGTACATACCTACCTGTGCATTTTTCTGTTCATACCTGTATGTCTTTGTGATTATTTAGAGAAGACCATCTATTGGTGTTTATCCATATTGTATATTCAACCTCAAACTTATGAATTTAGGGCAAGTAAGTTTCAAATTTGGCATCCTCTTTAACTTCTTGGACATCTCTTGAAAAGAGATAACGTGGACTCATAATTGTTGTCATAAAATATCCAAAGGGTTGTTGTTGATAGTAAGAAAGATGAGATATATCTTGACCTGAGCAGGCAGAGCTAGGAAAAATGGGTCAAAGTTATGGGAGATTCATAGAAGGAAGAACACTTAAGAGGGTTATTAAAAAAGGAACAAAATAAATATACACATCTAATAAGTACATCTATATATACATACATGCATTTATACACACATTTAAGTATTTTATAGGGGAACAAGTATTTATTAAGCACCTACTAGGTGACAGGCACTGTGCTAAGCACTTTACAGATATTATCTCATTTTATTCTTACAATAACCCTGGAAGGTAGGTGCTATTATTATTCCCATCTTACAGTTGAGAAAACTGAAGTAGATAGAGGTGAAGAGACTTGCCCAGAGTCACATAACTAGTGAGTGTCTGAAACTAGATTTAAACTCAGTTCTTTTTTTTACTCCAGCCCTAACACTCTATACATAGTAACACTTGGCAACCTCACATTTAGGTAGATAAATATTTTCATTTGGCTTTTTTCTATTTTCCAAATGGTTTTGATCCATTTGGTTTTCTTTATAATCTAAGATTCAAAGCTAAGAAGACCTGGGTTCGATGGGGTACAGGCTCTGGAACCCCACTCCCCCTCCCCTGGCCTTGAACTCTGCTTGAATTTACCCACATCGTCAAGTCTCTGGTGTTCACCTGAGACATTGACCCTTCCCAATTAATTAATTGTCCTTTCATTGTTTGCACCTGGTCTCACTCTAGACTTCCACTCCTAGATCCTATCTAGACCCCAGTCTCTCTTGGCCACATGGTCTCTGGTGTTCCTGGTCCTTTTCTGTTACCTCACAGTTACCTCAGAGTACCTGGCCATTCCTAGATCCCTCCCACAGTCTTTCTGTATATAAAATCCATTTTGCCTCCGTTGAGGTGCTCAGATTCTTAAAACCTAGCCAATAGTGCAAACTCACTAGGAATCTTGGTCACCCCAATCAGTGTTCTAATAAACTTTGTGTTTGACTGAAAGAAGGCTTGGGTCAAATTCATTCAGGTAGGACCCATGTGTTGCTATTTTGGGGTCCCAGCACCTCTAAACCTCAACAGGTTCAAATTCTACTTCTGACAAATACTAGTTGCTTGACCTTGAGGAAGTCACTTAACTTTTCAGTCCTTTAAGCAACTCTCTAAGACTCCCAAGTTGCAAAAAACTTGCTGGCCTGAATTGGTAGAGAGAGTTTCCTTATTTTGGAATTCTCTATGCCAATGAAATCATAGGCCTAGTCCCTATTTCCTTTCTTTAGGTTGGTTATCCAGCTTTTCAAAAACTGTTAGTAAGAGTCAAAGGACACTGATTTGTTCAATCATTCATTCATTCATTCATTCATTTATTCATTGGTTCCTTTATTTGCTTATCTTATCTATGTATCCTGTCTTTCTGTCTGTCAGTTACTTTCCTTGTCAAGCTCCTTAAACAGTCATCTGGCTAATCCTACAAGGACAGCAGAGGCTTCTGCTTTATTCTAATGAAAGGGCTCATATAAACCTAATAGTCTTTCAGTTACAGGGTAGCAGAACTGCTTCTGGCTATCCAGCTCCCAGAGGCTCCCTTTTTTCTGTATCAACCTTCCCCAACCTTTGACAATGAGATACACAAAGTTTTAAGATGAAAACTTGCCTACTAATGCTAAACATCCTAATCTAAGCCTAATTCAACCTAGTCCAATAACTCAGGTACAGGACCAGATTGCAAATAAAACTCTCATGAAACACAAAATGAAATAATAAAATTTTAAAAGGATACAATTCGCTAAAAACAAATGAATAGATGCTGCTATATTTCTGCATTTTCCAGGGTAGCAAAACAGGGTCAGAATGACATTTTACAGGCCAGGAAAAATTCTGACAAGCCTCTGGAATAATGACTCCATATAAACGATGATGATGATGATGACAATGATGATGTTGATGATGATTCACAAATTCCTCTGTAATGACCACACCCTAAAGATTGTTAACTTTTCTCCAGCAAGGGAGCTTATGTAAAATAAATATTGTTCCTTCGACAGGAGGCAAGAATCTGAGACAGAAGATTGTAGGAGAAAAAGATGAAAAGGTAACTCCAAGATGAAAGGATATTTGTTAGCAACCCCTCTTTGTATTCTTCAGGGAAGAAGTAAGTAAAAAAAAGGGTAAGCTGGAGGATAAGAGAGAACTTAGGATGATTGAACAGGTAAATACGGAGACAGGGTTCAAGATGGAGGAGGCAGAAGGGAGCAGAGATTGATAAGGACCTAGGAGTGTGAAGGGGATGACAGTAAAATGTTGGAGAGTAGTTGGAGGGGAGAAAATGATTTTCACCTGGGCAGCAATGAAGTCTTTAATACTGGATTTAAGAGAGGAAGAGATGGGAGTTTGCTTGCTATAGGATTTTTACTGTGGCTCCACCCTTAAGATTTTGGTCACGGTGGAGAATGGCATTGGTTCTCTTTCAAGCACTGTGTAAGAAAGAGTCCCACTTGTAAATGAGAAGAAGTTCAGTGATTGATGCTTTTGTTTTAGTTTGAGTCCTGGAGGAGAAGAACCTGATTTCTAAAGTGTTAGCCCTTGATTGTGTCTAGGTCAGCAATAGATGCTTTATTAACATCCCTGTTTCATGATAATGGAAGAGTTGTTACAGTGAGTCATGGTAGAGTATTAGTATAATCTAAGGCAGTAGGATGGCTGGACAAGGAAATGTGGAAGATAAGGTAGGATAGTCATTCATGTTCTTCCAAGACATTTTCTAGGCTTCTCAATTCTCTCAAAACTCCTGTTGAAACATATAGTTGTTAGTACTTGCAAAATGTTCATCAGTGGCCCTAACAGTTAATGCTTCCTGTTAAATATTACCTTTGCCTCTGTAATCCAGTGATGGGAATTCATCTCATTGTTCAGATCCACAGGTAGACTTGCCCACCATTCTGATTTAGTTTCTCTGTACTTGTTCTCCTCTATCCACTATGACTAACAAATTCCTGCCTTTTCCTTCTCTAGTCCCTGTGAATCAGAACTTCTTTCTTCCTAGGTGAAAATACTTTTCCTCTCTTACTTCTCTCCACATTAATATCAATATTCATTTTAGCCCTGATACTTTGCCCCCCTTTTCATGATAACCCCTAGTATCTTGGTCTTTGTTAACAAAGCTCCTTTTTTTATTTTAAAAAGAGATCTCCATCTCATATTATTTTCCTTTGTTCCAACTCCCCAAAAGTTATTTTTCTCCTGAATGTACATCTCTTCTCACCCTCTCCAACTCAGGCTACTTCTTTCCTACTCTTTTATGTAGAGGATCAGAAGTTGGCATATTTTCTGCCCCACTGCCACTTTTAGACCCTTATCTGACAGCATCAATCAATAATCACCTCTCTTCTCCTTTAAACATTTTGTCTATATCCTTGATGCTTATTTTAGACTCAAGTCACCTTATGACTGGATTATTACAACAGCTTTCTAATTAGTCTCTCTTGTTGCCAAAGTAATTTTCCATAAGTTCAGATGTTATCATTTGATTCCCCTATTCAATTGACTCCAAAGACTCCATTGACTCTTTAAAAAAGGGGAAAAAAAAGTTTTATTGACATCTTAATTTAAAATCTTCCAGATTACTCTCATTGTGAGACCTTTCTTGTAATAAAATAACACAATTATGTAAAACAAACAGTGAACTCATCCGAAAGTACATGAAAAATCCCATGCCTGTGACCCCCTAACCTTTCTATTTTAAATGCTTTATTTAATTAGCAGAAATCTATTTTTCCTCCTTCCCTGTTTGCTGAAAAAAAATAGAAAAGAAAAAATTAATCTTTTGTAATAAATTCCTTGCAACAAAATAAATTCCTTCATTAGCTGTATACAAAAATATAAATATTTCATTCTGTACCCTAAATCTATCACCTCTCATCTGGGATGTATATAGCATGTTTCATCATTGGTCATTTGGAATTAAGGATGGCAATTTTATTGATTAGAGATCTTACAGCTTTTAAAGTTTTGTTTTTACAGGGTTGTTACTATTGTATAAATCCTGGTTTTTCTCTTACTTCTCATAAGTTTATAAAAGTCTTCAAAATTATTTTTACAATATTGATGTCATAGAATGAATTATTCTTCTGAATGTGCTTGCTTCACTCTGTATTCATCCATACACTTCATTCTATGTCTTTTTGAAATTGCCAGTTTCTTATTTATCACAGGATAGTAGTCTTCCATTTCATTCATATATCACCATTTATTCAGCCATTCCTCAACTGATGAGCATACTTTTAGTTCCAAGTTTTTTGGCACTACACACACAAAAAAAAGCTCTAATAAATATTTTTGTACCTCTTTTGAATATAGGCCTAGCAATGGTACACCTGGGTTAAAGGGCACCTGGTATTTAATTACTATTTGTGAATAATTCAAAATTGCTTTCCAGAATGGTTGTACCCATTCCCAAGTCCGTCAACAGCACACCAACATGCTGGTTTTTCCACAGTCCCACCAACAGTTGGCACTTATATTTATTGTCACTTCTGCCCATTTGAAGTGTGTAAAGGGGAATGTCAGAATTGTTATGATTTGAATTTCTCTAATTATTATTCATTTTGAGTATTTTTTTTTCCTTTTGGCTAGAGACAGCATGAGTTCCTTTCCTTAAGAACTGCCAATTCAGAACTCTAGATCATTTATCAATTGTGGAGTGGCTCTTATTCTCATAAATTTGAATCAATTTCTTATATATTTTAGAAATAAAACTTATCACAGAATATTGCTGCAAATATTTTTCAGAGTTGTTTCTCTTTTAATCTTAGATTTATTGGATGTTTCTGCAAAAACTTTTAAATTTTGTGTAATCAAACTTACCTGTTTTATCTTCTATGGTCCTCTATATTCTGTTTGGTCATGACTTTTTCTTCTGCCTACAGATCTGATAGGAATTGTTTCTGCCCATATTTCTCTAACTTGCTTATGATATGACCTTTTTACATTTAGGCTACAAATCCATTTGGAGCTTATGTTTTGGTATAAGGTGTAATATGTTAGAGTGAATCTAATTTCTTCCATATTGCTTTCCAATTTTCTCTGTAGTTTTTATCAAATAGTGAGTCCTTGTGCAAGTAGCTAAGGTCTTCATGTTTACTAAGTAGTAATTTACTAGATATATTTGTTTCTTTTGTATGTTGTATACAGAATCTGTCCTGATGATAAATCTCTCTTTTTTTAATCAATACCAAATAGTTTTGAGAATTACTGTTTCACAGTACACTTTGAGATCTGGCACTACTAGGTCCACTTTATTCCCACTTTTTTTTTTCTTTATTACTCTTGAAATTCTTGCCCTTTTTTTTTTCCCATATAAATTTTATGATTTTTCTTTAGTTTTATAAAGTAATGCTTGGGTAGTTTGACATGCCATTGAACAAGTAAATTAATTTATGCATCATTGTAATTTTTATTATATTAGCTCATCCTACCCATAAGCATTTCATATTTTAACAATTATTTAGATCTGTCTTCATTTCCACAAAGAATGATTTGTGGCTATATTTCTGTAGTTCTTATGTACATCTGAATATATAGATGCCAAAATATTTTATAATATTGTAGTAACTTTTTAAAAAATTCTATCTTCCTTCTATGTTTTATTGTTATTATTTTATTGGCATCATATAGAACTGTTAATGATTTGTGTGGATTTATTTTGTATCTTGCAAATTTACTGAAGTTCTTAAAGATTTCAATTACTTTTTAGTTGTCTCCTAAGGATTGTTAAGTATATCATCAAGTATATTATCTACAAAAGTGGTAATTTCTTTTTCTCCTTTATCTATACTTGTTCCCTCAATTTCTTTTTTTCTTATTCTAGAGCCATTGTTTCTAGTACTATTTCAAACAGAAGATGTGAAAGGAACATCCTTGTTTCACCTGTGATTTTATTGTCCTTACATATATGGTACTTCTTGGTTTTAGATATATATTAATCATCATTTTAAGGAAAAATTAACTTATTCCTATATTTTCTAGTTGTTGCTATAGTTTTTTACAGAAATGGGTCTTGTATTTTGTCAGAAGCCTTTTCTGCACATATTGATGTAATCATATTTTTCATTGGTTTTTGTTATTAATACTGTTAATTAAGTTAAACTATTTTCCTAATATTAAACTAACCCAGTGTTTCTGGTATAAGTCCAACATGATCACTGTTTATAATTTGTGTGATATATGGTTTCATCATCTTTACTAAAGTTTTATTTAAAATTTTTGTATCTATATTCTTTGGTGATATTGTTGAATAGTTTTCTTTTTCTTTTTTTACTCTCTCTGGTTTATGTATCAAGAGCATGTGTGTACCATAGAAGGAATTTGGTAACATTATTTATTATTCTATTTTTGTAAACAGTTGATATAATATTGGAATTACTTGCTCCTAAAGAATTCATATGTTCCTGGGTGTTTCCCCCAATTTGGAAGCTCATTTATGAGTTGTTCAAATTATTTTTTCTAAAATTCAATTTTGAAAATTTTCTAATTTTTGTTCATTAATTTGAGTATTTTATAGCTTTGTAATTATTCTTTCATTTAAGTTGTTGGTTTTATTTGCACATATTTGGGCAAAAGAATACCTAATACAATAATTTTTACTTCTTCCCTTCTTTGTATTTCTCCATTTCCATTTTTAATACTGGTATTTTTTTCTCCTTTTTGATCAAATTAGTTAATGTCTCAGCTATTTTTTAAGTTTTTTTGAACAAATCAGCTTTTCATTTATTAATTCTTTTTTTGGTTTTAATTTTATTAATTTTTCTTTCACCTTCATTATTTCTATTTTGGTGTTTTACTGGGGTTTTAATTTTCTTTGTTTTCTAGTATCTTTATTTGCATTCCTAATTCATTGATGTGTTCTTTCTCTTTTTTGTTAATGAAAACGTTTAGAAATATAAATTTTTCCCTAATGACTACTTTGGCTATATTGAAAAATGTCAGTATATTTTCTCATCATGGTTATTAGCTTTAATGAAATTGTCTATTATTTCTATGGCTTGGTCTTTAACCCAACAATTATAGTCAGTTTTGCTATAATCCTTGCTTGAAATTGCAATTTTTTCCAAAGCAACTGATATATTAAGGAATGACCTGAACATAATATGAACTTTGTGTTTGCTTATACACAATTTTGTCCACTAGAAATAGTGAGAAACCACAGAAAACTGCAATAACTGACTTCATGATAACTTACAAACTGTGATCCTTCTGATGCCCACTTCTACAAGCAAATTTCAGGTCTTTAAAATGCCATATTTACTGTAAATCTTTTGGTGTCATAGGAAGTGTGGGCAGAGAAAAGTTGGTTTACCCTCTGCCCCCTCCCACCTTCCCTGGATTTGCCACCCACTGAAGTTCCGCCCTCTCACCTACAGTGACTCAACTTTACCAGCCCAAGCAAAGCAGCAGCCCAAGGCCACAGACTTAGAACTAATCTTTCTCAAAGTATATCCACTCCCTCATACTACACTTTGTTCTCTCTCTGTCCTATGTATATCCCTGCTGACTTTGAATGTATTCTTAAATCCAACTCTGTCTATTTGTGTGTGTTCTGTCATTTTATGACCTGTAATAATGAGAGTGAAATTAAAGCAAAATCAGCTTCTCAAATTCTTTCCATATTTGTATATACTTCTACTTGTACACCCTGATTATGTGTGATAGAAGTTCCCTTAGTCTTCCTCTCATTTTCTCCTAATAAATCCTTCTCTTGCCTTTCCTTTTTTCTTAAAATATTGTCAAAACATAACCAATTTTTTCATCTTTTGCTTCAATTGACTACTTCTAGGACTCTATGTGAAATTAGAATTCTGAAACAACACTTTTAACATCCTCCCTCCATTAAGATGTAAGTCGTTCATCCATCCAAAGTCCCTTTTAATAATTCACTTGTACTTATATTTTTATTTTTTTCCTGACTCATTTGCATTTCAAAGTTTCTCTTCAGCTCTGTATTTTTCATCCAGAATGTTTTGCAATCCTCTATTTCAATGAGGATTTCTTTTTTTTTCTCATAAGATTATACTCAGTTTTACTGGGTAAGTTATTTTTGATTATGGACTTTATTGTTTGTCTTTTGGACTTATTCCATGTTCTCTCCTTCTGTACAGTAATAGCTGCTAAATCTTGTATGATCATAACTATTGTTCCTCAATATTCTTTCTTTCTGGATACTTATGGTATTTTCTTTTCCTTTTATTTGTAAGTTCTGGATTTTTGGCAGTGACATTTCTAGGAGTTTTAATTTGGGGTTTTGTTTATTTGTTTTTTCATAGATTTCAGATAATCCAGTGATTCTTAATTTATCTTTCCTTACTCTGTTTTACTGGTCAGTTATTTTTTATGAGATATCTTACATTTTCCTCTGTATTTCGAATCTTTTGACTTTGTTTTAGTAATTCTTATTGTCCCCTGAAGTCATTAATTTATATTTTGGTACATTCTTATTTTTAAGGAGTTTGTTTCTAAGGTATGGTTTCATACCTCTTCTGTTAAGCTGTTGATCATTTTTCTAAGTCTCTCTCCCATAGCTCTCACTTCTTTTATATCTTTTTAAAATATTTCACCATTTCTTCAAGGAATTCTAAATGTTTCTTATGGGAAAGCTGTTTTGTCTCCTTTGAGGTTTTGAATGCAAGAAGTTTTTAATTATTCTCCTCTTCCAGGTTTCTGTCTTAGTCTTCCCTGGAATCATAAAAGCCTTTTTAAAAATCATTTTTGTCACTGAGGCCTCAGGAAATGAGTTCTAGGTCTTTTCTACTCTGGAGATCAGAGTATTTGCCTCTACAATAAAAGATAAATTGATCCATTTGGCTTTTAAAGCCCTACACAAAATGTTGCCAAACTGTGTTTCATTACTCTCCCTCCCAAACTTTGCTATCCAGACAAACTGACCTTGTCTCTGCTTTCCATCTCCTTAGGTTTGTACTACATGTCCCCCTTGGCTTGAAAGTACTTCCTCTTTACCTTGCCATCTAGAGTCTCTCTCTTCCTTTAAAATCCAACTCAAGCACAATCTTCTCCAAGAAGCATTTCTTGATCTTCCCAATTGCCATTATTTTCCTTTCCAAAATCAAATATATCTTGATTTCCCTACAACTTTTCACCTACTTAGGCATCAAAGGGAGATAGAAGGGGGAAGGATGAAATAGATCTAGACTATTGTAAAGGGTAGTTGTAAGCTTGTCATAATAATTTCCCCTATTTTACAGATGAAAACACTGAGGTTGAGAGGTTAAGTCACTTGCTTGGGGTCTCACAGTTAGTAGCCTTCCTGACTTTCAGTCCAGTTCTCTATCCAGCACACAATGATGCTTCAGACATTTTAGTAGGGTCAATTTGGCAGAGCCTCTGTCAAATACATAGGTCACATAGTACTATATGATACAACACAATACAACACAATATTACACAATAAACATTTATTAAGGGCCCACCATGTGTCAGGCACTGTACTAAGCACTGGAAATACAGATAAGAAAAATAAAAATAGTCCCTGCCCTCAAGGAGCTTACAATCTAAACAAGTGAAGACAATAGACAAAAAAAATAGGGAAAGGGGATGTAGAAGATACAGTGGCAGAGCATGATGATGTAGGAGCTGAAACCAAGCAGGGCAGCTGGCGGGAAATGAAAAGATGGCTTGGAATTCTGAGGCCTCTGAAAGGGAGGCTTTGGGAGGAGATTTTTATTTTTTGAGGGAGGGGAGAGGGAGAAATAGGTGCTGCAGTAGATACAGTGCCAAGCCTGGAGTCGAAAAGACCTGATTTCAAATCTGACCTCATATACTTACTAGCTGTATGACCTTGGACAAGTCACTTTATGTCTGCTTGATTGAGTTTCCTCAACTATAAAATGGGGAAATCACTTACCTCCCAGGGTTGTTGTAAGAATCACATGAGATAATAATTGTAAAGTGCTTGTCATAGTGCCTGGCACATAGTAAACACTATGTAAATGTTTATTATTATTATCATCATTGTTATTACTCTACCCTGCAGCCCTCCAATCAGAAGGGAAGAGGCAACTGAGAGTACTAATGAGGGATAAGCACCAAAGCTGAAGCAGTTCCATAATGATGAGTTTCCTGGTAATGAGGTTATCTCAGAAAGACAGGACAGAATCTCTCAATTGGTCAAATCCAAAGAGCCTTAAAGACTTTTCTAGGATTCACTATTATCACTGTCACTAAAACCTTAAAAATTTTCCATACTATGCCTTCTGTTCTCAGACATCATTCTCTCCCTCTAATCAGGACTTTAAATTCCTCCCATTGGTCCCCAGCTCTTATAAGCAATTTTTACTTTATTTTGCCCAGAATCAAGTGTCCCTCAACTTCCTGAACGTTACACAATCTGGCACCCTGTGCTTGCTCCCCGATTTTTGGCATTCATTTCTGTGTTGTCTTCTCCCATTAAAATGTAAATTCCTTGAGGCAGGGACTTTTGTATTTCTTTATATTTGTGTCCCAAGTAATTTACACAGTTCTTGGCACAAGAGAAGTGATGCAAACCAAGAAATAAAGGAGTAACCTTCTCAATTCTCATTCTTTAGAGGCCACATTACTCTTAAAACACTGGCAGAAGTTAGAGCTATAAAAGGAATGCTCTACAAGACCATATTTTTCCCACACATGGCACCAGCAGCCAGCCAACTGCCCCAAGCATTTTGTTCTGTAACCTTTAAGGCATTACTTGAAGAATTTGGACAGTTGGGTGAAAAGAAGACCCCAGAGCACATAAGAGAGAGATACCAAGGTAGAAGCAGATGTTGCTAAGAAGTATAAAATTTTTACCTCTTATGTTAAAAAATGAATCAAATACTGATAAGAAAATGTTAAAAAGATCAAATGAGATAATATTTGTAAAACACATAGCAGAGCACCTGTCTGGTACATAGTAAGCAATATAGAAATATTAGTTGTCATTAAGAGGAAAATGTTACAAATTCACACTGGCAAGTTACAGAAACTGGTGTGTATTGACTTCTTTTCTCAGGAAAGTGATAGAAAGAATATAAACAATTTATTGGTAGTTTCGCACCATTTTTACTTGGTATGCATAAGCACATCTCACCAAGAATCAAAAAGCTTCTAGGGATGCTAAACTACTATGGGAGAAATATTTTTCTTTTATGGATTATCTGCCAGGATCCACTCTCACCAAGCAAGAAATTTTGAGAACAAGTTACTCAAGGAAGTGCTAGCTTTGGCAGGAATCAAGAAGCCTAGAAGTTCAACTTACTCTCCTATCCCTAAGGGAATTCACAGCAGGAGCATTTTAAATCAAGTGTTGCTGAACTTGCTAGTAACCCCGAAGGCAGATTCAATAGAGTCAGTATGCAATATTTTTAGTGCAGACAGAGCAATCATGAATGATATCATAGGCTTTATTGAATGTGTGCTGACTTTTGGGTGAGAACCATAGCTATCCAGTAGGGCTCTGAAATTTCAGATGATGGAAGAAATGTAGAGAAGCACAAGTGGTATGTCTCAGCTGGGAGACCAGCAAAAGAAGGCCAACCAACTAGTTTTGGCTTGAGCTCATAAATGATGGTTTGATGTCCAGGTTCATTGTTAAGAACATCTAGAAGAAAACAGAGTCTTATTGGGAAATCTCAGTGTCCAAAGAACAAATAAAAAGCAGAACAAGGGAAAGTCAACTTACCTATTACAAAATAGCCAAGCAAAATGGTTGGGACCTCACAAAGACAATTCATCAAAATCACCGATTGTCCACTTGAGTGTTATTTGGATTCCCTAATGAGCAAGAGGAAAGGAGTGACAGGCAGTAGCTTGTTATCTAATGGAATTCCAAGAAGAGTGTGATCACCAGTCACAAATTATTTGAAATAGATAATAGTTCAGAGTGATAATTCAGAGGAGGGTGTAACTGTGTACTGTCATCTATCTTGAAGATACCTGACTTTGCTTTGCCCAAAGGAAGACCTATTGGGACTGGGGTGCTGCCATAGAACTGTTCCTTTCCTGCCTAGTGTGTATATCTGTGGATATTTCTTCAGCAAAATCATATCATCATCATCATCATCATCATCATCTACAGTATCTGAGAATAGTGACAATCATCTTGGGCCATTATCTAGCATAGGATTAGAACTATTAGGCTAATAGGGCTGAGGGTGATAACCATAAGCTTCTGTCCAGCTATGACATTGGGAAAATGTGCAAATATCTGGCCTTGTGGGCCAGTGTAGGAATATGTGGGTTGGGTCAAAGTCTAAAGCCAAGCCATAGTGATACCTAGCAAATGACTTCTCTCAGGCTTCTGACTACTTCTGCAATACATTAGCAAGAGCCAGGAAAAAGGAACTGGGTTATGTTGGTGGTCTGTGTGTCTATTTTCCCAATATCAAAAGCTGAAGTGTCAGCCAGTCAGATGGAGAATAGATTATCTCCATCATTTCTGTAAAGAATGGGATGAGCTGGCATATGGCGACAGATTCCTGTAATGGTGACTTCATATTCCCTATGTGACCTTGAGTTTAAGAAACACTTTTCTATAAAGGTATTTGGGTACATCTATCTACCCCAAAACACACCTTTCCTGTGAGAACAAAAAGGAATAACTAAGAAGATGATGGAAGAAGTTGTAAATTCAATTTTACCACAAACAGCTGTACTCTGCCATTTTGGAGTTTACAATGATCCTTTGCTTTCATTTTCACAGTAGTAAATGCATTTAGGCGATATGCAGATTGAGGGAATACTTTGGAGGCTCTGATTACAAAAGAAAAAAGATTGAAATCCAACTGCTTGGGGGCACAAGCTGAGATACAGTTATGAGTTATTTTTTTTAATCAGGCCTTACCCCTAAATGTGAATCCTGAACCTGGAAAGCTCTATAATATATATAGAGGTTGAAAGATGTTGGGATGTTATCTGCATATGTTCAGTATGAAAGAGCTTTATGCTGCTCAAACTTTGCCTGCCACCTGCTGGCGTATATAAATATAGACTCCAAAAGTAGTTCCAAGAAACCCATCATCATGGTTAATAGAAACTTGTAGAAGCAAAAGATTTTCATATATGTCTTGGTGATGTGACCTTCATAAGCTACGGGAACAATAAAAGCTCCCTAAATAAAATTGAAGATGACCTCTACAAATGGGTGAAAATTTGACAGTAGAGAAGAAGTTTTCAGCCATAGTATCTCATAAAGATCATCCACTCAAGGTATAGAGGAGTTGCAGTTCGCACCTGTGGAAGGAAGACAAACAGTAATGAAATCATTTATTCTTTTTTTTTTAAGGCAATTGGGGTTAAGTGACTTGCCCATGGTCACACAGCTAGTAAGTGTCAAGTGTTTGGTCTGAGACCAGATGTGAACTCAGATCCTTCTGACTTCAGGGCCGGTGCTCTATCCATGAAATCACTTATTCTTTAAATGTCGGAATATAAGCAAAACTTAGATGTAGCTTAATTTCAAGGAAGGATATTGACAAAGTGGAACTCTTTCAAAGGAGAGCAAACAGGGTAATAGAAGACAGAAAAAACATATTGAGGGATATAGGCATGTTTCCTTGTATAAAAAAAAACTTGAAAGGTTGAGTGGGAAAAACATGATAGTGTCTTCCAATATTGAAAAAAAATGTTATGCAGAAAACTGCCAGATACCTCTTGAGTACAGTCAGAACTACAGAAATAGACATTATTAGGAGAGAGTTTGTCTTAAAAAGATCTTCTGAATATTTAAAGATGATCTAAAATCATCTTTAAAGTAGAAGATTATTTAGTTCACACTATGTGCCAACCACTGTATTAAGTAATTTTCAAATGTTAGTGCTTTACAAATATTATTTCATTTGAGGTATCTTGTGAGATACCCTTACACATATACAATGAAACATCTCATTAGATGTGTTCAATTAGAAACCTGTCAGGAATATGGTAGAGGGATTCCCTTACCATGTGGGTAGTTGGATAATATTGCCTCTGAGATTGCTTCCAAACCTTCTTCTTTCTAATCTTTTCACAGGTGTCTTAGTGGAACATTCCCTTCATTTGTTAAGACTGTGAAGTTATTTTTATTAAGATGCTTTGCACATCTGTCATACATTTTACAATTCTGAAAGTGTATGCTGACTGGTTCTGCATAGGTGTTAATTGCTTTAAACCTCTCACACTGAACATTGATTTCAGTCAGTCTCTTGATAGATACAGCCACAGGAAGGGGAAAAAAAAGGAGGGAAGGAAGGAAAGAAGGAAGGAAGGAAGGAAGGAAGGAAGGAAGGAAGGAAGGAAGGAAG
>NW_020948840.1:3549559-3564775 GCF_900497805.2 Vombatus ursinus | reverse complement strand
AAGGAAGGAAGGAAGGAAGGAAGGAAGGAAGGAAGGAAGGAAGGAAGAAAGGAAGGGAACAAGCATTTATTAAGCACGCACCAGGCACTATGCTTAACACTTTACAAATAATATTCCAATTGATCCTTACATTACCCTATGATGTAGGTGCTATTATTGTCCCTATTTGACAGTTTAAGAAACTGAAGACAACAGCTTAAATGCCTTACCCAAGGTCACATAGCTACCAAGTGTCTGATTCTGGATTTGAACTCAGGTCTCAACTCATACTCCAAACCCAGCAGTTTATATACTTCACGACATAGCTGCCACAGCTTTCTCCTTGATATTTTTATGCTTGCTGTGTCTTGCCTGGAAAAGATGAAGGTATTTGTAAGTATAGCCTTCATCCATTGGTTCAATTTGACCTCTGGCTTCCAGCTCAGAGTCTTTAATCTCTGACTCTTCTCTACATACATTAACAATTTTACACTAATTCATTCCAAATGACATTTTGATATGATTAAAGAAAAATTCCATGAGATTGAGAAGTTATTTAATGTATTTTTTGTGAAGTCATATAACTTGATGTCATCCATGCATATCAAGTAATTAATACACTGACTGCCTTAGTATAACTCCCTCTCTGGATTGAAAGCCAAACTTGATTCTACTCAGGAATGGTGATAATGTGTTTAAAGCTAGGCAGAACCATAGTAGATTTAAACCATCTGCCTTGAAGATGCCATGCTTTATATCAATTGTTATTTACATTATCATGCTGGAGAAATATTTTAAACAGAGAATATATGAACATGAAATATTCTAACATTTTCAGTATGTTTATTTTATATAAGTGAAGTATGTGGGAATACCATCAGGGCTGAACTGAGTTAAATGTTTTGTACTAGTCAATAAAGGTAGTGTAAATGTTGCAACAGTTTTGAGTGACTTGTTCATATAAATCACTAAATCCAAAATATGTTATTCTTTGCACCCTTGGGACATTTTAACACACTATTTTTTAATCCTTTGTCAATATGACATTTTCTTGTGAGTGCTAATAGATTTCTTTTGAGTGATACAAGACACGAATATGTTGTATAAAGTATATAAACATATAATTGGTTTATATTTGGAGGAGTCACTGGTATTCTCTTTTGGTAGTAAATATATGATGCCTTCTGTTAACAAAGACGGTGTAAAGCTTGCATCAGAGGGTAAACCTGTAAAATTTGACCTTTCTTCCTTCTATATGGCAACAGCTGCAACAAATACTATTTTATCCAGGTCCTGAATCTTTTTGCACTCTTTGTCAAATATTATGGGATAATGAATTCAAGCCTTATGGTCATACCAGATATCAGATTTTTAAAAATTGTTCTGTTTTTGTATGGTTAGTCTATTAGTTGAATCTGTACTGTCAAAATTAAAAAGGGCTTTTCAAAACTCCATTCTAAATGAAGCAAACACACACAGATACACACACACTCTGACTATTCCTCCAACTTGCACTCAGGTTCATGGGTCAAGTCCAAAAGGGTTCTTACAGGTTCTAGGAGTAACCCTGTGAGTCTGTACTCATAACGAGATTGCTCCTGAGCCCCTACCAATATACTTCCCATTAAGAATCAAATGAAAAACAAAATTAGGTTTTAGAAATGGCATTTACTAAGATAGAATAATAGAAACAGTAACTGTTAAACATCCCCTCAAGAATTTGGAGTGCATCCTCCCACAAATGCACAAAGAGTCTGTGGGAGAGAGAGCTCAAATAAGAACACAATGTTTGGGAGGCACACACATATGATACACTTATGACTGAGGTAATTCACTACTAGTAGTGCAGTTCCCTGTTCTGGATAGATTCTTCAAGTGGGTTCCCAAAGTTTGTTCCCTTTAATAGCTTGACTCTCAGTTGCAAGGACTAGCTCATTATTGAGCCCATAGCCACCTCTCTCTTCTGCTGCCATGGGTCCCATTCCTCTCTCAAGTTATTCCCTTTCTGTGTTAATTTCTGCTTGGAGTATCAGTCTCTGCTCACCCAGTTGGGTGACAAACTCTCTTAAACCAAAGAACTCCCAAACTGCTGGATAGGAGATCAACTTGTAGTCAAGTTGCCCATAGATGTCATATCTGATGGAGAAGGAGAGAAAAAAAACCATCTCATTTCGTAGAAGTCTTTTCTGTAAAGAACTTTAGACTCTGTACTTGCTCAAACTCTCCAGGGCTTAGCTATTTCATACACACATACACACACACACACACACACACACACAGCTAATTTGTTTGCTGAGCCAATTGAATAGTTCCCTTCTGACTCAGAGAGGTGTTCATACTTTGCAAAAAGATCAGTAGGTGTGAATGCAATTTTACAGTTAGTTTAACTGCTTATTACCACATTAAAACTTCATCATTTGAGACTAAATCCTATAACTAAATCAATTAAATGAGTGAGTCTGGGGTGGTGGGAAACACATCCCCACTTCTTTACATAAGTAAGCTCATATCCTCTTCAAAAATCATTTAAAATACTGGCATCATTTGCATCTTACATTTCATTTTTAGGTAGCATTTCTAAATTTGTGTTGTATACATTTTCAAAGTCTTATGTTTCTCTAGGTTTATCTTCATCAAATTTGAAAGTCTTCAATTTTTTATTTTATTCTACTTAATAATAATTCTACTTAATAATAACAATAATCTACTTAATAATAATTTTATTCTACTTAATAATAACAATAATCTACTTAATAATAATAATTTTATTCTACTTAATAATAATAATAATTCTACTTAATTTTATTGTACTTAATAATATTCTACTTAATAATAATATTCTACTTAATAACAAAAGTACATTTATATAGCACTTTGAGGTTTGCAAAACACTTTACAAATATTATCTCATTTTAACCTCATAACAACCTTGGAGAATGGCTACTAATACTATCCCCATTTTACAGATAACGAAACTGAGGCAGACAGAGGTTAAATGACTTACCTAGGGTCATAACTATTAAGTGTCTGAGGTTGGACTTGAACTCAGGTCTTCCCATTTCCAAGTCTAGTGTCCCATCCACTGCACCATCAAGCTGCCATCTAATCTGGACTTATAAATTGTTACTTCTTACAATTATACTACATCATTCTATAATATGCTATATAACTTGAAGCTGAGAATATCATAGTCAATAATTAATTTGAAGTTTTTCCAATAATTATTTTTTCATGATATATGTCTTATGACGGTCTTCAGGCAAGATATAGGGTTCCTCTATTGACCCTTGCTTTCTACAAATGTGCTCTAGTTGCCATATGCCCCCAGTGAAGGTGTGGCTGTCAGGAGGTTAAGTCCTTGTCCAAGTACCCAGTTTATGACTAAAAAGAGGGCTGCAGACCAGCCAGGGATATCAGGGAAAACAATTCCCCTATTGAATTCACGTGCTGAGAATAGCATAAAACAATGAGAATCAATTCAATGCAAAGCTTCATTGGCAAATGAGGAAAAGGGGAAAGGTAGATAGAAAAGAGGACCCTACGTACACTTCAAGTGTACACACTAACATAGAGTCTAACTCACATAAGGGCAATTCTGCTTGAGAAGAATGGAGAAATGGGTCCATTCAACAGGAAAGACATGCTCATGGGGGAAGGTGTGCTCCTGTTAGAAGGGAGTGTGTGCTCTCCAGTGCCATTTTGAAAATGGAGTTCTCATACTCTGATTTTGGGTGTTCTCCCTGGAGCTGGCTGATTTGCATATCAGGCAATTTGCATATTATTTGGCGGGGTTGTTATCCGGAAGAAAAAAAAAGCTGGTGCTAGATAAAATATTATTTGGGGCACACAGCTGCACTAACCTTAAAAAATATTATTGTCAGTATTTTTCTATGAGTATGTTTTATATACTTATAGCTTTCCTTAAGGGGAAACTAACAAGATGACTTCAAGACCAGCAGGCCTAATCTTATAACAATGGTTTCCATGCATAGATTCTATAAGCTACAGCCTCCCTTATGGGGAGACTGTCAGTGGTCTCAAAACCACCAAGCCTAATCTTATAACAGTGCAGTACTGGTGTATAATCAATCATTGAGTGGGCATTTATTAAGTGCTTACTGGATTTCAAGTCCTGAGATAGGCACTTGGGTTACAAAAACAAAATGAAATATTGCCTTCCTTGCCTTAGGGGGAGTTTTATTCTATTGAAGGAGACAATATGTACATAAATAAATATATACAACCTATATACAAGATAATTTCTTGGGGGAGGGTAGAGGGCACTTGAAGTAAGAGGTATCAGGAAAACCTTCAAATAAATGATAGTGCAAGAGTAGAGTTTTGAAAAAAAAAAGGATTCTTTGAAGGGTGATCTAAGTTCAGAGATATGGTAGGACAGGCAGTATAAAGACATGGTGATGGGTGATAGATGGGTAATGTGTAAGTAATAACAAGAAGGCCAAATTCCCTAGATTTCAGGGTGTGAGAAGGGGAATAATATATCTAGGTTGGGAAGGTAGATTGAGCCTAGGTTATGAAGGGCTTTAAAAGTCAAACAGATGAGCTTGCCTTTGACCCTAGAGGCAATAGGGAGCCATTTGAGTAAAGTAAGGGAATAATATTATTAGATCTGCACTTTATGAAAAGTATTCATATCTTCAGTCTCTTTCATGATACTCATAATTTGCCTGATTTAGTGGTAAGTGCCTTTTGCCCTAAAGCATTTCCAACAGATGGAGTATTGTTATTTCTGAAATGCAATGAAATGCATTCTGAAATGAAAATAATATATATTGCCTTCTTCTTATACAAGAATATGGAGTATTATTCACTCTGCTGTCCTCTGTAAAGCTGATCATCACTTAATTTTTAAGTATAGCAATGCTACCCCATCTATATTTTAAATACATAAGAGCAGTTATATTACCTTGGCTGGGGTGCTAACCCTATTAGACTGCCAGATCCCAAACATCTGCATTTCAGAGTTCTTCCCAGGTTATTTTCACAGCTTTGGTAGCAATCTCATAACACAGAGTCCCTGCTATCCATCACTTTGGCTAGCATCTCCTTGCTTTGCCAGTACTCCCCAAATACATAACATGAACAATGAATTGGGCTTTGAAGGAGTTATTTTCATCCCTACTACAATAATTATGCTTTATTTATATCACTTGTTTTTACATCATAATCATTTACCCCACAACATTCACCCTACACACTACCAAAAACCATTTTTCTTATAACAAAGGAGAGAAAAAAAATAAGAAAAATGAGTTGACATATCAACCAAGTCTGACAGTGTGTATAACCTTCTGCACCTCCCAATCTCCTTCCTCTCTACCAAAGAAAGAAGGTATATTTCATCATCTGATCCACCATGGTCAAGTTGACACAGGAATTGTCACGGGGCTGCCCCCTGCCTATCGGAGTCCTGGCTTCCAAGCAGGAGGTTGAGGGTCACAGTCTGTTGTGTGAAAGCAAGGAAGTCTTAACTGACCTCTCCTCTGTGAACACGCAGCAACCATGGCTGGTTCGGCTCTCCTCTGAATGGATAAGCGTTCCCGTGCACATCCTGTACACGACCCTGACACGAGGCTTTCATGCGGAGTGGGTTAGCTAGGACTGGCTGTAGGGCTCTGATCACGCAATCCCAAGGTGCCTTGAGGGCTATAAAGGTCACACCCAGCTAACAATAAACAGGAGCTTCTGCCATCTTGCTGTCTCCCGCCTCATCCATGCGTCTCCGGGTTACTGAGCACTGAGCTGGTCTCATGCTCACCACTGCAGCGGCCGTGACAACAGTTTCATTGACCATTTAATTTTTTAATAAGCCAAGCATTGAGATTACTGTGGAAGGTTAATTAGTTTTATTCAACAAATTTTTGCTGAACATCTTCCACATGTAAGGTACTCTGCTAGGTACTGGGGATACAAAAAAAAAAAATTAAGGACATAGTCCCTGCCCTCAAAGAGATGTCATTCTATTGGGCATATAGGATGAGTACAGAGACAAGAAAACACAATTTAGAATAGGATATCAGTAAAGGAAAGATCTAAATAAAGGGTTTTAACAAAATTTGAGATGGAAGAAAACATTTCACTGTGAGTTGTGTATTTCTCATGGGGAATTTATTAGGCTCTTTGATTATAAAAACAAAAGTTTTCTGAAAAGGTTTCAGAAAGTCTTTTTCTTAAGGTGAAGAAAAGTAATAATGATAAATCTTATATATGAGATGGTCTTTTCATTCTACGGGAATATTATCTTTCACTTAAAATCTCATATTCTATGTGAGTGGGTTGGCTTACATTGAAATGACTCAGGTTATGTAGATACTACACAATAAGAAATATAAAGAGAGAGAAATCTCTTTGACATATAACTTTAAATTGAGAAAGCTTATCTGCTCTGAAAGCTTATATTCCTTCAGGAAGTTTTTAAGGCTGCTATCAGTTTTGTAAATAGTATCTGGCTTTAGCAGTCTCACTCTCATACACAGCCTGTCGCAGGAAGATTAGACACAGGCTTGACTCCAAAGACAAAAACTAGGAGCAGTGGGAGAAAGTTATAGGGAGGAATGTGTTGACTCAATATGAGAAAAATTTTCCTCACAATTAGAATTCTCCAGAAACAAAATGATCTGTCTTAAGCACTGCCACTGGAGGTGTGCAACCAGAGGTTGGATGCCCACCTGTTGGGGATGTTATAGAGGAGATTCCTGTTTGTTTACAGGCTAGACTAAGATAGCCTCTGAGATTTCTTCCAGCCCTCAGACTCTATGGTTCTAAAGTCATATTTTCACAAGCTAGTCCCATTGGTAGATGCTTCTTGGCATAATGGTTTTTCTGAAGCTTTCTCATTTTGATGACCCCTTCAGAAAGAAAAATCAAGGCCTGATAGCACCGACAATAGCAATGCCACCCTTACCTTAAGCATGAATGACATGATGCTAGAACTTCTGTTCTCCACATATCATATCTAAACATCCCAGGATGTTGTGGTTTCTCCTAAGAACTGGCCTGCTTTTCTTTCACATAACTCAAGATAAACAGTGAGAGCTGATTCCAATCTGTACCATAAATGCCCATGGACCTATCACTAGGGCTTAGAAGAGAAGAGGTCTGAAGAGGAACTATGAATCTCTATCTTCAAGTCAGATTCTAATGATGCAGGAATAAGTGAAAGAAACTGTGAGAGGAAATATGTGTCTTCCAATGATCAAGGAGGGCTGACTCCTGCCCAGTGCCCCTATGAATGAGCTTTGCTCATTTTTTGTGTCTTTATGTGGGAATTTTGAGAGGAGGAGAGTTGAAGAAAGTAGATTGTCCTATTCCTTGGGACACAATAGGATGCCAATTTCTTTGGTTTACACACTTAAAAAATAAACTTGAAAAGGTCTGGGTCAAAGGGACTCGTAATAGCTGGGAAAAAACTCAGTTTTGATGGATTTTTAAAAATTTTTCATATCTAAAGTTACTTTAAACTTTCCATATTTAATTCACAATGATCTAATCAGTCAATCAGTGAAAAACAGATATTAAATGCTGACCATGGTCTAGGGCATTATAGTAGATGCTGCAGATACCAACAAAAATAAATGGAACAGCTCTTGTCCTCAAAGAATTTATAGTCTATTAGCAGACATAACATATACATATAGATATGTATAAATACAAAATAGTTAAGGCACTAATAGCTAGAAAGCAGAGATCAGGAAACCTGGGGCATGTGTAAGGTATGTGTGTGGGGAAGGGGTTGAAATGAAAGCTTCATGTAAAAGTTGGCATTCCAGTAGTAGATCTGCTATAGAAATGTAGAGGCCCCAGTCCATAAGTTCAATCCAATGTGGTGAGTCCAGTCTAACTTATTTCTTACCATTTTACCACTCTTTCAGAATATCATATGAGGGAAACACTGTTATGGTAATCATTAGTATAACATAATTAATGGACTACCATTTAATATATGAAATAATGAGGCCATTGACTATGAATTCTGACTGTCTCCTAATTGTGGATAGATTTTGTTCTAAAACTTCCTTTCTATATTCTATTTGTTTGGAGCTTGGAATTAATTCATCAATTGTAATAATATTATAAGCAATGATTAAGTTCATGAGCCAAATTCCATTTTAAATCATGATGAATGGATAATAACACATTTATTAAAAGCTTACAAAGTCCCAACCATTGTGCTAATTGCTAGAATACAAAAACAAAAATCAAAGGGAATCCCTGCTTTCTAGGAAGTTGTAGCTTGTTTGTACATAATTATCTCCATGTCTTTCCCATTAGATTTTGAACTCCATGAGAGCAAGAACTATCTTTCACCTTTCTTTGTATCCCCAGTGTTTAGCATAGTCTTTGACACATAGTATGTGCTTAATAAATATTTATTTACTGACACTGACAACAAATATAGAAGAGTAGTAGCCATGGAGTGGTGCTTTGGTTTGGAAAGATACAGTGTTGGTGAGTGGACATCTAGGGAACAAATTGGCGCATACTTTCCAGGAACAATGGTAATTTTGATTTGTGGTTCCAGAATTGAAAAGGAAGTGAGGGGTTAATTACATAGTGGCAAGAGATCTGGCAAGAAAATACTCAAAGTGTAAGAAATAAAGTGAAGTACAACTGAGGGACTGCAAATCAAGATAGCTACAAAAGACCAATGTGGTAGTTCTAAGGTTGAAAGGATTAAGACCTCCATGACATAGTGTCTTGTCCAAGTGAAAAGATGGTGGACTAGAATACGGATGCTGAATAGAATAGAACTATGCTTTTAAAACAGGCACTGGAGGAGATCACCCAATTACGTTAAGCTTAAAGACTTATGCTGGGAGATGAGAGGAGTCAGAGATGAATAATACATAGCCCAGAACTTTAAGGATCATACGCATCAGACAGTATTGTGTTGTGTTCTGGGGATTCAGCGCAGAGTAAGACATAGTCTCTGCTTCTGACCATAAGAAGCTCATGGTCTATTGGTAGAATAAGGTAAATATACACCTCTATTTTCCTTTGTCCAATCAGCCACCAAATCCTATTGATTCTATCTCTACCAAATGGCAAAAGAGGTCCAAAAAGCCAACGAAGAAAAGAATGTCTTAAAAAGCAAAATTAGCCAAATGGAAAAGGAGGTCTGAAAGCTCACTAAAGAAAACAATTCCTTAAAAATAAGAATGGAGCAAATGGAAGTTAATGACTCTATGAGAAATTAAAAAAATATATGAAACAAAACCAAAAGAGTGAAACAATAGAAGATAATGTGAAATATCTCACTGGAAAAACAACTGACTTGGAAAATAGATCCAGGAGAGAAAATTTAAAAATCGTTGGACTATCTGAAAGCCATGATCAAAAAATAAAAAGATCTAGATATCATCTTTCAAGAAATTATCAAGGAAAACTACCCTGATATTCTAGAACTAGAGAGTAAAATACAAATTGAAAGAATCTACCAATCACCTTTTGAAACAGATACAAAAGGGTAACTCCCAGGAACATTATAGCCAAATTCCAGAATCCTGAGGTCAAGGAGAAAATAATGCAAGCGGCCAGAAAGAAACAATTCAATTATCATGGAACCACAGTGAGGATAACACAAGATTTAGCAGTTTCTATATTAAAGGATCAGAGGGCTTAGAATATGATATTCTGGAGGGCAAAGGAGCTAAGATTGCAACCAAGAATCAACTACCCAACAAAACTGAATATAATTCTTCAGAGGAAAAATATCAACATTCAATGAAATAGAGAACTTTCAAGAATTCTTGAGAAAAAAAAAGAGCTAAATAGAAAAATTGACTTTCAAATACAAGACTCAAGAGAAGCATGAAAAGGTAAACAGGAAAGAGAAATCATAAAGGATTTATTAAAGCTGAACTGCTTACATTCCTACATGGAAAGATGATATTTGTAACTCATGAGATCTTTCTCATTATTAGGGTAGTTGGAAGGAATATATACAGACACAGGGCACAGGATGAACTGAATATGAAGGGATGGTATTTAAAAATAAAATTAAGGAGTGAGAGAGAGGAATGCACTGGGATAAAGAGAAAGGGAGAGGTAGAATGGGGTAAATTATCTCACATAAAAGTGGCCAAAAAAAAAAGCTTTTACAGTGGAAGGGAAGAGGGGGGGGAGATGAGAGGGAATGAGTGATCCTTGGAATTGGCTTAAAGAAGGAATAACATACACACTCCATTGGTTACGGAAATCTATCTTACCCTACAGGAAAGTAGGGGAAAGGGGATGGGGGGTGATAGTAAGGAGGGCAGATTGGGAAGTAATCAGAAGCAAACACTTTTGAGGAGGGACAGAGTGAAAGGAGAGAATAGAATAAATGGGGAGCAGGATAGGATGGAGGGAAATATAGTTAGTCTTTTACAACATGACTATTATGGAAGTATTTTGCATGACAACACATGTATAACCTATGTTGAATTGCTTGCCTTCTCAATGACAGTGGGTGGGGAGGGAGGGAGGGAGAGAATATGGAACTCAAAAGTTTTAAAAATGAATGTCAAAAATTGCTTTCACATTTAACTGGGAAATGAGATACACAGGCAATGGGATTATAGAAATCTATCTTACCCTATAGGAAAATAGAAAGGGAAGGAAATAAGAGGTTGGGTAATAGAAGGGAGGACAGAATCGGGGAATGGGTAATCAGAAGCAAAACACTTTAATGAGGGACAAGGTGAAAGGAGAGAGAGAATAGAATAAACAGGGATACATGGAATAGGATAGAGGGAAATAGGAAATACAGGTAACAATAATGACTGTGAAAAAAATTTGAAACAAGTTTCTCTGATAAAGATCTCATTTCTCTAACATATAGAGAACTGTGTCAAATTTATAAAAATAAGAGTAATTCCCCAATTGATATATGATCAAAAAATATAATCAGTTTTCAGATGAAGCAATTAAAGCTATCTATAGCCATATGAAAAAATATTCTAACTCACTAATGATTGAGAAAATTCAAGTTAAAACATTTCTGAGGTACTACCTCATACCTATTAGATTAAAAATAGACAGAAAAGGTAAATGAGAAATGTTGGAGGGGATGTGGGAAAAATGAGACCTTAATGTACTGTTGTCAGAATTGTGAATTGAGTAAACTATTCTATAGAGCAATTTGGAACTATGCTCAAAGGGCTATAAAACCACGTATACCCTTTGATATAGCAATACCACTACTAGGTCTGTATCACAAAAGAGATTAAAAAAAGGAAAAAGACCTATATGTACAAAAATATTTTAGCAGATCTTTTCTAGGGGTAAAGCATTAGAAATTGAGGGGATGCACATCAATTGGGGAATGGCTGAATAAGTTGTGGTATGTAATTATGATGGAATACTATTGTCCAATAAGAAATGATGAGCATATGATGTTCTCTGAAAAACCTAGAAAGACTTACATTGGTTGATACAAAGTTAGATGTACTGGGTACAAAGTAACAGCAATATTGTAAAATGATCATCTGGAATGACTTAGCTATTCGTGGCAATACAATGATCCATGACAACTCTGAAGGACTTAGGATGAAAAATGCTATCTATCCCCAGAGAAAGAACTGATGGTGTCTGAACACAGATTGAAGCAACTTTTGTTGTTGTTTTTCAACTTTGTTTTTCTTGAGTTGTTATTTTTTTTGTCCACGTTTTCTTTCACAACATGACTATTATGGGTATGTTTTGCATGACTACACATATATAACCTGTATGGAATTGCCTTCTGGGGGGGGGAGGGAGAAGGGGAGAGAATTTGGAACTGAAAATTTTAAAAACAAATGTTAAAACAATAAAAAAGGTAGGAACTTGATAAGATGATATTTAAGGAAAAGGACAGGTAGAATATTAAAAAAGTTGGTGCTCCTGAGTCCTGGTCTCTAGAGCCCATAGGACTAAAGGCCATTCAACCACATGGTAGAAACCTGAGAAACTTACAAATAATACAAGGTGCCAACTGCCGCAGGTATAGAGGGGAAGGGACCTAATCTAATTACTGGGGAGAGTGTGCCATATTAGTGTTCCTACCAAATACAATTAACTCTGTGTTCAACAGGCCCAAACTCACTGTCTCACTGGATGTTAAGATGAAAGGGTTGAGGAAACAGCACTCTGTTCCCCCAGTACATCAGGGAGGGTGAAATGTGAATGTGAAGAATGTAACAAAGAAGAAGGGGAGAAGAGCTACTTTTGAGGGAGCATCTAGAGTTACAGATTATGTCCACAGTTCTCCAGAGGATAGATACAGACCATCTAAAGAGGAAGCAGCTTCTAAAGGGACATGGATGAATAAATTGGATCCACAGATGCTACGAAGAACAAGGACATCTGTTACACCTCCAGGAAGAAGACATATTCTGTTGTAAGGCACTTTCCTGCTAAGAGGTACAAAGATGGCCATATGTCAGTCTGACATGGAAAAATAGAGAGAGATTCTTGCTGCCTTTCCAGGGTGTGCATTCAGAATGTGAGATAGCCTCCTGAGACTTGTCAAACCTGACAACTACCATCCACTTCTGATGATTCATGTGTGAACAAATAATATACCAGCAGAAGGAAATTGGAAAGGATCTCTAGGGATATGACGCCCTGGGTCAGAAACTGAAGGATGTAGGGTCCCTGGGGTGCCTTCTTACCTGTGATCAGAATCATTGTTTCTGATTGAAGGGAAGGGATACAGAGGAGATAGGAGGATATGGTGAATGAATAGCTGACTGACAATTGCTAGAATAATGAAGGACCTCTCCCACACTCTCTTAATGAGTACGAACTGAATATTAGCAGGACTGTGTTAATGGATGTCAATGATATCATAAAAAAGAGTTAATAACAAACATAGGACATCCAGGACTGATGTTTGGGTAATGTTTGGAGAGAGGTGAGAAAGGAGCTTTGCTTCTTAGCATTAGGTGGGATGTGGCTTAATTTGTATGAGGTCACAGGATCTAAGAGTTGCAGTGACCATCCAGTCAGAGCCATAGCTGAAGAATAATTCCCTCTGCAACATCACTGAAAAGTAGACATCCAGCCTTCCTATGAAAAATTCCAGTGAAGGGAAACATACTACCTTCACAAATAGCCAATTCTGCTCTTGAATAGCTCTAGTTATTAATTAGTTGGATGTTTTTTTTCTTCCTTATATCAAGATAAAAATGTCTCTTTGCAACTTCTACTTATTTCTTTCCAGATCTTTTATGTAGAGACGACCAGAATAAGTCTCATCCTTCTGTGTGTGAAAGTTCTTTAAACACTTGAAGGTATAACCATCATGTTGCTGTCAAGTATTATTTTCCATAAGCCAAACATCTCCAATATCATTATTTTATACTTCTATGATGTGATGTTGAAGCCCATCATCAAAATGGATTCTTTCTTCCAGATGCCTTCCAAATTGTCAATGTCTTTTCTAAAGTGTGACATCCAAAATTCAACACGTGAAAACATACTTCAGTTGCTATCTGACCTAGGCAGAGAACAGAGAGCTATGATCCTATATTCCTATCTGCTCTTCTTCCCTTTATTCTTAGATTGTGTTTACTTTTGTGGATTTTTTTTTCTGGATTGGGCCCAAATCAGGTCAGTCCATTGGTAGTTTTTATTTAATATCATATTGAAGTAAGACACTGACATGTTACTGAGCAATGAACAAAAGGACAGTTACTTAACTATAGCAGTAGAAGGACATTCCAAGTTTATTTAGCTGAGTGAAATCCTTACCTCCCTTGCCTGAGTTGTCTATCATCCGCCCGAGAAGCACCAACAGATGCCTGGAACTCTTTGAGATTCCCGTATACTCAAGTATGTCATGTACTTAAACCTTTAGTCCTCTGAGCCAATCAAGATTCGGGGATTATTTTAATATTTTTTTTTAATACCTTGGAATTTTACTACCTTGGCTGGGATAATGAGCAAACTGCACAAAAAAAGTCAGACCATAGAATCTTACTTTGGTGACAAAGAAGATCAAAATGTACAACCAGAAGACAACAAAGTTAAAGCTCCTACATCCAAAGCCTCCAAGAAAAATATGAATCAGTCTCAGGCCATGGAAGAGCTCAAAAAGGATTTTGAGAAGCAAGTAAAAGAAGTAGAGGAAAAACTGGGAAGAGAAATGAGCAAGAAAATCATGAAAAACAAGTCAACAGCTTGCTAAAGGAGACCCCAAAAATATTGAAGAAAATAACACTTTAAAAATAGTCTAACTCAAATGGCAAAAGAGGTACAAAAAGCCAATGAGGAGAAGAATGCCCTAAAAAGCAGAATTGGCCAAATGGAAAAGGAAGTCCAAAAGCTCACTGAAGAAAATACTTTCTTAAAAATTAATAAAGAAATTAATAAAAGAAAAAATTAATAAAGAAAATAAAGAAAAATACTTTCTTAAAAAAGAATGGAGCATTTGGAAGCTAGTGACTTTATGAGAAATCAAGACATTGTAAAACAAAACCAAAATAATGAAAAAATAGAGGAAATATGAAATATCTCACTGGAAAAATAACATGGAAAATGACATGGAAAATAGATCCAGGAGAGAGAATTTAAAAATTATTGGACTATATGAAAGCCATGATCAAAAAAAGAGCCTAGACATCATCATTCAAGGAAAACTGCCCTGATATTCTAGAACCAGATGGTAAAATAGAAATTGAAAGACTCCACTGATCACCTCCTGAAAGAGATTCCCAAAGGAAAACTCCTAGGAATATTGTAGCCAAATCCAGAGCTCTCAGGTGAAGGAGAAAATATTGCAATCAGCCATAAATAAACAATTCAAGTATTATGGAAACACAATCAGGATAAGATAGGATTTAGCAGCTTCTACAGTAAGGGACTGCAGGGCTTGGAATATATTCTAGAGGGCAAAGGAGATGGGATTACAACCAAGAATCACCTACCCAGAAAAACTCAGTATAATCCATTGGGTGGGGGGGGGAGGCAGGCAAGTGGACATTCAGTGAAATAGAGGACTTTAAAGCATTCTTGATGAAAAGACCAGAACTCAATAGAATATTCAACTTTCAAAATACAAGACTCAAGAGAAGCATGAAGAGATGAATAGGAAAGAGATACCATAAGGGACTTCTTAAGGTTGAACTCTTTATATTCCTCCATGGAAAGATGATATTTGTAACTCATGAGACCTTTGTCAGTATTAGGGTAGTTGGAGGGGAAAAATTAGATAGATAGATAGATAGATAGATAGATAGATAGATAGATAGATAG
>NW_020948840.1:3489835-3549549 GCF_900497805.2 Vombatus ursinus | reverse complement strand
TAGATAGATAGATAGATAGATAGATAGATAGATAGATAGATAGATAGATAGGTAGATAGATAGATAGATTGATTGATTGATAGAGGGCACAGGGTGAGTTGAGGATGAATGGGTGATATCTGGAGAAAAAAATTGAGAGACAATTATACTGGGAGAAGGAGAAAGGTAGAGGCAGAATGGGGTAAATTATCTCACATAAAACAGACAAGAAAAGGCTTCTACAGTGGAGGGGAAATGAGGAAAGGTGAGAGGGGATGAGTGAATCTTATTTTCATAGGATTTGGCTTAAGGAGAGAATAACATACATACTCAATTGGGTATGCAAAGTTATCTTACCCTACAGAAAAATAGCAAGGAAGAGGATAAGAGATGGGGGTGGGGGTGATGATAGAGGGGAGGGCAGATTGGGGGAGGGGGGAATCAGACACAAATACTTCTGAGGAGGGACAGGGCCAAAAGCAAGAATAGAATAAATGGGAGGTGGGATAGGATGAAGGGAAATATAGTTCGTTTTCCACAGCATGACTACTACAGAAGTATTTTGCATGACTTTACATGTATAACCTGTATTGGGTTTCTTGCCTTCTCAATGAAGGTAGATGGGGAGGGAGGAAGGGAGAAAATTTGGAACCCAAAGTTTTAAAAACAAATGTTTAAAAATTGTCTTGACATGCAACTGAGAAATAAGATATACAGGCAATGGGGTATAGAGATCTATCCTGCCCTACAGGAAAATAGAAGAGGAAGGGGATAAGGGAAGGGGGGCGGAGATAGAAGGAAAGGCAGATAAGGAGAAAAGGTATTCAGAATGCATGCTGTCTTGGGGTTGGGGGAGGGACAAGATGGGGAGAAAATTTGGAACTCAAAATCTTACAGATGTGAATGTTAAAAACTAAAAATAAATAAATTAATGAATCTTAAATAAATAAAAAAACTATCCTAATATTCATGGGGGTGAGGCTTAAAATATCAATACTATCACAATCCACCCTTTATGATAAAGCCCTTATCTTATGATAAAGAGATCTTATGCCACTTAAATGACTATGGCTATAATTGTTCATGTAGCCTGATGCAGGCAGAATTAAATGGGGAAAAGAAAAACTAAAATAGAAACAAAGCAAAAGCAAAACAAAAACAATAATGTATCAGAACCCCCAAAAACTGACTGAATATGGGAGAACAAAGACTAGAAATCTCAGGGATTTTTATTTATTCCAACCCCCCCCAAAAAAAAAACAAAAAAACTTGGAAGTACTAAGTACCAGGTCTAAATAATCAGACCCAAGAGATCATTTCATGTCAAATATTTATGGTTCACAGTGGTTCTGACCTTAAGCAAGACTAGCACAAAGAACATCAAGACTACAGGGAAAAAGTAACACTGCCTACACAGTCACCAATCCTCATCATGTATCAGAGAAAATTGCCTTATATTGCCACCCACTTTGTGCTATCTAGAACTTTAACCAAGAACTCCTCCTTCATGTGAGTTCCATGGAGGTGGAAACCTATCTTCAGTCCAGGAGAAGATTCTCAGTTATAGCCCCTCCCCCTTCTTCTCTGGGAACTGCATAGATATTTTCACCTCTCCATTTTTCCAGAAGGCAAGCCATCTCACAATGTCACCCCTTGATCCTCTATGCCCTCTTTAAGGAGTTGTAAAATACTGGTTATTGTACCAGCAGCAATGTGAAAGCCAGTCAGTTGTATAGTACAGTAAGCAATAGGTTGCCTTTTGCCACTGTATAAGCTAGTGCCCATTCTGTTACTGCCAGGTTGCAACTGCCCCCAAAAGCTGTTCTACTGTCCACTGAAATCTACTCTTATAATCAAGCAAACCCTGCTATCTGCTGCCACTGGGACTCATATCTTTGCCCAATATCCTCTAACCCCTGCTGCTGGGTCCCATGCCTCTGCTTTTTGTCTGCAAGTCACTGCCTCTGGTGATTGAGCTTCTGCCTGCTCTGCCAAGGCCACCTGCTACCTGCTTGTTCCAAAATCTAGATCTGAGCACTATCTCTAGTGTTATCACTGTCCCACTGTGTTGGGGGCAGGTAGGATAATCGCTAGCCTGGCTGTCTTCCCTCTCCCCAACTATGTCTACCCTTGGCTCTGTCACTCTATGCAAAGAATTTTTGTGGGCTGACACTAGCAATGATCTCCTGTGCCCAGCAGGAGGGCACAAGTGATATAAGTGCTATTATTGCTGCTAGGGTTTGATGCTACCCTCATGAGTATTGTGAGTCAGAATATCATTGCCCCGTCCAGCATAGTTGATGAGATCACAATATGAGATGGATTAGGCAATGGCAATGTATTCTGACCAAAATTCTTCCTTGGCATGGGCTCCCCTTCTTCACAGTGATTATTTTCTCCCAAGTTTCTCCCATTATTAATTGTCCCCTACTAAGGTACTCATGCAACCCAATATCTTGAATGTACAAGATTGTTTCCAATATTAGAAATGTCCAGGTCAGACTCACCCAATTATGCTCAGAGAAAGACACAAAGCAAAACAAAAAGACCCAAAGATAGAGACTCCTTTAGTCTCTATCTAGAGGATAGAGATCAACAAGTCAACAAGCATTTAATAAGTGACTACTATTTGTCCATTATGCTGAGTACTGGGGATACAGAGAAAGGCAGAAGAAGTTCTTGATCTCAAGGAGCTCACAATCTAATGGGGAAGGTCACATGCAAACAAGTAAATAGAATCAAAGATTCAGAAATGAAAAACACGGGATACATTGGAGATAATCTTAAAGGAAAAGTAGAATTAAGTGAAATCATGGATGAAGATCCTCCCAGCACAGCTATCATATCATAATAGTGACCTATACTAGACTTTTATGCCACTAAAATCTCCAGGACTTTTTTAGATGAACTAGCCACATCTTGAAAAATCAATCCTTGAGGGGCAAAACCAAGATGGCAGCGAAAAGGTAGTAACTCACATGAGCTCTCCCCATAGCCCTTCCAAAAATGTTTAAATAATGCCATAAAGCAATTCCTAGAGCAGCAGAACCCACAAAAGAATGGGGTGAAATAATTTTCCAGCCATAGACAGCTTAGAAGGTCAGCAAGAAAAGTCTGTTACACCTGGGAGAGAATAGAGCACAGCCCAGCACAGGCCACACCAACACAGACCAGGCCCCAGCTTTGGAAGCCACTGAATCAGCAGCTGCTTCCAGAGCTCTCAGCCCACAGACATTAAGAGGATCAAAATATCTGGTCAGAAGGAGATTGCAGGGGTCTCTTTGCTAACACTGAGGCAGGACTCTGTTCCTTTGCCCATACTTGGATTCCGGTCACAGTTCTGGGTGGCAGTTCCAGGGTGAGGAGGAGCACTAGCACACCAGGACTTGCAACTTCAGTGGAATGGGGACCAGAAAAGAGTGCTTGTGGTTACACCCAGAACAGAGCACCAGGCCAAGAGAGCAGCAAACGCCTCTCTCCTTAGATCATACCACTTTGGAAGAACTGAAAACTTACAGGTCCCTAGAAGTATCTCTGAAAAATGCTGCACAAAACCCCTGAAGTTTGGGATGGTGTATCCTCCACTCTGGAAGCAGAGTCTTACTTTAACAAAAGTTAAAAGTCAAGAAATAGGCTGATAAAATGGGCAAACAACAGAAAAAATATTCTGACCATAGAAAGTTACTATGGTGATAAGGAAGATGAAAACACATACTCAGAAGACTATTAACAAAGTCAAAGCTCCTACATCCAAAGCCTCCAAGAAAAATATGAATTGGTCTCAGGCCATGGAAGAGAAAAAGATTCAAAAAAGATTTTGAAAATCAAATAAAAGAAGTAGAGGGAAAAATTGGGAAGAGAAATGAGAGTCATGCAAGAAAATCATGAAAAAAATGAGTAAACAGCTTGGAAAAGGAGACACAAAAATACTGAAGAAAATAACACCTTAAAAAACAGACTAGGCCAAATAGTAAAAGAGGTCAAAAAAGCCAATGAGGAGAAGAATGCCTTAAAAAGCAGAACTGTTATAATAGAAAAAGAAACACAAAAATTCACTGAAGGAAATAACTGCTTAAAAATTAGAATTGAGCAAATGGAAGTCAATGACTCTATAAGAAATCAAGAAACAATAAAACAAAACCAAAAGAATGAAAAAAATAGAAGAAAATGTGAAACATCTCATTGGAAAAATAACTGACCTGGAAAATAGATCCAGGACTACCTGAAAGCCATGATAAAAAAAAGAACCTAGACATCATCTTTCTAGAAACTATCATGGAAACTGCCCCGATATAATAGAATCAAAGGGTAAAACAGAAATTGAAAGAATCCACTGATCATCTCCTGAAGGAGATCCCAAAATGAAAACTTCCAATAATATTATAGACAAATTACAGAGCTCGCAGGTCAAGTGAAAATATTGTAAGCAGCTAGAAAGAAACAATTCAAGTATTATGGAACAACAGTCAAGATAACACAGTATTTAGCAGCTACTACATTAAAGGATCAGAAGGCTCAGAATATATTTCAGAGGTCAAAAGAGTTAGGATTACAATCAAGAATCACCTACCCAGAAAAACTGAGTATAATCCTTCAGGGGGAAAATGGACATTCAATGAGATAGAGGACTTTCAAGTATTCTTGATGAAAAGACCAGAGCTGAGTAGAAAATTTGACTTTCAAATACAAGACTCAAGTGAAACATAAAGAGGTAAACAAGAAAGAGAAATCATAAGGGACTTATTGTAGTTGAACTGTTTACATTCCTACATGGAAAGATGATACTTGTAACTCATAAGAACTTTCTCATTATTAGGGCAATTACTCACTATTGATTGGAGAAATGCAAATCAAAACAATTCTGAGATACTACCTCATAGCTTTTAGATTGGCATACCTATTAGATTACAGCCTCTAATGCTGAGATGCAACAAAGCATGAAATAATTCTCTGTTGCTTATGGTAATTTTGGCCTAACAATTAACACCAAGAAAACACAGATGCTCCATCAGCCACCACCACACCATACATGGAACCATCAGTTTTAGCAAATGGAGAAGTTTTGAATGCTGTGGATAAGTTCACTAACCTTGGTAGTGTACTTTCAGGGATGGACACATTGATATTGAGATTGAAGCACACATTGCCAGAGCCAACTCAGTGTTTGGGAGGCTCTGAAGTAAAGTATAGGAGAAAAGAGGTATTAGACTGACTACCAAACTGAAGGTCCACAGAGCCATCGTGTGGACCTCATTGTTGTATGCCTGTGAAACCTGGACACACCAGCACCAGACCAGGAAACTTGCTTCCATTTAAATTGTCTTAGGAAGATTCTGAAGATCTTCTGGAAGAATAAGGTACCAGACAGAGGTTCTTTCTTGAACTAAGCTGCCAAGTATTCAAATTCTACTTCAGAGAGTGCAACTCCAATGGGCTGGCCACGTTATTTGAATGCAAAAAGTACACTTGCCAAAAAGAATATTTTATAGAGAATTCACACAGGGCAAGCACTCACATGGTGGTCAGAAGAAGCAATACAAGGACACTCTCAAGGTCTCTCTTAAGAACTTTGGAATTGATTTTGTGACATGAGAGACATTGGCACAGCACTGTTCAATATGGCATGCCCACATCAGAGAAGGTGTTGTGCTCTATGACTAAAGCAGAATTGAAATAGCTCAAAATAAATGTAAGATGCACAAAGTTAGAGAATCCACCCCAAATGTTCACATGGACTATTTGTGCCCAACCTGTAGTAGAACATTGCAAGCTCATATTGGTCTGATCAGCCACAGTCAGACACACTGAAACTTGATTCTACTATAGTGATGTCATTTTGGTCCTCTTTGAGAATGAAGGATAACAACCAGGACAGAAAAGGAAAATGACAAAGGTTGGAGGGCATGTGGAAAAAATGAGACATTAATGCACTGGTTAGTAGAGTTGTGAACTGATTCAACCATTCTGTAAAGCAGTTTGGAACTATACTCAAAGGGATATAAAACCAGGCACACCCTTTGATCTAGCAATACCATTACTAGGTCTGTATCCCAGAAGAGATTAAAAAAAAAAAGGAAAAGGACCTATATGTATGTGTGAGTGTATAAATATAAAAATAAATACACACATATATATGCATACATATATACATATATGTGTATATATGCGTGTGTGTGTATGTGTGTGTGTGTGTGTGCGTATAATCTTTTTCTGGTGGCAAAGACTTGGAAATTGAAGGGAATCCCATCAATTGGGGAATAGATTGAAAAAAAATGTTATCCATCCTCAGAGAAAAAACTGATGGTGTAGATTGAAGCATACTTTTTTTTTTACTTGCCTTATTTTTCTTAAGGGATTTTTTTGGTCTACATTTTCTTTTATAATATGACTGACATGGAAAAGTTTTGCATTACTACGTATGTATAACCTATATTGAATTGCTTGTCTTCTCAATGGGTAGGTGGGGTGGAGAGGTAGGAAGGGAGAGGATTTAGAACTCAAAGGTTTTTTTTTTAAATGTTAAAAATGGTTTTTACATGTAATTGGGGAAAATAAAATACTAAATAAATTTTAAAAAGAGAAAAAATCAATCCTTGAATATGAATACTTCTTCCACCATTGCAGATTGGAACCCCTACCATGCTTTAGTGGAATTCTTCATGTGTTGCCAAGGCCAAAAAAGATCTATCACTACATGTCCAGTAGTCTTGTGATAAGCCTCTCCAAAAGAGATTAATGTGGTCACTGAGGGACAAATACAAGCAAGAAAGCAAGAGAGTGAGAGAGAGAGAGAGAAATAGAGACAGAGAGACACAGAGAGACAGAGACAGAGAGACAAAGAGAAGGGAAGGAAGGACGGAAGGAAGAAATGATGGAAGGATGGAAGGAAGGAAGGAAGGAAAGAAAGAAAGAAAGGCTTAAGAAAAGGGGACATGGTATAGTGGAATAAGCATTGTTGATACAGGAAAGTCCTGAGTTCACATCCCACCTCTTATCTTTGCTAGCTGTGTGATGATGGACAAGTCACTTAACAGTCATTTGTAAAATGAGTATAATAATTGTAGTATTTCTCTCATTGAGTTGTTCTGAGGAGCATATTTATAAGGGATCTTAGAGGCCAACTAGTACAACATCCTCATTTAAGAGGTAAAAACTCAGGGGAAAAGTGACTTGCTAGAAATCACAGAACTAGCAAGCATCAGAGACAGGATTTAAACCTAGATTCCCTGATTCCAGAGTCAGTATTCTTTATACTGTACCTTGCTGGTCACAAAGGTAATAAATATAGGGGGATGATTTGAACCCAGGTACTTTGACTCCAAACCTCTTGTACTTTCTGTTTTACTATTCTGCCTCTCAAATAAGGATTGAATCAGGTAAGGAATGGAAAACACTTTGAAAACATTAAAGTATCATATATATTTAAATTAGTATTATCTTTAGCATTGTACAACTCCAGCTTAGATTTCTGTGTCTGTGTGTGAGGTGCAGCCAGTATCCCTGCCTTCATCTTCCTAAGTATCCATTCCAAGTCCTCATCTCATCACATACTGACATGGTTGAGTCCAGATGTTCTGATTGTATCATTGTTTCCGGGGGAGAATAGATGAATATAAAAATTTTGGCAGGGTCTTTTGCATCAAGGTAGTAGAGAGAGAAGTTCAAAGCAATATGAAATGAGCAAAGTGAAAAGGTTCTGATTCAGATGAGTGCTATATTTTATTAAATGGTAGAGAACCTAAAGCAACTAAAAGACCAGAAGAAACATAGATAGTAAAAGAAGAAATATGATACATCCCTAGAGATGTTCCCAAATGATAAATTACATGCTAAAGAAATTAAGCCAATAGTTGATATTGGTTACAAAACCAAATAAGAGTTGTAAAAACTTAAGAATTTAATTTTAATTTAAGTTATAATTAAAAATGCAAAACTAGGAGGAAATAAAATTTTAACTTATTGATATACAGATTATGAAAAACAAAAGAAACAAGTATCACAATGCTTATGAGAGAGAGAGAGTTAAAATGCACATTAACTTAATAAAGAGGCTGAGAAAATCCCGAGATATCAAAAGAACTGCAAAGCATAAAGATTCAAGTGATAACCATGAAGGTCAGCTTAAAAGTCAGTGACTTTTCAATTACTAACATTCTAGAATTGTTTTAAAAAACACAAAGGAACCTGAATAATGTTATAAAGTTTTAAAAATCATTTTTATAAAGAATAACAATAATTTATAATTAAAAAGAATAAAAAATCTGCAAGACCATAAAAAGAAAAATAAAGTCCAACTCTCTTATAAATATTATGACTAAATTTTAATAAAAGAATGAGATGAAAAACATGTCTCAACTATGGTACAAGAACAAAGATTTAAATGTTTTGCTGATTATCTAGAGTTTTCTAAGTAAGACATGATTGCATTTATAAATGTAATTTGTATCCTCTCTGCCAATGCATATACTGTGTCTTCTCATCCAATATGATTCTTGGCCATTTCCTTGTACAGATCCTTATAGAAGATCCATCAATTCATTAATTATCTAATTATTCTAATGTTATCATATTTACATTCCTATTATAAATACAACTGGATCATAAAGAATACTTTCTGATATATTGTAATAGTAATTTTGCTCATTTTTTAGTATCAGGAGAGACATCAGGAGCTAATAACCAACAGAAAGCTGGTCTCAGATTAAGGAAAAGCTGAGTTCAATTTACCCCTGAAATATAATTACTCTGTGACCTCAGGAAAATCACTTAATATCTGAACCCTAAGAGACTAAGACTGTAAGTTTCAGAGAAAGCACTGAACTGCATTGGAAAGGAAAGAGCATACAAACAGCTTCCTACACTGATAAAATCACCAATCTGGATTAAATATCCCCCTCCTCCCAAAAGAAAACCAAGATTTTTTTTTTTGGTAACTATTTATTAGAGAAATTGGTCTATGCTCTTGTTTCTCTGATTTGTCCTTCCCTGATTTGGGGATCAGGATTATGTTTGCTATATAAAGAGACTGGTAAAATAAATACTCTATTTTTGAAAATGGCTTATGTGGGGTAATTTTTTGTTATTTAGATATTTAGTAGAACTCACTTCTATATCTGGATCTGCTATTTTTTCCTCATGGAAAAAATGATAAATTCTTTCCCCTAAAAATGGCTTATTTAACTTATTTTGTTCCTATTTATTTTTAATTTGTCTTTTTGTAATGACCCATTTCATTTGTTTTCATATTTATCGTCATATAATTTTGCATAATGATTTATGATAATTTGACAACTAATAGGCAAATTAACTGAGACAATGATTAATTTTTTAGAAGTAACAGAATACAAAATAAATTCACAGAAATAAAAAGCATTTCTCCATATCACTGGAAAAAAAGCAGGAAGGTTACATTTATCGTTTACTTGATCCTGATATCACCTCAAACTAATTTCCTCACACTAGTTCAAACTTTTCATAAGCAACTCATAGAAAATAGTTTTATATGAATTTTACCAGCATTATCTCCACCTCCCTTGTTGTATAGGTTCCAGTCTCATTTCTCAAATGAAATTATTCTGTCCAAGCATATCAACAATTTCTTAATTGGTAAATTTAATAAAAAAAATTCTTCATTCTTAACTTCTCAGCAACATTTGACATTATGTTCTAATTCCTCCTCCTAGAAAATCTTTCCTCCATGTATTTTTGACACTTTATTCTCTTGATATTCTCCAAAAAATGTCTTCTCATTCCCTTTGCTGGATTATCATTCAAACAATAAATGCTTATAACTGTAGTTGTACCCTAACGCTGCTTCCACACCCATCTAATTTTCTCTTTCTCTGCTTTTTTTTTCCTCGGTTATCTCATGAGTTCCCATGGGTTTCAATGTCATCTCTTTAGGGATGATACATATGTGTAGGTGCATATGTATATGTATAACAGGTTTGTGGGTAAACTACTATGTACATGTGTAATAGAGTTTACGGATAAATCAGCCTTCTCTCCACCTGCTACTAGCTCATTTCCATTATCCATTCTTATGACAAGTACTAATGTAACAAAGATATTTCAAATTTAATTATTAAAATTTTAACATCTCATTAATTATTAAAATAGTTTTAGGCCCTTATGCCACTATATTAAATATAATTTATTTGATTAAAAATGGTATTTACTCAATAAACTGGAGAAACTTATTTTCTTATAAGTAGTTACTCATTATCTCTTTATCTTTCTTCTCCCTCTTCAGATATTGATTTGATACATATATACATCTACATATATACTTACATATACACATAGGTATGTGTATATTATCTATCTACACACATCTACATATATTTACATATAGACATATGTATATATACACACAACACACGAATTATAACTGTAGGTATATCCTAAGGTTGCTTCCACAGCCTTATATAAATGTATCATATAATGCATTTTCTATATTTTGCCCATGAAGGTTTTTATTGATGGTGTAAAGAACAGTGAAACAGATATAATTATTTATGATGAGAGAAAGATTTGAGACAATTAATGAAAAAGAACAAAGTCATCTTTAATCATTACTATAACTGCTTAATTCTTTTCAACTGTGAAAACATAATCACACCATACAGTTCTTTGAGGCTACCAATTAATGTCTCTTCTCAAGACTTTTCTTTGTTTTTCTTTACAAGAAAAGAATTAAATTCAGTTCTTTCAGGGAATAAGTTCTATAAGGTTTTTTTTTCTTTGTCCTCTCTTTAGCCATCACAGTTAACAGTCTCTCCTGAATATGAGTTAAACTCTCAGTGTCCTCATAGACTTCTCATAGAATTATAGTTAAACTCTAATCATCCAAGATTTGATTGCTTTTTTTTGAGATGCAGTAAGTATCTCTGGTCTCTGTTGAGGAGCTATTAAACTTAATGTCACAAATGGAGAAGGACATGGACATAGACATGAAGATGGAAAAGCATATGCAAATGGAAATATAGATATCTCTGTTCCTAGTCTCTCTCTTGAGATTCAATCCTTAATCACCAACTTCTTGCTGGACTATTTGCTTGACTGTTCCTTAGGTGTATAAAGCTCAACACATCCAAATCAAAACTCGTGATCATTTCTTTTAAATCCACACTTCCTCCAAACTTTCCTGCATCCATTGAGGCTACAAACAGCCTTTCAATCATTTAAATTCACAATCTTGGAATGGTCCTAAAAATTTCCCTCTCCCTCATCCTCTATATCCAACCAGTTTCTAAATTTTCTTGATTCTATCCAAATAGTTTCTCTTGCTTTTCTCCACTCACATGACCACAAAATTATTCCAAACTCTTGTCAGCTATCTCCTAGAATACTGCACAGATTCTTCATTGGGCTATTGGATTTCACTTTTTCTCCTACTCAATCCAACATCCACACAGTTGCCAACATAAGCTTCCTAAAGTCCTATGCTGCAAAGGGATCAAAGTATAAGAAAAAGGACCTGTATGTGCAAAAAAGATTTATAGCATATTTTTGTAGTAGCCAAAGAGTGGAAACTAAGGCAGTGTCCTTCTAGTGAGTTATGGCTGAAAATAATGGTATATGGATGTAATGGAATAATATGTGCCATAAGAAATTATGGAATGGACAGTTTCAAATGAAACTGGGAAGACTTCTATTAATCAATGCAAGTAAAAATAAGCAGAACTAGGAGAATGATTTGTAAAATGACAAAAGAGAAACAATATATTGAAATACTTTAGAACTCTGAACAATTCAATGAGCAATGGTGAGTCCAAAAGTCTAAGGAGGAAACATGTTACTCACCTCCTGCCATAGAGGTGATGAACTTAAAATGAAGAAAAAGACATATTTTCAGACAGGATCAGTGTCAGAAATTGTTTATCTGAATTATGCATCTATGTAACAAGGGTTTTTTATTGCATAATCAAAGGCATAGTGGGAAGGAAAAATTGGAAATGTTTATTTAAAAAATAAGTTTATTTTTTAAAAAAGCTTGAACTTCCTAAATTTCAAGTTTGACCTAGTAACTACTACATAGTTCCTTATTACCTGGATAAAATACAAATGCCTCTGTCATTTAAATTTCTTCACAACCTGACAGTGAGTTGCCCTTCCAGTCTTATTAAATGAATGTATGGATGTAGGAAAAGTATTTATTATGTGCAAAACAATGTGCTAAGTTCAAAAAATAAAAATACAAAAATGAGCCAGTCCCTGCCCTCAAGGAGTTTGCATTTTCATAGGGAGAGACAACATATATGGTGGAGTGGTGACAAAGGAAATGTCATTTGGTCTGTGGAATCACAGCGATAGTGAATGAATCCATAGGAAAGATAATTAACATATCTTTTCCAGAAATAATAGTAGTATTAATTTAATTACAGTCATCAAAGCAGAGGTCAAAACTGGTTAGGTAGGTGAATACACCAGCATGGTGGAAAGCAAGAATATAGGAGAGATACATAGATGGATGGGATATGAAACTGGTATAGAGACAGCTAATAGGCTTTATGAATTTTTTATTTGTATTTTGTATGAAGCAATACAGCTTATTTCCAGTGAAGGACTTTCAAACTGAGTGGATGAACTTCCCCAAAGAATGGCATCTATACACCGTATCTGTTCAGAGCATTTACTGGCCAGGGCAGACAGCAAAAGATGGCAGTGGTGGATGGCTGAAAGCATGGACCAGTAGTCTTGGTGAACTTGATAAAATGGGCTATGTGAATATATTACTTCCCTTCCTACACTAATCTACTTGATGTTTCCAAAAGGTAGACTTCAACCTTTCACCTCTGTTTTTGAACATCTTGTCACTCATTCTTCACATACACTCTATCCTCAATTTTCTTTTTCTGTATCTCTAACTTTCTCGAGGTTTAACTCATGCCATTTCTTACATCAAGCCTTACCTAATCATTTTAGTTGCTAATGCTAATTCCTTCCTTTTACATTTATTATGCAAGTAAGAGGGAAGTGTTCCCTATATCACTTGATGGAGTTACAGAAGAGATAGAATGAATTCAAAAGGTAATAATGATGTACTAAAATAATTATAAAAGATGTATATATTTCCTGATAACTTTGTGAAATGTGAACTCTGATGGAGTTGGGGAGGAAATAAACAAATCAGCCATGCTGCTGAAAGATTTAAATAGATTTGTCTAGTGGAGGACAAAGCAGTCAAAACTTGTATCAATTATACAGAGCACTCATGCTAGAGGAGTTACCTTTTCTTCTCCATTGGTCATGACATCTAGTAGGAGTTAGAGAATCTAGCCATTTAAGAGTGTTAGTGACTGTAGACTCAGAGCTACTACTGAAGGACATCCTTGAAAAGGGGACTTGGAATGGAAATTTATCTTTCCTCCTCCACTACATTGGCCACAAAGCTTTGAAGAGGAACCAGAAAACCAAAAAGAGACATTGCATTCACTGGAGAGTAGAGAAAAACAGTCTGTACAGATAGATATAGAAAGACAGTCTTCCAAAGGAAGAAACAACTTCAACGAGTGTGACCCTTTGCAATTTAGAGCCAGGCTATGGAGGGGAGCAGATTCTAGAAATCTAGAATAAGGGACTCTATGAAGTTAGGAGGGACTTTCAAAACATGTAGCATCAGAACTTGTGAGATAGCTTTGTCACACATGATTTTTGCAGTTGTGCCTCACTAGTTTTGTACTCTTATGTTTGAGCACACTTCTCAAGGATGTTGTGTGTATTTGGGGGAGAATGTCCCTCAGCTTTATTGGGGTGAGAGGTAGAAAGAAATGTTTTGTAACTACTGTTTCACTGTACAATATGAACAAATACTTTTGATAAGAGATAGATAATTAAATGCACTTGTTGATTGTTAACCCATCCATGGGTTAATCCTAGAATCTACAATAGCAGCTCTCCTCTGGAGATTAAACCTACCAGTGAGTCTAAGTGCATAGAGTGAGTCAGAGGGGTTGCTACATTTCTGTACTTACAGAAAGTTTTGTATTAATATTACTGATAAATGTTTTTGTTCTTTGTTGTTCAGTCGTTTGGTCATGCCTGACTCTTCATGATCCTCTATGAAGTTTTCTTGGCAAAGATACTGGAGTTGTTTGTCATCTCCTTCTCCAGTGGGTTAAGGCAAATAGAGGTTAAATGACTTGCCCAGGATCTCACAGCTAGTGAGTGAGGTCAGATCTGAACTCAGGTCTTTCTGACTCCAGTGCTCCATCCAATGAGCCACCTAGCTGCCTCATAGGCAAAGGTTAAAGGGTCATACAGTTAGTAGGTGTCTGAATCTGGATTTGAACTCGCGTCCTCCTGACTCCAGGCTCAGTGCTCTGACTACTGAGCCACCTGGCAGCCTCCTTTCAATGTACTTTGTATTAAATATCACTGATAAATGAAAGACCTTCAAGAAGTATAGAAAATTAGCACAAATGTTTAAAATACAATCTTCAATAGATAAAGGGTCAGTGAATATGAACAGTTTTCAAAAGAAATGCAAATTATCAACAACTGTTTAAAAAGTACACAAAATCATAATAATCAAAAATTTATATCAAAACAAATCTGAGATTTTACCTCATATCCCCCCTAAATGGCAAAGATAATGAAATAAACAATTCATTTTTGATGGGCCTACAGGAAAAGCATCATCCTAATTCACAACTGGTGAAACAATGATTAGTTGAACTATTTTAGAAAACAATGTATTTGTGCAGGAAAATTTATAAAATTACTCACATTTTTGGCCCATCAGTCTGAATATTAGGTTGATCCAAAGAAGGTTATTGGCAACAAGAAAAACTAGCCTATACAAAAACATTCAGCACTATTTTTATGGCAAAAGGTATAAAATGAACTGTGAGCCTAAAGATTGGAGAATTGCTAGAAAAATATGACATATGAATGTTTTGGAGTATTATTGTACCATAAGGAATGATGACAATGTACAACTCAAAGAAATATACGAAAATTTGTATAAAGTGAGTCAGTCAAGAAAGCAAAAACAATACATATATATATATGAACTACAAATCTATATATCCATGTCCATAGATATATATTAAGCTAACTTTAAACAGCAACAAAACTCAGATGAAAAACAATAGACAATACTGGTACTAATTTATTAAATACTAAGCACATACCCTTTCTTTCTTTTACTAAATAGTGTACAACTAAAGCATAAGGTTGCATATAATATGAAATGACTATTTTATGCTGTTTTTCTTAGCTGTTTTTCAAAGTTTAGATATTGTGAAGAATTTAATTATGAGTTTATTTTAGTTTGTGTGATATTCTGAAACAAAATTGGTAATCTTATAAAAAGACATAAATAATAGAATTCAAGAGGATTTATCAAGCACCTACTACTTGCCAGGTACTATACTAGGAACTCAGAACACAAAGACAAAAGATAAAAATTCCTGCCCTCAACATCTTACATCCTCCTGCGGGAAGGGAGAATGTATATACATTAGAGAAATTAGAATATAAAATGTACAAAATTAAGAATTATGTCATGAACAAAGTATTGTGTACTGAAACTTAGGATAATACATGAAAGAAAGAGATGAGCATACAAGTAAATAAAAACTAACTTTAAGTACAGGAGAATACTAATCACTGAGGGATCAATAAAGATTTCATATAGTAGGGACCCTTATGTTGAGATTTGAGTGGAATTAGGGCTATAAGGAGGGAGAGCAAGAGAAGACTGACTGTACAAAGGCCTAGAGGTGGCATACTGAATATGAAAGGAGCAAATAGACCATTTTGTCTAAAATGCATTGGGTATGTTGTGAAAGGTTTTAAGTGACAAAAAGTAGAATTTGTATCTCATTATAACAACACTGGTGCTTCTAGAACAGGGAAGTAACTTGGTCAGACATACACTTTAGGAAGTTCAATTTAGCAGCTACGTGGTAGAAGGATTGGAATGAGGAGACAATGGATACAAGAAAACTGACAGGAGGATAGGATGGTGGTTTTGTGAGTAGAGGGAAGGGAGAAGATACAGTAGATCTTGTAGAATTAGAAACAATGAGATTTAGCAATTGATTAAATATGGGGTGTGCTGGAGAGTGGAAAGGTGATGATAATCGCTAGATTGTGAACCTGAGAGACTGGGAAAATATCCTTCACAAAAAAACAGAGGTAGAAAGATTTCAGGGGAAAAAAAAAAGGATAATGACTTCCATTTGGGGCATGTTGAGTTTGAGATGCTATGTGTCATCCAAGTGGAGATATGCATCTAGCACTTGCTGATATAGGAATGGAACTCAGGGGACAGAGGAGAGTTTACTATTTACATTGGGAGTCATTTTCACAAAGAAGATCATGAAACTCGTAAGAGCTGGTGAAAGCACCAAGACAATGAAGAGAGAAGAAAGGAGTACCCGGGGCAAATTCTTGGGGTACACTCAAATATAGGAGTTAAGACATGTATTTATGACTTTCTCAAGTGCTTCTTCTATCTGGGAACTCTTCTGGGTAAGAAATATGGATACTCCATAATTTCCTATAAATGTTAATCATTATTTAAAGAGAATTGTTTGAGGAAGATGATTAGAGAAATTAGAATATAAAATGTACAAAATTAAGAAGTACATGTCATGAACAAAGTATTAATCCACTGAAACTTGGAATAATATATGAAAGAAAGAGATGAGCATATAAGTAACATTTAGAATTTGAAGAAAACAAACCTAAATATCTAACATCAGAAATTAGAAATCACAATTAGGGCAAAATAAATTAAGAAAATTATCAGAAATTATTAGGAATATCAAAGTTGGAAGGGAACTCAGGTCCCATCTGGTTCAATTTTTAGGATGATACCTTTCCCAACATATGGTCATCCAGACTTTACTTGAAAGCCTCATTATTTCTTCAAGGTTTTATCCCCTCAACCAAAAAGAATATATAAATATCCTCACACCTACTTATTTGGTATAATTTCATTTCAACCAGCAGCTAATGTTTGGCAAACTCATGCTTAAAAAGCATGAGAAAAGGAAGTCTCTTTCAATTAAAACTTTTGGTAAGGTTGGCTAGCCATTTGGCCAGAAGTGGGTTTGGATTGATATCTCACACCATATAACACCATAAACTCTAAATCAAAGATTTTAATGGATTTAAAATATTTTAATAGAATAACATATTTTATATATTTTAGGAATTTCAATTTAGTAGCTTGTGGAGAATGGATTGAAATTGAATTTGGAATTAACTCAAAAATGAGGAAAGGAACATTTTTATCAGGCAAACAAATGGAATAAATCATTAGATATAAAATTGATGGATTTATTTAAATAAAAATAAAGGGATTTTGTGCAATAAAAGTATACCTATAAAATTAAAGGAAAAAAGACAGATGGGGGATCCAATATAAGTCTCCATGCTCTCCATCCATTGGTATTTCTTTGATTGGTAGAGACTGAAATTCATCCAGATTTCATCTTCTGTTATTCTTGTTCATATTCCCTCATAAATTCCCCATAAAGCACCTACCCATTGTACTAGAGACCTTCTTCTAGGTTTTCTTATATTTGTGTTTACAAGTTCAGCATTCAGGTTGCTACATGCTTGGTCCACTTCCTTTTCCAATCACTCATTTCTGGAATGATATCCTTCAGACCACTTCCTAAGCACAAGTCAACATGGGTATTGTTCCTACAAAAGCAAAAAAAATCCCTGCCCTCAAAAGCTTACATTCTCCTGGGGGGAGGGAGAATGTATACACAAATATAAATAAATACAAAATATGTACATTTTCCTGCCTACTTATGTTCAACATTATTTTCTCTGTTGTTCTTTTGTTCACACTCCATTTTGATTCTTTGGAGAATGTAATTTACTGTAATTCATTACTAGACTGCATTAACAGAATAATACTGCATTTAAAATATTTTTTTCAGGGAAGAGTTTAGAATCACTAAAGGTACTATGTAAGTTCCAAGATGCAAAACAGCCTACTATCATCATCTTAATCAATTAAAAACTCAGATTATTATCATAGAATTCTCACTGAATTTTAGAATTTATTAATCAATTCATATCAGAAAAGGAATACGCACTACAAGATAATTTACAAGTTATCCAGTGTCAACTTGAAGACTTCCATGGAGGGAGAGTCTACTACCTCCTGAGGCAGCTCATTCCACTTTGGGATAGCTCTAAGTGTTAGGAAATGTATATGCCCTCCCACTTTTATTGTCAATCAAACTTTCATGACCATACGAACAGATTGTACATTGTCAGTTTCCAAACTGAGATGTCCAGTAATAAGGCACCTCTCCATCTTTTTAAACTTCTATAATCACAAGACATCATCATCATCATCATCATCATCATCACAATAATAATAGCATTTATATAGCACTTTAAAATTTACAAATATTGTATAATTTTGTCCTAAAAAAATCTAGCAGGTAGGTGCCGTTGTTATCCCTGTTTCATAGATGATGAAACTGAAGTTAAGTGACTTGCTCAGAGTCACACCAGCTGTGTGAAAAATCATACTAAAAATGAACTTCCAGTGAGTTCTTTTTTTTTCCATTTTATGTCCTTCATGCTTTGCCTCTCTGTGGGACTTTGAGCTGCTACTGCTTCTGTGAACTCATTTACTTCTTTTATTACAATATCTTTAATATTCTAAAACCATTACTTTAATTTTACCCACACTCTCTTCTCTACCCAATATCAACCACTCAGTGAACTAGTTTACCTCAAACTTTTACTCTCAAATCCCTAGCACTCTTGTCTGATTGCTGATCATGCCTTGCCAAATCTCAACTCTGAGACACCTTCACCATTTCCCTTCTTCACTCACATGGCTGAGGAACGCTGCAGGAATTCACAAAACTGTGCTGACTGGGTCTTCTACAATTTATGTTATCTAATGTAAATGGGGCCCTTATTGCACACAGCAAGTCAATCTTTTTTCACCTTCCTATTTGTTCCCCTATCCAATTCACCACAATGGCTGTTCCAAACCTGCCCTCTCAGCTGAGTATTTTGCCTGATGTTTTACAAAAAAAAAAAAAAAATGAGACCCTCTAAGATCTCCTGTTTCTCCCCTTCTCATCTCAAATCTTATCATATCATACTGTCTTATATTTCACTCCATTCTTTGATGAAGACATGACCTTTCTTCTTGATAAGGTTACCTCCTATAAATGCATCCTTGATGCTGTTTCTTCCCCTTTCTCCAGCAGACTGTCCCACTAGCTTCCCCAGTCTCCTTCTAATCTTCAATCTCTTCCTAACTACTCATTTCCCAATGCCTACAAAAAGGCTCGTGTCTCTTCCATACTTAAGAAAAACTTGCTATTATCCATTATCTCTCCTCCCCTCCTGTACTAAATTCCTTGAGAAAGTCATCTACAGTAGATACCTCTACTTCCAAACCCTCCCCTGTCTGGCTTTTGACTTCATCATTCAACTAAAATCACTCTATCCAAAGTTACCAATGATTCCTTAATTGTCAAATATAAAAGCCTCTTTTCATTCACAATCCTTCTTGGCCTTTGTTTAGTATGTGACAGTAGAGATCACCTCCTTCTCCTGGACATTCTCTCCTCTTTGAGTTTCATGACAATGTTCTCCCTTGGTTCTTTTGCTATCTATATGATCTCTCCCCAATCATCTTTGCTATATTCATCGATGCCATGCCCACTAACTGTACAGGTCCTCTAAGGCTTTGTCTTAGGCCAGGGGTGGGGAACCTGCAGTCTCAAGGCCACATGTGGCCCTCTAGATCCTCAAATGCAGTCCTCTGACTGAATCCAAACTTCACAGAAGAAATTCCCTTAATAAAAGGATTTGTTCCATAACACTTGGACTCAACCAAAAGGCTGTACCCAAGGATCTTGAGGCCACAGGTTCCCCACCCCTGTCTTAGGCCCTCTTCTCCTTACTTTCTATAGTATTTCACTTGGTGATATCATCTCCCATCAGTTTAGTTATCATCTCTGTCCTAATGACTTCAAGTTATATGCAACCAGCCAAAGTCTGTATCTATCCTGAGCTCCAGTTCCATATCATCACCTGTGTATTGGAACTTTTGCAGTAGATTTCTTATAGGCTTCTCAAAATCAATATTCCAAAATAGATCTCATACTCCCCCAAATTGTATCCTTCCTCCAAACTTAGGTATAATTATCAAGTGCACTACCATCCTCTCAATCATCCAGCCTCCAAACTTTGATATCATCCTCAAATACTCAGTCTCAGTCACCCCACACATGGAATCAATTGTCAAATATGTCACTTTTACTTTCACAACATCTTGCAAATATAATGCCTTCTCTTTTTAATATAAACTTCTTGAGGGCAGAGATAGTTTTTACTTTTTTTCTTTGTATTTCTAACATTTAGCACTGTGTCTGGTACATATTCAGAGATTAGGGCTTCATGTCTCCTTGTTTGTTTGATTGAGTTGTAAGACAAATATCAAAAGACCACTCTAATCTTCTAGTATTACAATATTTGAGTCCTAGGATTATAGAGTTAGAAAGGACCTCAGAATTCACCTAAGCCATTCTTCACATGAATAGGCATTGTCTCTACAAACTGTTCAACAAGGGGACAAATCCATCTTTGAAGACCTCCAATGAGAGGGTACCCACTACCTACATAGGAAGGCCATCCACTCTGCAAAAGCTTTAACTGTTATTTAATCCTTATTTAAGCAAAAATTTGCCTCTCTAATTGAATTCCTCACAAATGGAATCACTAGGCCTTTCCTGTAAATCTATCTGGTCAGATTTATTTCAATCCAATTAATAAAGTACGCCCAGAAGTACTGAAAAATTCTGATGCCCCCTGGCATAACCTCTGGATCTGGTAGTTGGCAGTTTCCTTGTGTTACGAACTCTTGATGGTTTCTTGCAGTACTTGGGCAAAATCTGAGATTATCCAGTTTTTAGCTGTAGGATTATTGATAGAGTGGCCCTACCCCTCAAACCCTATCTGGTAAACAGAACCCATAGCCCCATTTGCCTGGTAGGTCTTCTGACTTCAGTTTCATGTTTAGAGAGGTCTTCACTAGAAAGATCTGGTGTGCAATATAACGTCTCGAACGGTTCAAAAGGAAAGGCATTCCCTGTCTAATGGTGCAGACCTAGGAACTAAAAGGGTGTGTAGTAGAATGAAGAATAAGCTATACTGGAAAGATGGTAGTCATTACTTTTTTTGTAGTAGTAAAATGCTAATTGTGTAACTTCAGAAACTATGGTACCTTAGTCAAAACAAAATTGAAGTGGGGGGGCTTCTCCTTAAATTATCCCTTTAGGTGATGGTCTATGAAGGCACCTCATGCAGCCATCCCATTATGTTTATTAATCTGGCTGTTCCCTACACCTACTGCAGATGCCATCCTGGGCTATCGGGAATAAGGAAAAGGAATCATTTCCCCAAGTACAAACGTGTTCTTCAGCACAGGTTAAGGCACTGTACTGGGAGTATTACTTTAAATGTTTGAGGGAACAAAGAAGAGACCTGAGGTAAGGGACTAGGATCCACACAAAACTCAGAATTTTAAAAGGCAAAAATGTATTTTTCTTTCCTCAGCTACATTCTGAAAAACAGATATTACTCAGATTTTCACTTTTTAGCTGTTCTCCATGATTTATGAGCCCCATTTTCTATATATGGTTTAATAATGAGCAAAACGTTGGTAGTTCTGTTCTGAGACTTATTCCAACTCTCTAAATCTCTTAGATCTATAAAATACTTTTGAATTCTGGCCAAAACATATAATTTCAAGCACTACCTTTCTCTTATTTGAAGAGAAATTCCCTCCAGTATAAAGAATTTTGTGAAGATTATTCAAATTTAGAATAATCTAAGATATTGGCAGTAGGAGTTTTAGGAGAGGAATTTATTTTTATGTTCTTACACCTCCTCCACCTAGAAAATTTGGATAGTCTACACACCTGCTGCCAGCTGAGATATGACTAGAACCTGCAAAAATGCCGATTGATCACTAAGTCTTCAAGACTGCTTTGCCCCCTCAAATTTGAAGACAGTATTTTGCCTCTTTCCTTTGCCCCATCCACCCAATCTTGTATTACATTTATCTGTGTAGGTGTTACATGTCTTCCAAGGTAATATAAGGTCCTTGAGGGCAGACACTATATCATTTTTATCTTTGTATCCTCAGGGCCTGCCACAGAGCCATATATATAGTAGGTGCTTAATAACTGTTGGCTGAACTGAATTTTCTAAGAAGTATCATATCAGTTATTTAGTCAATCTATCAATAAGCATTTATTAAACACCAACTATGTACTAGGTACTGTATTCAGCACCAGGGATATAAAAAGAGGCAAGAGTTATCCCCTGTCCTCTTAAGAACTCACAACCTAATGGAGAAGACAACATAAAAACAAATACATGCAAACAAGCTATATATAGGATGAATAGGAAATAATTATGAGAAGGAAGATGTTAGACTTAAAAGGGGTTGTGAAAGGTTTCCTGAACAAGATGGAATTTTAGTTGGGACTTCAAGAAAGCCAGGGAAGCCAATAGGTGGAGATGACGAAGGAAAGCATTCCAGACATGAAGGACAGCAAGAGAAAATTCCTGGAGCTTAGAGATGGAGTGTCTTATTCAGGGAACAACAAGGAGATCAGTGTCCCTGGATCAAAGAGTAGTTGGTAGGGAGTAAGTTGTAAGAATACTGGAGGGGTAGGAGGGAGATAGGTAATGAAGGACTACGAATGTCAAACAGCATTTTGTATTTGATCCGGGAAGCAATCTTATTCTCTTCTTTCATGATTAGATTCTTCTTTGTCTAGCCCTAAGCTATAATATCCTTCCCAAAAATGCTCCCCTGGTTAGTTAATCTTGTGCTGAAGGCCTTATTAAAATGTACCAGAATTGATGATGATACACATTATCCAGTTTTTGAAAGAGAGGTGAAAGACTGAAGAAGTAGATTAAGACATACATTTTTAGACATAGCCAATGTGGTTGTTTTGCTTGGCTATGCATAGCCAAGGACTTTTTTTTCTCCTTCATTCACCTAATATGGGGTTGGGTAGGTGGGAAGAAGAAGAAGGATAATGATAAAAAGAATGAAGGAAGGAAGAAAGGGAGCAAGGAAGGAAGGAAGGAAGAAAGAGAGGGAGAAAGAAGACTGTAGAAAGGAAGAAAAGAAGAGAAATTTCAAAAGAAAATTAAAGAAAAAAGAAGAGAATAGAGGGTCATTAATATATCTTTCTAATGCAGAGAGAAGAGTAGGAAAGGAAGAATGGAAAGAAACACAGAAAAGCAGGATAACTTTGAAAGCTACAGTTTAAATTTATGGTATATTTTAAAAGAAAAAACAAGCCATATGTATTAGAGATCTGCAGTTATATCTTCAACCTTCTTTTTCTGTTCTGCTATATATGTGGAAATGCCCATTTTATTTAGTGTTTTCTAAAATCAGAATTTTTTTTTAAAAAATAACAGAAAAGTACAAGACTTGTTGTCAAAGGAATTAGGTTCTAATCTAGGTTCTGTCATTTATTAGCACAATATCTGGGTAAATCACTTAACCTCTCTGTGTGCCTGTTTCTTCACCCTTAAAAAGTATGACAATAATGCTTGCCTTTACTATCTCACATGGTGGTTATAAAGATAGAACGAAATGGCATAAAAGTCATTTGAAAACTGCAAAATTCGATATTCAATAGATTCAACAAGCATTTATTAAGCATCTATAGTGTTTAGAATGCTATGCAAAGAATTGGGGAAAATATAAATATTAACTAAAAAATATGGTCTCTGCCTTCATGTAGAATACAGCCAAGTGGGAATATACGACACACAAATACGACATAAAATAATGCTTATCATGTGCATAAAAGATAGAAGCACATTATTTCATAAGTTCCAAAAAAAGAGAGATCATCACCAAGAACATAGATCATAGAAATCTAAATTTGAGCTGGTCTTTAAGGTATAGTTAAGATTTCAATAGGCAGAGAAGAGAGGACAGGAATTTCAAGCAAAACAAAATGGCCCAGAGGTAATAAGTGTACTGAGCACAACAGGAAATAGATCACTTTAGCTGAAGCATACTCCTCAAGAGGAGCAGAACCATAACTAGAATATAGAGTTAAAGCCTTTGCATCATGGTACCAATATCCTTTTCAGATTGTTATTGTGCTATTCTTCACCACCATCCCCATTTGTGTCCTACGTGGAAAACATTCCTATTGTGGTTTGAGAGAGTATAGTGCAAAAGAAAGCAGGAAAGGTACTTTGGAGCCTTAAGATGGATAAGGAGTCTTGACTTTGCATAATCATAAATAGGGAGCTTTAAAAGCTTTTGAGCAGAAGCAAGACAAGAATAGACATGTGCATAAACAATTAATTAATTAATCTGGCAGTGACATGAAAAATAGGTTGAAAGAAGGTAAAGACTGAAAAAAAGCAGAAACCAGGTAAGAGATTATTGAAACAGTGCAGAGGAGAGGTGATAAGGGCTAGTATTAGGTAGTGAGAATGGAAAGGAAAGAATGAATGTGGTAACCACTATTGAGATAGACTCAATATGGCCTTGGAAATTGATTTCATGTGAGAGTAGAAAAAATACGGTCAATACAAAAGGCCTTGAAAAACAAAAGGTGTGAATGATAACTCCACTTGAAGAAGCACTGATGCAAGAAAGTAGGCTAAGTTTTGGGGAAAACTAATAAATTTTGTCTTTGATGTTGAGTTTGAAGTCCTTCACTCAGGTGCTGCTTCATACTGTTTAAATCAAGATGAAGTAACTTTCACAGCCATGGCTAAAGGATGAAATTCTTAAGCAAACAAAGGACAAAGGCAATAGCAATAGATAAAATAGATAATTTCAATTACATAAAGTTGAAAACCATTTGTATGAAGTAAACTAATATAATTAGAATAAAAAGAGAAGTAATCAACTGAGAAAAAATGTTTATATCAAAGAGTTCCAATGAACATCTGCTAAACAACATCTGCAAGTAAGACTAAAATCCATTTCCCAACAGATAAATGATCAAAGGTTATGAACAATGCCAAAAAAAAGAATTACTAACTATTAACAGCCTTATGAAAGAATGCCCCATATCTATAATAACAAGATAATTATATATACATGTATCAAAACAACTCTGAAGTTTTCCATCACACTCAGCAAATTGGCAAAGGTAAAAAAGAGAATAATCAATGTTGAATGAGGTTGTGGAAATATGGGCAAACAGATGCCCACATGGAGCTGCAAATCCTTCAAACCATTCTAGAAAGCAATTTGGAATTATTCAAATAAAATGACTAAAGTATCTGCAACTTTTGGCTCAGCATGACACTGCTAGGCATATACCCCAATGAAGTTAATGATAAAAAGAAAGAGAGACTATACACACACATACACACACATACACACACACACACACACACATGAAGTAGCAGTAGTAGCAAAGAACTGAGGACAAAGTAGATGTCCATTGACTAGGAAATGTCTAAACAAATTGTTGTACATTGTTCTATAAGAAATGGTAAATAGACTTAGATTCTTATAATCTAGCCATTGCTCAGATTCTTAAAATCTAGCCAATAGTTTACTAATGTTCACATTCCTTAAGAGTCTGCCCAATATGACAGATGTTCTAATAAACCTTGTCTTTGGCTGAAAGAAGGCTTGGGTCGAATTCTTTCAGGCAGGATCCATGTGTTCTGATTTTGGGGTCCCAGCACCCCTAAACCTCATCATTTTGGTGGGCCATATGGGGAAACAGCCTAACCCTAAGTTCTTCTCCACCCGAGACTGGAAGGTATGTAAGCCTTCTCCCCTCCCCTTTTTCTTGCTCTGCGGTTGGGGTTGCTCTCCAAGCACGAAGGCTTGGAGGTGCTTTTTGGGCAGACAGTTATGAGGCTGTCTCACACTCGGCCTGATGCTCTCAGACTCCACTGGGTTGGTTCAAGGCCATGAACCTGAGTACACCTTCCACATAGAGGACAAGGATAGATGCCCTATCAGGAAGTGTATGCCCAATTCTGTCAGTTCTCTTGGTGCAAGAAGATTGGGGAAAACTGCAGTTGTTTTTTGGTTCCCTGAAGCTTACTTACTCCCTTTCCTCTACACCCCTGAATCCTCCTTCATGGAGGTTACAGGGAAAAGTTAGAACAGCTAAAAATATCTTGGCAGATTTTGGAGGTTTTGTGATTGATCATTAAGGAGTTTTGTAACTCCTCCTTACAACCCTGGTCACTCCTTTCTCCCACTCCCTTCCTTTGGGTCAAGAGGGTATGTTAACCCCTCTCATAGGAGAAGAGTGTTTCACCCTTTACCCCTTACCTTTGATTTCGCCCTCCCCCACCTGGGAAAGGAAGGAGGGGGGAGGGGCAGCAGCTACAGCGTGGGTCCCACCGGTAATGGCCTTGGGCTCTGGGGCAGCCTTTGCCTGAAAACATCACCCAGGTTCAGCACATCCTGCTCAAGGTAAAGAAGCTAGCCTCTGAACTTGGGGAAGCACGCTCTTTTAAAGTTGTAGTTTTAACTATTCGTGAGGAGATGTTGATTCTCTGTAAAATTATTTGGAAATGCATTTAACAAAACTGAAGTCACCTGATTGGTAATGGGTTTGTTTCAAGTTTCAAATTGGTGAACTTTTTGTATCAGTTATGTCAAGTAACTTTTTATAATTTGGTTACCTAAACTAATTTGGCTAATGTTGGTTATTGTTTTAATGGGTAAACTTGCCAAAAAGCTTGTTTGGGTTTGGTCTTGTTGAGAATTTGCAAATATATGGAAATAATCTCTAATGATTGGCTTTTTACACCAGGACAAATTTAAATTTGAGATGTAAATCCTGGAAAAGTTTTTCCTAAGCTGTGATTAGTGAAACTTGCTGTTTGAGGTAAAAGCTCATAGGATTTTATTGAGTTGTCTGATGGGTCATAAACCATCAATAATCAACAATCCACCATCTGAGAGAAATGCCACAAGCTACTCAGAGAATGTGATACTGGTGGGAAGTCAGCATCGGGAAAAGCTGAGAGGACAATTTTAGCCTCAATTTAAGATGGGATCTTCCTGGCTCAGTTTCTCCATTATGTTCCTTTGAAAAGGAATTTTACCCACCTGGCTATTCCTGAGTCCGGCTCTGAGGTGGATTTGATACTTCATGGCTGGAAAGCTGAATTATCTGAATCCAAACAGAGCTAAGGATATTTTATCCTCTCATGTTTGGGCCCTAAATCTAGTCCCTGCTTTATATTTGGGCCCTGCAGTCTTTTCTGTCAGATTTGTGTCTTCCAGACTAGAGGCCATTCACCTACAGTTGGTAGCAAACAGCGGGTATCAGCCAATGTGCCCCCATCACTCCTTGGATGCAGCCTGTGCTTGGTTCCAGTCAACCTCCTCTTTGGGACCCCCTCGAGGCAGGGACAGCTCTATGCCCCTTGCCAGCAGGAAGCAATTTCAGAAGCCAAAATCTTCACCCCTTATCCCAATTTGTTTGAGGGGTAAATGATGAAGTTGGGATCTGGACCTCAGAAAGGAAAAACCCTGGACTTTCCCACATGGCCAAATCTCTGGCATTCCCCTGAGGCTACAGTCCCATCAACTAGCCTTTCATTGTGGCTATGCCCAATCTCCGAATTCTGTTACCCTTAACCTAGTTTAGGCCTCCCTGTGGCCCCTGGCCATTTCCCACCCTTAATACTAGCTAGGCTCCATTCTCCCTTGGCCACATGATCCAGTTCCCAGGTATTCCTTTCACCCCAGCTTACTGGCCACTCCCATTCAGATCTTCCTTAAACCCCTCCTCCAGTCACCCCAAACTACTTGGCCACTCCTAGATCCCTCCTATAGTCTTTCTGCATATAAGGTCCATCTTCTCTCCATTAAGGTACTTAGATTCTTAAAATCTAGCCATTGCCCAGATTCTTAAAATCTAGCCAATAGCTCACTAACATTCAGACTCCTAAAGAGTCTGCCCAATATGACGGATTTTCTAATAAACTTTGTCTTTGGATAAAAAAAAAAAAAAAAAAAGAAATGATAAATACATAGACGCATTAGTAGCCTTACTATGTATGAACTAACAGAAAGTAAAGTAAGCAGAACAAAACAGCATGCATAATGATTACAAGTTAAATGGAAGAAGATGGAAGAGGAGTAGCAACCCAACTGAACTCTAAACATTCCCCCCAAAAAACTTTAAAATGATGTCTCAAGCCAAATTTTAGAGTGGCAGAGCCAACAAAAGTTCAAAGTGAAAAATTTTTCCATCCTGAAAAAACTTAGGGGTTTGAAGGAGAGGTCTGTGACACGGGGTAGAGGCCTACTATCCAGAGCACACAGCAAGGCAGCAGCAGCAGCAGGGGCCTCAGAAGTAGCAGCTTTGGGAGCTCTCACCTCAGAGGTTACCATTACCAGGGGATTGAGAAAGTGGTCAGAAAGAGGTTACCAGGGATCTCTTGCTGGCACTGACTGGCAATTCTATTGTCCATACACAGATCTGGGTCGCAATTCCACTGCCAAGAGGAGCATTAATGGTTGTAGCAGCCAGGGAGCAGAGGGCCTGGGCACAGTTCCAGGGCCAGGAGGAATGGGGACCATTTCATTCACACATCGTGTTTCTATAACCTGAACGACGCTGGCATATTTTTAGACACTTGATGAATACTAATTGAAATGAAATGAAAATTGAGATTGTCTGTGCCACTCTCACTGTATGATTAGCCCACATTTTTCATTAATGGATCATGTCCTTGATAATGTCTTTAACACCATTTGTTGAATGCATATCTCATTGTTGATTAATACCCTTTAGGCTACTTATTTCCACAGTATATTTTTTCCTTTGCTTTTTAAAAATTTTATTTATTTTATTTTTAATTTATGTGATAAAACAATTATTTCTATAATATAGTATAATAAAAAGATTGTGCATAAAACTGCAAATTTATTATGTACAACTTGCTATTCTTTTTAAATATATAATAAATAGTGTCTTCTGTCATATGTCCTTTGTAGTTAATTTGAGTATTTACAATAGACAAAATAACTTATTCACTCAAAGTTGTTCTTAAAACAGTATTGCTGTTACTGAATACAATGTTCTCTTGGTCCTGCTAATTTCTCTCTTCATTATTTTATGTAAGTTTATCCATGTTTTTTCTAAGATCATCAAGCTCATCATTTCTTACGCCATAGTAGTATTTCATCACAATCATATACCATAATTTGCTTAGCCATTCTCTAATTGAAGGACATATCTGAAATTTCCAGTTCTTTGCCACCACAAAGAGAGCTGCTATAAACATTTTAGAACATGAAGGGTTTTTTTTTTCTTTTTTTCCCTAATCATCTTTGGAAATAGACCTAGTAGTGGTATTGCTGGATCAAACGGTGTAGGCAGTTTAATAACTCTTTGGGCATAATTCCAGATTGCTCACCAAAATAGTTGGTTCAGTTCACAATTCCACCAATAATGAATGTGTCCCAGTTTTTCTACATCCCCTCCAATATTTGTTGCTTTCCCCTTCAAACATTTTAGTCAATCTGGTAAGTGTAAAATTATATCTCAAGTTTGTTTTAATTTGCCTTTTCCTAATCAATAATGATTTAGAGCATCTTTTCATATGAGTATAAATTGTTTTGATTTCTTCACTGGAAAACTGCATGTTCATATCTTTTGACCATTTATTAATTGATGAATGATTCGTATTCTTATAGATTTGAAAAAGTTCTTTACATATTTGAGATGAAATCTTTATCTGAGAAACTGTCTATAAAACTTTCCCCCAATTTTCCTCTTCCCTTCTGATCTTGTCTACATTAGTTTATATGTACAAAAACTTTTTAATTTAATGTAATCAAAATTATCCATTTTACACCTAATTTTGGTCTCTATATCTTGCTTATTCATAGATTGTACACCTACATATAAGTCTTATAGGTGATATGTTCCACATTCTTCTAATTTTCTTGTAAAATCTCTGTTTTTATATAGGTCATTTTTTTTTACCTATATTTTGACCTTATCTTGGTAAATGGTGTAAGATCTATGTAATAATTTATGTCCAGTTTGTGCCATGCTACTTTCTAGTTTTCCTAATAATTTTTACCCAATAATTAATTCTTATCCCAAATCTTATCCTTATACTTGTTAAATAGGTTATCATATTTATTTACTGCTGTAAATGGTATGTCTACTTTGTTCTATTGATCTATCCTTCTATACCTTAGATAGTTTTGATAATCTCTGCCTTATTATGTACTTTAAGATCTGGTACTGCTCAACCTCCTTCCTTAACATTTTTTTCATTAGTTTTTTTGATATTCTTGACTTTTTGTTCTTCTAAATGAATTTTGTTATTATTTTTTCCTAATTCAGTAAAATAATTTTTGGTTATTTTATTGGGATGGTAATGAACACATAAATTAGTTTAGGTAAAACTGTCATTTTTATTATGTTAGTCTTGCCTACCCATAAACAATTAATATTTCTCTAGTTATTTAAATCTGATTTTATTTTTGTAAAAAGGTTTTTTTAAATAATTTAATAATAATAATTAATATAATAATTAACTTAATAATATAGTTCTTGGCATTGTTTTGGCAGGTCCACTCCCAGTTATTTTATACTGTTTAGAATTATTTTAAATTGACTATCTCCTACTATCTCTTCTTGCAGGGTTTTGTTTGTGATATATAGGAATGGTGATGATTTATGTGGATATATATCTATATATCCTCTCTATATCCTGCTACTTTGCTAAAATTGTCAATTCAACTATTTAGTTGACTCTCTGGGATTTTCTATCATCATACTGTCTTCGAAAAAAGATAATTTTATTACCTCATTGTCTATTCTGATTGCTTCTATTTCTTTTTATTCTTTTATTGCTATTGCTAAGATTTCCTAGCAATGGTTTAGTTTTCTATCATTGTTTTAAATCAAATTAGCCAGTGGTTTATTTATTTTATTTGTTTTTTCATAAAACCCAATTTTATTTATTAATTCAATGGATTTTTACACTAAATTTTATTAATATTACCTTTAATTTTTAGGATTTCCAATTTAGAATTTATCAGTACTTTTGCTGTATTCCATAGGTTTTTATATATTGTCTCACTCTTGTCATTCTCTTTAATGAAATTATTGATTGTTTCTATGAGTTGTTCTTTAACCTACTCATTCTTTAGATTAGGTTGTTTAATCTCCAATTAGTTTTTAATCTATGTTTCCATGGTCCCTAATTAAATGTAATTTTATTTCATTGTTATCTGAAAAGGATATTTTTAATATTTCTGTTTTTTCTACTTCTAATCATAAATTTTTATGTATATGGTCAATATTTGTAAAGGTGCCATGAACTGCAAAGAAAAAGATGTATTCCTTTCTATTTCCATTCAATTCTCTCTAGATATCTATCATATCTAGCTTATCTAAAATTCTATTCATTTCCTTGAATTCTTTCTTACTTATTTTTTTTGTTAGATTTATCTAGTTCTGAGGGGGGGAAATTAAAGTCCCTCACAATAGCAGTGCTACTATCTATGTCCATTTGTAATTGATTTAATTATCTTTTGAAATGTAGATGCTATAGTATTTGGTGCATATAGGTTCAGTATTGATATTGCTTCATTGTCTATGGTACCTTTTATCAAAATGTAGTTACCCTGTTTATCTCTTTTAATTAAATCTATTTTAGCCATAACTTTGTCTGAGATCATAATTGCTACCCCTGCCTTCTTTGCATTAGCTGAAGCATAATAAATTCTACTCCAACCCTCTATTTGAACTATTGTATCTCTCATTCTTAAATGTGTTTCTTGTTTTATATATATATGTACATACATATACACACATATATGTACATACGTGTACATGTGTATATGTGCGTATGTATATACATATGTGTATACACACACACACACATATACACACATATACATATATAGTTGGATTCTGATTTGTTTCCATTTTATGGGTGAGTTCATCCCATTCACTTTCAAAGTTATAATTACTATTTGTGAATTGCCCTCCATTTTATTCTTACTCACTATTTTCCTTCTCAGTCTCTCTTTTTACCCTATCCCTATTACCTTGTCTTCTCCTATCCTTTATTTTAACCACCTCTCTAAAAGACTCTCCCTTATCTTTTCCCCCTATCCTCCTAAATCTTAATTTATATATTCTAAAATTCCTCCCCCATTCTGTTCCCCAGTTATCTTACCTTTCCACAAGTCTAGAAGACTTCTACACCCCTCTAGATGTGCATTTTGATTCCTCTTCAACCTAGATGAGGGCAAGATCCCAACATTAAAGCCCCCTACCCCTACATCTTCCTTTCCCAGACCATTTTTATGAGATAATTGTTCTTTTCTACTTTTTCCTACCCAACTTTGTTTTTGAGAATCACCTCATCATACATAACTCAGTCCCATCCTTTCTTTCAAACTACCTTAGTAATGATGACAATTTTAAGAATACTGATAACATTTTCATATATAATAAGTAAGCAGTTTGACCTTAATGTGTTCCTTAAAATTAGTCTTCAATGTTTTCTTTATACTTCTTCTGGATCTTTTATATCAGATTTTCCATTGAGTTCTGATCTTTTTGTCACAGATTTCCAATATAGTATTGAATAATATTGGTGATAGTGGGCATGCTTGTTTCACATCTGATCTTCCTGGGAAGACTTCTGGTTTATCTCCATTACAAATAATGCTGCCAACAGTTTTAGGTCACTGTCTCCAGTGTCATTTGGGTCATCTCCAATAAGATCTGGGGCCATTCAAAATACTGCTGAAAATCCTCAAAGTAAAGATTGAGTAGGAAAATAATGAAAACTTTCCAAATGATAAGCAGTTGGATGGAGAAGGCCCTAAGTTAGTTCATTAGTACACATATCTCTATTATTCCTTCATATTCAGCATTCTACAAACTATCACACAATTATATGAAATAATTTATTTTTGTAGTTAAATACACATAATAGGACATATGCTCATCCTCGGGTTCACTGAAAGCATTCTCAGTACAACTCTAATATAAGATAGGAAAATAGGGATAATAATGTTTAGGGGTTCATAAGCAAAAGAGGATCAAGTAACTATGAAGAAAGAATGATAGCATCATAGGAAAGAGAGTATGCTGTCTCAAAAGGCAAGAAAGGTCTATCTAATTAAAAGTATGGGTCAACTGTGTTAAATACTTTAAAGCCCTCAAAAAGGTAGCTCCTATTGGCTCCAGTCAAATTGGCCTACTCTCAGATCCCTATAAAGGATATTCCATCTCTTGCCACCACGCTTTTACATAAGAGGTCTCTCATGTCTGGAAGTCATTATTTCCTCACCTTTGTCTCTCAAAATTTTTAGTTTCTTACAAAGCACAGCTCAGGTGCAAAGTTCTATATAAGTGTTGATTCCCTCCATTATTAGTACTTTCTTCTTGAAATTTATCTGCATACATGCTGAATTTCCCATAATAAAATACAAGATTCTTAAGGATAGGGACTGCTCATAGATATTGTTTTTTATTGCCTTTGCATTTCCAACATGTAGTGAATCACTTTGTGCAGAGAAGGTGTTTGATGATTCTTTGTTGAATTGAACTACAGTGAAGATCAAAGGGGTTAATAATATACCTTAAGTACTCTGGAAATCTTAAAGCACTATGCAAATGTTAATTATCATTATTATTGTAGTTATAATTATTATTATTGGCAAGGACTACAAAGTTTGGTCAAAGCTACTAGATTTCATGATAGAGGTCACTATTTCTTTTGAATAGTCATTTCTGTAGGGTGGTGGCAATTGAAGACAGGCTGGTCTCTTCCTCATTGGGATCATTCACAAGTTATTCATCAGAATTTCATTCTTGAGAGTTTCTATTTCACTTGAGCCATTTTCTCTTTAAGAGTCTTGAGTCCTGGGCTGAACTCCTTCTTTTTTCCTAAACTTTTTTGTAACCTGTTTTCCTAACAAACAAGATTCATGGTTAACTATGGTCATCACATGAAAGATAAATCTATAGTTAGTCTCCTTGGACATGACACAGACAGATGTTACTTTCACATCTTATTTCAGAGATAAAATTACATGGAAAGAAATGCATTGAGCCTTTCATCAGAATTCAAACTCACAGATTCTCTGCTGTTCTCCCATTAACAACTTTTCAAACTGTTCCTAGAATAAACACCATGTTCTTAGAAGAGTATGCCAGGATTTCATTCTGAACATGAGTCACTCAACTTTTATCTTACCTTCTGTCAAGATTTGCTACATTCATCTATAGCCCCCATTAGCTTTCATTTTCCTGTGTATCATACCATATTTGGTTGTAGTTAGGGGCATAACTCAGTCCATCAATACACAATGGGAATTTGATGTTAAAGATACTATAAATCAGTCCTGCTCCTTGGGGTTTCATGTCTCAGTGTCTTAATCTTATTTATTTTGCTTCTCAAAATATATATTAACTATTTCATGTGTAGCCAGCTCCTTACTAGATGCTGGGGGACACACCAAGAAGTAGTTAGAACAGAAGATAGAAAGACATACAAAATGAAAAAGTAATATGAGATTTCACATTACTAATGGCCAAATGAATTGAACAGACAGTAATTGCTGAGTGTTCAGAATAGCTAGGGACCTAGGGCAAGATGTATTAGGGATGATTTCATGGGAAGAAATCTACACATTTATAGAGACCATTATATTCTATACTTAGTGCAGATTTCATTAGTGGTAGGTAGAGCTTTTCAGTCATGTCCAATTCTTTGTGACCTCATTTTTGGGTTTTCTTAGCAAAGATACTGGAGTGTTTTGCCATTTCCTTTTCAAACTCATTTTACAGAGGAGGAACTGAGGCACGGTTAAGTGACTTGTCCAGGGTCACACAGCTAGTAAGTGTCTGATGCTGGATTTGAACTCATGAAGATGAGTCTTCCTGATTCCAAGCCCAGTGCTCTCTATACAGTATGCTCCCTGGTTTCCCTTACTCATAGGCTAGTTCCCAATATAGAAATGACTTTGGAACTACTCTCCCAACTTGCACTGAGAATGGCAGATATGATCCACAGGGAGGGGTATTATGCTTCCCCTCAGAATTCTAGGGGGATCTTAGAAGTTAAGGTTATTCTCTAATGTTATAGCCCCCACAGGCATGCTCATCCCCCACCAAGGTTCTCAGCTACTATCAATGAGTCACTTTAGCTTACTTTGCTTAATATTTACTATGGTACTATTGTTGATAAAAAACATTCTCCCAAAAGCCAATGGCAATCTCTCCCACAAGTACATACAAAGTTCAAGGAAAAGTAGACTCCAGCTTAGAACAACCATGGCAAAAGGGTAACTCATGACTCTTAATCTTGATCCTTGGAGCATTTGCTCAATAAAGATGATGTGTACTTCCCAAGGTATCTTCCCCTTCCATGCCCCCCATATACATATACATATATTCTCTATATAGCCTATGAACATTATATAAGGGATGGTTCTGGGGAGAGGCTTTGAAAACTGGAGCAACAGTAGGAAGATATAATACAGGATCTGCAACTGTGAGCTGTAGCAAGGAAGGAGAACATCAGACACCAGGGCCTGAGTATAAAATGAGACAAGCATATGTGTTGTAAAATGGTAAAAATACTGTTGGTTATGGAGTGCTTTGACTGAAATAGGTTCTTTACCAATGGCAAAAGGCCTCCTCTGATTACCGTCCAGGTGATCTAAAGTTGTAAGAATAGATAATGGTCATTGTGTTAATTCAATTGGTCATCCATCCATCACATTTCCTACTACATGTAAGTCTGTAGAAAGCTCAAGTATTTACTTGCTTTCAACGATCAACTCTGAGTTTATAATGTTCTGTGAATATACCTCTAAAAACTTGGTCTGCTTTGTCTTCTATTTTTAAAATGTTGGAGAGGTTAGAGCAGTAAAAATGGTAGTAAAAATGACCTAGGCCTTTTAAGAGCACTGTACTTAGAAGTAAAGAGACATGGGTTCAAATTCCAACTTTTTGATTACTTGTGTGACCCTAGGCAAGTCACTTCCCCTCGCTAGCTCTCAGTTTCTCATTGATGAGGAGAAGAAGAATCAAGATAATTGCTAGCATTTATGCATATTGACTATATTCTTTATAGTTTGCAATGCTTTACAAATATTATCTCATTTTAGTCTCACAATAACACTGGAGGGTAGGTGCTGTTATTATTCTTTTTTTACAGATGACAAAACTGAGGCTGCCAGAGATTAAATGACTTGTTCAAGGTCACAGATAATAAGTATCTGAGGCTGGATCTGAACACTGAAAAAATGAAGGGAGTAATTTAGATAATCTCTGAGGTCCCTTCTAGCTCTAACATTCTGTAACACCATGCAAATGGACAGTACAACTCTGGGGAACATATTACAAAATATAGATGCAAGCCAATGCTTGGAACACGGGTTGCTATAGAACATGTAGAATTACTCCACCTCATAGAAGGTCAAATTGTGCACTCAAATAAGGTATGCAAAAAATTAAATACCACTAACTATGCTTAAGATGACCAAGGTTAAGAGATATTAGTATCAGTATGTCCTATGCAAGGAAGGAGGTAAGACAAGTGCTGAAGAATCCCAAAATCAGGGAGTTTGAATGGGAAGGTATCTCAGAAATCTGAGTCCGTGGCAGAAAGGAATCCAAGGCATGGCATACTTGACAAGTGGTCATCCAGCCTCCCCTTGAAACCTTCAAGGAGGTGAACCTGCCACCTCATTAACCAGCCCATTCCATTTGTAGATAGCTCCAGTTGTTAAAATGTTGTCGTTGTAGTGGAGGTGGTGGTAGTGGTAATAGTAATAGATTTTCCATACATAAAACCTAAATTTGCCCCTGCAAATTCTGTCCATTGCTCCTAGTTCTACCCACTGGGGACAAGCACAACAAGAATCTCAAATTTTTTAGCTCTGGAAAATTGTCACGTTCCAACTGCCCCATTTTGCAAATAATAAAAATTGAGTCCCAGAAAGTTTAAGTGACTTCAGCTAGTCCTTGACAAAGGCAGAACTTTTAATGAGTTCTGACTCCAAGCCCAGTGTCCTTCTCCTGCTCAACCCTGGGGTGAAGTTTATTCAATTGCATTTCCTTATGCTGAAAAGGAGCTGAGAATGGTGTGGAGCAGATGGGCCTGAGACAATAAAAAGAATCTGAAATAGCCCAGGAGCAAGAGAGGGAAAGAGGAGCTGTGCTACATAAAAACAAAACTTTAGCTAACAGGATTGAATGACACCTAAGTAATAAGAAGAGTAATGATGGAAGTAACAATAGCAACTGATTTTATATGGTTCTTCAGGTCTGAAAAGTGCTTTACATAAATTGTATTATTTGATCTTCATAGTAACCCTGTGAGGTAGATACTATATATATTTTAATCTCCATTTTTATAGGTAAAGAAACTAAGGCCCAGAGAGGTCATTGCTAAGGTCCATTTAGACAGGAGTGACTTTCTTGGGTTCATACAACTAGAAAATATCAAAGGTGAGATGCAATTTAGCATGCAAGAAAACATTTATTAAACACCTATTATGTGTCTGACACTATTCTGGGCACATAGACAAAAGCAAATCAATCCTTGCCTTCAAGGAAGTTAAATTCTAAGATGTTAACCTAAATCTTTCCTGACTCCATGGCCAGCATCCTTTTCACTATACCACACTGCCCCTCTAAGTATTCAATGGTTGCCTAGATATTTCTTTTGTTTTCATCATTGTCCTAATCAGACTCTGTACATAACATAAATAGAGGTAGAAGTGAATTGTCTTTTGTAATATGACATCAAAATATCTGTGGAGTCATTGAGGTGAGTTGTACATCCAGCTCCTCCATGCAAGTTGATATTCCTCATATATTGTTATGGGCAAAAATGAAAACAGAAAGCAAACTCTGGTACTGAGATGACAGATAAATGCCCTGTCCATAGGTCCACACAGGAAGCTTTTTTGACTCAAAATTACCTGACAGAGTTTGTACTCCACCAGCAGAGCCCTTGAAAAACTATAATCACCCCCTAGATCAAGGTGAAGCATCAAAGGAGGACATACCTGGAAGTTATAAGCTGATATCTAAAATAGTAGTGGTAATAAGAGTAGTTGTAGTAATAATAGTAGTAGAAGTAGTAGTAATAGTAGAAGTAGTCATAGTAATAGTAGTAGTCATAATAGTAATAGCAGTTGTAGTAATAGCAACAGCAGCAGCAGCAGCAGCAATAGTAGTAGTAGTAGTAATACTAACAGCTATTATTTATGTAGAACCTTAAAGTTTGCAAAACACTTTACAAATACACCATTTTATCCTCACAACTCTGGGAGGTAGGAGCCATTATTATCTCCATTTTGTAGGTGACATAACTGAGGCACATAGAGGTTAAGTGACTTGCCTAGGGTCATACAAGTAATAAATCTGAGGTCACAGTTGAACTCAGGTTTTCCTAACTTTAGGTTAAGTGCTCTATCCACCAAGCAACATACAAAGTGCATTGTATGGCAAATCCTTGCTACCCCCAACTATCTATGTCCAAAGAAAGCCAAAGCTGCCCTTAACAGGTACTTTAGTGAAAGAAAAATAAATCTTGGACTTTAAAGATCTGGGTTTAATCCCAGGGCTGACATTTCCTAGTTATATTATCCCAAGTAAATTACTTTGTCTCTCTGGATCCTAATTCTTCATCTAATTGGTACTCTAATAGTGTGTGACTATGGGAAAATCCCTTATCATTTTTAGGATCTCAGTTTTCTCTTCTATAAAATGAAAGGGTACACTCCAATGGCCCTTCCATTTGTAAATCTTATGATCTATAAATTAGCATGCAGCTAGATGGCCCATTGGATAAAGCACTGGATCTTCGGTCAGGAAGATCTGACTCCAACTCCTGCCTCAGACACTTACTAAATGTGTGACCCTGAAGTTCCTTAACCTACTCCTCCCAGACTCAATTTCCTCATCTGCAAAATGTTGATAATAATGGATCCTACTTTAACGTTGTGAGGACTGAAGGCGATACTTTTAAGGTGCTTTTGCAAATTGTCCTATGTAAATGGTAGCTCTTATTACAATGAGACTGGACCTGCTTATGTTTCTTACATCATAGTATTGCTGTGAGTCACATGCCTTACAAACTTAAAAATTCATTTCTCCTTCCTCTGTTTCATCTACCTTTATCTGTTCCATTCTTCTGCCCCAAGTGAAACAAAGAACTGAGGAACTCCAGAGAAGAGCTATGATGGAACTAGTCTAGTTATTGACAGATCCCAGAGAGAGGGTAGTGCAGGTTGAGGAGGGAGGGGCTGCGGAACCAGGCTGAACCCAGGAACTGGGAGATCTCATGTAAAGCAGGCTAACTGATGTAAGCATCTCACACAAGACCTTGCTGTCAGACCCTAGGAAAGCTGGCCAAGGAAGAACAGCTGTGCACCCAAGGTTGTACAGGTAGCAGCTGCTCGTGACTGTCAACAATTCACAGGACATATTTAGAAATATCAGGAGAACATCTTAGTGATAGAGTAGGCCCAGCTAGTAAAAACTAGCCCCTGGGTGCTTGGAAGGAGAGAATGGTTATTACAGAAATAGGAGCAGGGAGCAGTAGTGTGAATGAGAGAGAAAGAGACAGCTGATTTTGGAAGAATCAGGATGAGTCTAAGAGTTTATAGTCCCAGAAGTGACTTTGTGAGTGGTAGAAAATGAATGAGCAAAGAAAAAAAAGTACATCAATGATTTTTTTTTAACTACACAGGAGAAAATAAAAACAAATTCAGAAGGGGACATAAATAGGGCAATTTTGTTACTACCATACTAAATTTACTGTATGCTTTTATAAAACAAACTATGGTTATATATGGTTTATATATAGTTATGGTTTATATATATATATACATAGTATAGTTTATATATATAGTATGGTTTATATAAAGGTTATATATGGTTTCATATATAACCTTTTTTGTTATTCTTTGTATACTTTTTATACATACAAACTTTTGTATAGATTTGTATGCTGAAACATTTGTATGCAATAACTGTCTACAGTTTTAAAATGAAATAAAATGAGTGTGGGCCTGTGTAGGGATGGGGAGTGAGAAGGTAGGGCTGGGGACAGTGCAATTTGGAGTTACAATACTTTGTGCCTATGTCTAGAATAGGGAGAATGTTCCTTGATTTGAGGGAACAGTTAGAGAGTGAGCACTGCATATGGTGGAGCAGTGTAAACCTTGCCTGTGCCACCTTAGTTAAATCTAAGAGCACCCTAACAGCCCTTTCTGTCTTCCTGCAACATGCCTGCTAATAATCACACCACATGCTGTTCCAAGTGTCTCTATGCAGACTTGAGATACTTCCCCAGATTTTCAGCAGCCTAAACACTAATCACATGAGTGGCAATTCTAAGGTATCATGTTGACCATTTCTTTAAGAACAGTGGTAAGAATAACCTATGTCCGACAAGCAAATTTTACATGAACTGTTCTCCCCAATTCCATTTGTCACCAGAAAATATGATTGACACAAGTACTTCTCTTTTGATTTCTCACTTCTACTCTGGTTCATGTTCTTGCCCATTGGAGACCACAAATCAGTTACCTATGCCCCAAAATTCTATGCCAATAAATGTAGCTTCAGTTATGGAGCTGTTACACATAGCATTTTTTTATTCCTTTGGCATAACCATTGACTTACCACAAAATGCATTTATTTAGAGCTGAAATATCAACAATCTCAAATATGCAGATGATGATGTTGTTGTTGTTGTTGTTGTTCACGATTCATTTTTGAAGAGGACCAATGACATCAATGACTTGCACATGAATTGTATTTAAATGAGGCAGAGTTGCATAAAGTCATCAGCCTCACTCTCTTTTCCAGTCCAGTGGCAAATCCAATGGCAAGCTAAAAGTAAAGATGGCTAGTGATGCAGTAGATGACCTTGGCATCTTTGATTTTGACCAAGCTCTAAACACTCCACAATGCCTGCTTCAGCCACCTCCATAGCTGTTGGAACAAATTGTTCTCATCTGCCCATTCCTCCTTGGGGGGGGGGGGAAGTCATCACATGCTTGTGGTAAACATCCCCCTAACTCTCCAATGGTTTCTGAGGCCCCTCAGTTACACTTAACCCAGTTAAGTCAGGGGGTATGGCATCTTTGCATGCTATAGCTTCTTGGAACCACAGATGATATCACTATGATGGCAAAAAGTGAAGAAGAATTAAGAAGCCTCTTGATGAGGGCAATATAGAAAAGTATAAAAGCTGGCTTGAAACTTAACATTAAAAAACCCTAATATCATGGTATCCTGTCCCCTTATTTTCTGGCAAATAGAGGGAGAAGAAATGGATGTAGTGTCAGATTTTGTATTCTTGGGCTCAAAGATCACTGCAGATGGTGACTGCAGTCATGAAATTAAAAGACACTTGTTCCTTGGAAGGAAAACTACAGCAAATATGGACAGCATACTAAAAAGCAGAAATATCATGTTTATGACAAAGGTCCATACAGTCAAAATTATGGCTTTTCCAATATTAATATATGGCTGTGATAGTTGCACTATAAGGAAAGCTGAATGCCACAGAATTGACGATTTTGAACTGTGGTGCTGGAGAAGACCTTTGGGAGTTCTTTGGATAGTAAGGAGATCAAATCAATCAATACTTAAAGAAACCAATTATGACTATTCATTGGAAGGACAAATACTGATGCTAAAGTTTAAATACTTTGGCCACATAATGAGAACACAGGACTCATTGGAAAAGATTTTGATGCTAGGAAAGATTGAAGACAAAAGGAGAAGAGTAAAAGAGGATAAGATGGAGAGTGTCATGAAAGCAATGAACATGAGTTTGAACAAACTTCAGGTGATAGCTGAGGGCAGAATGACCTGGTGTGCTATGGTCTGCAGGATCACAGAGTTGAATATAACTGAAAGACTGAACAACAATAATTATATGTCAATGAATGCGCTCATTTTAATTAGCTTGAATGAACATCTAATCTGTCTAGAGATATTCAGCCTATAATATTTGATGGAATTAGTGAAAATTAAGTCTTTTGGGAGAAACAGGACCCATGGAAAATATGGAGTACATCACTCTCTCAAAAGATACATAACAACTGAAAAGAAATCCTGAGTGAATGGGATAGGAGTATAATATCAATTGGGTTTTAGTTATGTTTAGCATATCATATGGTCTATTAAAAAAGCATTGGGCTCATTCAGACTAGATTCAATCTTGAAAGTTTCTTGGCATTTAATGATTTTTATAGTTAATTTTGACTTAACTCAGAGTACAGAGCCCAAATTATATGAATTTGATTCTTTTACTAAATTTCCCTATAGGGTGTTAATTTCCCTTATAAGTATCAAACTGACAGTGAATGAATGAATGAAAAAGCATTTATTTAGCCCTCAGAAAAAAAACTATTATCAGGTGCTTGCTATGTGCATAGCACTGTCATAAGTGCTGGGAATACCAAGAAAGGCAAAACCATTGTCCAGGCTCTCTGTGAGATAATATTCCAATTTGAAAACTAGCATGTAAATAACTATGCATATCCAAGATGTATACAAAACAAATGGAAGGCAATCTCATAAGGAAGAAATGAGCAACAGAGGAAGGCAAAGGGTTGGTTATCAGGAAAGACCTTCAACAGAAGTTGAGATTGAAGTATTAAAGGAAGCCAGGGAAGCCAAGAGTGAGGAACAGTTAGTGAATGCAAAAACACAGAGATGGAGGATCATATGTAAGGAAAAGCAAGCAGGTCTGTAGAATTCATGGAGGAGAGTAAAATTTAAGAAGTTTGGAAAGGTAAGAAGGAACTGGGTTATAAAACAAGTTCAATGTCAAACAGAGGAATTTATATCTGATCCTAAAAGAAATGGGGAACCACTGGGTTTATTAAAAGGAAGGGGATGAGTAGAATTACTTTGGGAAAATCACTTTTCACCTGAGTGAAGACAATTTCGAGTGGAAAGACTTTAGGCAGGGAGATCAATAAGAAGGCTACTGCAATATTCCAAGGAAAGAGGTAATGAGGGCTGGGTAATGGCTATATTTATGGAAAGAAGGGGGGTATATATGAGAAATGTTGTGAACATGGAAATGAAAAGATTTGACAACAGATTGTAATTGTGGAGTGACTGTGATTTAAAAGTTGAGGATGACACCTTGGTTGTGAACCTGAGTGATTGGGACAATGATGAAGTCCAACAGTATTAGTGACACAGGAATTGTCACAGGGCTGCGCCCTGCCTATCGGAGTCCTGGCTTCCAAGCAGAAAGTTGAGGGTCACAGTCTGTTGTGTGAAAGCAAGGAAGTCTTAACTAACCTCTCCTCTGTGGACACGCAGCAACCATGGCTGGTTCAGCTCTCCTCTGAATGGCTAAGCATTCCCGTGCACATCCTGTTCATGACCCTGACACGAGGCATGCATGCTATGAGGGGATCTACTGACTGGCTGTAGGGCTCTGATCATGCAATCCCAAGGTGCCTTGAGGGCTATAAAGGTCACACCCAGCTTACAATAAACAGGAGCTTCTGCCATCTTGCTGTCTCCCGCCTCATCCATGCGTCTCCGGGTTACTGAGCACTGAGCTGGTCTCATGCTCTCCACTGCAGCGGCCGCGACATATTAAGGAAATCTAATAAAATGAGAGGGTTTGGTGAAAAGATGATGAGTTCTATTTTGAACATGTTGAGTTCGAAATGTCAGTGGAACATCTGGTTCTATATGTACAAAATATAGGTAGTGTGTTACTAGAGCTAAGGAGAGAGGTTAGAAGTCTGGTTACACAGATTTGAGAATCTGCATAGAGGTGATAACTGAACACATGAGAGCTGAAGAGATCACCAAATGAGATAGTAGAAAAGGAAGATAAAGAGAGAGACTTTTGGGAAATCCAGAGTTAGTGGGCATGTCATGGATTAAGATCTAGCAAAGGTCATTCAAAAGGATCTGTTGAACAAGTAAAAGGTGAACTAGGAGAGAACATTCTGATGAAAACCTAAAGAGGAGAGATTCAGCCGCAGGACAAATGGAAAGGTGTGGAAGTAGAACATGTCTGTCTAGCACTGAGTCAGATGGTGACATCTAGAACTCTTTAGATTACATCAGTGCATGGAGAGGCAGTGCTAGCAGTCTGGAGGGCAGACCTTGAAGACTTTAGGATGAAGTTGCTGAGAAAAAGGCAAACTTAGTAGTCATTCATTTCACCTAAAGGAATGAAGGTGGGGGTGGCCATCTTATCTAATTTATATGAATAGTCAAACAGCCTAAAAGAATTATGGGAAACTAGTCAAAGGATATGGGAAGAAAATAGAGGAAAGGGCCCCCCTTATAGTTGTAGGTACTTCCATCTCGTGACCATCTAGAATGAACTCTGGATAGTTTGGGACTGAGGTAAGGGGTGTGAAAAACACTAGTCTTCCTTGATGTAAGGAAGATTCACCAGGGGCTGGGTAAAGAAGTTTTGGCTTATGAGATGATCTTTGCAAGTGATATAATATTTGGACTCCTATTTGGTGATCTTGTAGTATATAAAGAATGATGGATTCAGAGTCAGAAGACTTTGATTCTTATCCCACCATTGTCACTTGCAAGTTATGTGACCCTTTGCCATTACTTAATCTTTCTGGCCTGAGGTGATTGGACTAGAAGCACTCTAAGGTCCCATGCAATCATAACTCTATGATCTCAAGGTACTGTATCAGCAATGTGCAGTTTTCTCAGCTGTTACTCCAAGGCTGTTACCCAATGGGGTCTTGGTGAGTGGCATCATAAATAACTTTGGAAAATAACCAGGTAAATGCAGAATGACCTGAATGTTGCCCCAGGTGCTCAGGGAGTTCTCAAAAGGGAATATCAGTTATGTACATATAGACTGAGGCCACACAGTCATTGAACTAATTCTCTAATTAAGAAAACACTTAGACTTGTCAGCAACCACCCAAGCCTTCTGTTCTAGGTTTGAGCTGCAGAACAGATAGTCTAAGAGCCCTCATGGAGAACTCATCAACAGAACTATTAAAGCCCTGGCACATTTTTTTTTTTTGGTCAGGACAATGTGTGTATGAGAAATGGGTAGTTTCATGTTAATGGTGTTTAAATTAAGCATTCATAGACTTAAATAAGGATATATTATCTGCAGAAAGAAATACCAAAATGTTTGTGAAACAGAAGTCTTTTAGCCCAAAGGGACATATCATTTTCATATTTTATAATTGAAAGCATTTTGGCGATTTTGTGTTTTTCCAGCAATCAGTTCACATTATGAGAACAGGGCAGTATAATTATGGAAATTAAGTACAGATTTCAGCTGAATGAACTCATCAGATGGAATTACAGCCTTCCTACATGGGGTGTCTGGCTTTATGTCAGCTGATTTGCATAAAGCATTTAGCTTAATGAGAAGTAAACAATAAGGCTGCAGCACGAACTCACCCAAGGAGGGGCTGAGTTGACACATTAGAGACATGAGGTGGCTGTGTTTAAAAAGAAAAGGCAGTCCTTGAGAGCAGGTTCTGAGCACAAAAGGGAACCTTATCCTACTCATCCTTAAGGAGGGGCATCTTACACTACCTATAGTCAGGCTCTGTGGAGGAATGTTTCACTTCACCTTCTTTCAGCTGACTTCAAACCAGATCAGTTGTGAGCTGGTTTCACTGTCCCTAGCTTCTGGGACTATACACATTTTTGTACTTGGAGCAAGAATAACTGAAACGTGTGGAATTGCTTATTCTAATCTCTGCTTATTTAGCCACAAACTCTGAGTCTCATTTTCTGTATCCCTATGAAAAGGGTAGTTGCCCAACTCTTAGAAGATGATAAGGAAGTGATAAGGAAACAGCTGGGGACCTACTGTCCAAATCCTTGGAACACTGAGACCTCCCTCCAAGTTCCAGAGAGCATTCTATATGCCAGAGGATGGGAGTAATAAGGGTACCAGATCTGTTTAAATTCAAAGGATCTAGACAGCCCAATAATGCATGAGGCAGAACATAAAGGCTCACATGGTCCAGCTTAGAAGAGAGAATCAGTGTCAAAGCAGCTGCTGTGCCTCTCTTGGCTGTTTACCAAAGGATTCAAAATGTTTTGCTGTACTAATGTTTTTACCTCAGTCTCTGATATTGCTCTGTAGATTTCCCAGACAATGCCTTAGATCTTCAGAATAAGTATGATACCTGTTGATGCCTACCGTGTACTCAGGGACCTTTCCAACTTGTCCCACATTGTCTATGGTGCTTAAATCATCATGACTTTAGACTGGAGACCTCAATATGTCATAATCCCTAGCTAGCACTTGTTAATCTAAGCATAACTCCAATGCATTGAAAATTCCAAGTAGGAAAAAATAATACTGGTGGATTTTATTCATAACCATTTTATTTTCAAAAGCTGTGTCCATAACTCAAGCATGCATAGAAAGAAAATTCTGGAGTATATAAACCATTACAAATGTAAGCTTATAAAATTGAGAATTTATCAAAGTTAAACCAAAGCAATGATCACCTTTGATAAATAGAGGGAATTTACACATCCATGGACCTACGCAAATGGCAGAACAAATAATCCATAAGTCAATAAGTATTTATTTAATGCTTGCTATGTGCCAGGCATTGTGCTAAGTCCTGGGGATTCAAAAAATTTAAGCAAACCCTACTCTTAAGTAGCTTACATTATATTGAGGGTACAACATATATACATATTAGTAAATATAACAAATATGCATGATGCATTTCACACAGCATTTGGGGAGATCAAATTAGTCTTCATATAAGAGTAATCCTTGAACTGAGCTTCAAAAGAACTTAGAAATTTTAAGTGGCAGAAGTGAGGAGGCAATGCCTGGCAAATAACCAGCGCAAAGTCATGGAGAAGGTAGGTCTTTGAGAAACAGAAAGAGGGTCAATTTGGCTGGACCACAGAGTGAATGAAGGGGAGAAATATGTTATATTCTTGGAAAGGTACTTTGCAGCCAGTTAGTAAAGGGCTTGAACTACCAAACACAATAATTCTCTGCTTACAGAGAAACCAGAGCTAATGGTGGCCTCTAGAACTTATTGAGGAATCAAAGGACATAGTCAGTCCTTTGCTTTAGTAATATTGCTTTGGAAGTTGGGTGGTAGATAAAGGAAGACAATACATAAGGTGGCAGAAAGATGGAGAATCATAGGTGGGTTCATCTTGATAAGATGTGAACAGGGCTAGTGATATCATTAGAAATAATGTAATTAGATGGTCCCCTAATCATGGGTCTCAAGATGATTTGCATAATACATAGTTCTGATTCTATGATCTTACACAAATTGGTATTTTTAGGGGCTCATTAAGACAAATTTTCTTGTTTTTATTCTCAAAACTCTTAAATCCATTTAATTAGATGAGTAAGAGTAGGAATAGACTCTCTCACTAGATGGAAGATGCCTCCTCCCCTATCCAAGTAGACAGAACAATTGCTTAGAATTAAATGAAACTTTAGATTCTTTGTTTCGACCTATATTTATTATAATGAAGGGTACTCAGCCTTGGGCATTGTGACCTAATCAATGACACTAAAAAGAAAACTACTTAATATTGCATTTAAATATTCTGTGAATCAGTTATGCATTATCAATAGTTGTTTCCATTATAATGATAAATCTATCCTCCCTCTGTCTATTGCACTTTAAGATGTGCTTTGACCATTCAAATGTAAGCTTATTGCACCAACTGGTCTGCCCCCCTCCCAATTTTCCCCCCTTTCTTAATCAGCTTTCTATAACTACAGTCTATTTCAATTAAGGGAACAAACATTTCTGTGGCATATACTAAGTGCCAGCCACTGTGCTAAGAACTTTACAAGTATTATCTCATTGGCTGCACTAATGGAATTCAGGTTAAGGAATAACTGTGAGGCATGGAAATAACAGTATTTGTCTAACTGAAGAAGAAAGCTTTCCACTCACCCCCAAAACATATACTCCACCCCACAATGTCTACAATATTGAGCAGTCCTAGGCATCCCCACCTCATTTATGGTTCCATATGGAACCATTTCTAAATCCTCATACATTTTCAAAAGTTGATGACACATGATACAGTGGACTGCATAATTTTATGACAAGTAGACAAGTTTGAACAACTTGAAAGGATTAGGTTACAATCTAGTTTCTACATCATAAAAGGGTAGTCCCAGCATCTCTAAGGGACAGTGAGAAAACAGAGATAATACGTGGGTTTGGATGTCCAAAAAAATAAACAACAAGCAAATATAAAACAAAAAAGAAATACCCTAGGAAATTAAAAGAAAGTGTGAGAATTGTTGTTGTTCATTCATGTCTGACTTGTCATGACCCTGTGGATCATTCTGTCCATAGGGATTTCTTGGCAAAGATATTGGAATGGTTTGCCATTTCCTTCTCTGGTTAATAAGAGGAAGGAACTTATTATTTTTTTTTAATTAAGTGGCTACTGGAGAAGGTCATTCAAACTTACATTAGGGCCAAGGGAAAGTAGGGAAATCTTGTGAACCTAACTCACTTAATTTGAACAAGGCAATTTTAAGTATGTAGATATGGCAGTAGAAATACAATGAAAAAAGTAAGAAACTAGCCAGACACATGAAGAAAAAAAAAAGGAAAACTTGAGAAGGAAGTTAGAGCCAGGAAAGGTATAGCTTTAGTCTGACATAATGGAGGCAGCTAGATGGTTTAGTGGATAGAGCTCTAGGCCAAGAGCCAGGAAAACATGACTTCAAATTAAGTCTCAAATGCTTACTAGCTGTGTGATTTTGACCTAATTACTTAAACTCTGCTTACCTCAGTTTTCTTAACTATAAAAAGGGGGTAATAACAGCATGTACCCCACAGGGTACATGTGAGGATTAAATGAGATAATACTTGTAAAATTCTTAGCACAATGGCTGGCACTTAGTATATGCCACAGAAATGTTTGTTCCCTTAATCGACATAGACTGCAGTTATGGAGAGCTGATTAAGAAAGGGGGGGGGATTGGGAGGGGAAGGAGAGCCAAGATGGTGGTGTAAAAGCAGGGACTTGCTTGAGCTCTCCCCCAAACCCCTCTAGATACTTGTAAAAAATGACTCTAAACAAATTCTAGAGCAGCAGAACCCACAAAAAGACAGAGTGAAACACATTTTCAGCCCAAGACAACCTGAATGGTCGATGGGTAAGGTCTGTTGCACCAGGCTGGGAGAGGAGCACAGTTCAGCATGGACCACACCAGCAAAGACCAGGGCCAGCAAACCCAGAGCAGGCTTCAGGGGACTGAATCAAGGGGAACTGTGGTGGTTTCCAGATTTTTCAACCTACAAACACCAAAGACAGCTTAGAAAGTCAGTGGGAAAGGTCTGTCAGACTTGAGTGAGAGAGGAGTGTGGTCTAGCCCTGGCCCTAGCACAGCTCTGGGGTGGCAGCCACAGCAGGTAGCAGCTGCTTTTGGAGCTCTCAGCCCACAGACAGTGAGGGTATCAAGCAGCTGATCAGAGGGGTATTGCAGGAATCACTTTGCTCGCACTGAGGCAGGATTCTTTTGCTTTGCCTATGCTAGGATCTGGGTCCCAGTCCTGGGTGGTAGTCCTGGGCTGAGAAGGAGCACTGGTATAGCAGAGCTTGTGGCAGCAGTGGAGAGGGAAACCTCTTCTCATTTCCAGGGAAGAAAAAAGTGCTTGTGGTCACTCACAGACCAGAGCACAGGCCAGGAGAGAAGGAAACACTTCTCCTTGGATCATACCACCTTGGAACAACTGAAAACTTATAGGTCCCTAGAAGGATCTCTGAAAACAGCTGCACAAAATGCTTGAAGCTTGGGACAGTTGCACCCTCCACACTGGAAGCAGAGCCTATCTTAACAAAGAGTTAAAAAGTCAGGGGACTGGCTAGGAAGATGAGCAAACAGAGGGAAAAAAACCTCAAGACTACAGAACCTTACTTTGGTGACAAGGAAGATCAAAACATACAACCAGAAGAAGACAAAAAAGTCAAAGCTGCCACAACCAAAACCCCCAAGGAAAATATAAATTGTTCTCAGGCCATGAAAGAGCTCAAAAAGGATTTTGAAAATCAAATAAGAGGAGCAGAGGAAAAACTGGGAAGAGAAATGAGAGTGATGCAAGAAAATCATGAAAAACAAGTCAAGAACTTGCTAAAGGGGACCCAAAAAAATGCTGAAGAAAATAACACCTTGAAAAATAGACTAGACCAAATGGCAAAAGAGGTCCAAAAAGGCAGTGAGGAGAATACCTTAAAAAGCAGAATTGGCCAAATGGAAAAGGAGGTCCAAAAGCTCACTGAGGAAAATAGTTCCTTAAAAATTAAAATGGACTAAATGGAAACTGATGACATGATGAGAAATCAAGAAATTATGAAACAAAAAACAAAAAACAAAAGAATGAAAAAAAATAGAAGACAATGTGAAATACCTCATTGGAAAAACAACTGACCTGGAAAATAGATCAAGGAGAGATAACTTAAAAATTATTGAACTACCTGAAAGTCATGATCAAAAAAAGAGCCTAGGCTTTCAGAAGCCAAGATGGTGGAGTAAGAAGGTAGTTGCTTTCACCCTCCCGTATCAACCTGTGAAAGCCCAGAAAACATCACCCCAGGAAAAACCTGGCAACAGCTGAACCAGAAGAAAGACAGGGAGCAGCAGTCCAGTAGCCCAGGTAGCTTGAGGGATTAACAGGAAAGGCCCCTCTTGCCCTGGGGAAGGGGAGCAATACAGAACAGGAGGAGTCCCAGCAAGCTAGCAGAAAGCCCCTCTTTAGCATACCAGGAGGAGATCGTGAAACCCAGGTGGTGGAGCAGGCAAACATCAACACCTGGACCTCTGAGTGCCTTAGTGAGGGTGGGGTAACCAGTGGAAACCAGCTCAGAAAACCACCAGGTGCCTTGGCATTCTACAGCAATCTCCCAGTGCCTCAGCAAGAATCTGTGAAGCACTCCAAGGGCCCTAGGCAGATAAACATCCTGCAACATCCATCTGAAAGGAGCTGAAGAAAGTGAAAGGAAAGGAAAAGCAGGCAACATCCAGGAGCCAGACTACTCAATCGTACCCCATAGAGTTCCAGTGTTGCTGATTCCAGCCCAACACCAGGTAAGCTGCCAGAACCCTCCAGCCTCCAACTGCCAACACTGGGGGCCCCAGAACACAAAGCCAGTGACCAGGCCCAAAGCTCCCAACACAAGAAACTTGGGTCAGTGCCCTCTGCTCTCCAGCAGAAGAGCTCAATCCCATTAAAGGCCAGGAAATAGGCAAACACCATGAGTAAAAAGAAACCTACCATAGATTCATATTATGAGAACAGTGAAGATCAAGGCAGAAATTCTGAAGAGGACAACATTGTCAACAAACACACATCTCGAACCTCAAAAGGGAATATGAACTGGTCTGAAGCCCAAAAAGCCTTCTTAGAAGAGCTCAAGAAGTATTTTAAAAGTGAAATGAGAGAGGTGAAAGAATCCTTAAAAAATGCAATTAGCCAACTGGAAAAAAAGTACACTGAAGAAACAAGTCCCTAAAAAATACAATTGGCCAAATGGGGAAGTATAAAGTCTAATAGAAGAAAACAATTTGTCAAAAATTAGAATTGGGCAAATGGAAGCTAATAACTCTATGAGAGAGCAAGAATCAGTCAAATAGAAACAAAAAAAATGAAAACATAAAATATTTCATTGGTAAAACAACTGTCCTGGAAAATCGATCTGGGAGAGACAATGTAAAAATTATTGGTCTACCTGAAAATCATGATGAGAAAAGAGCCTGGACGGTATCTTTCAGGAAATCATGAAGGAAAACTGTCCTGAGGTCCTAGAACCAGAGGGTAAATTAGCTATAGAAAGAATCCACCGATCACCTCCTGAAAGAGATCCCAAATTGAAAACTCCAAGGAATATAGTAGCCAAATTCCAAAATTACCAGGTCAAAGAGAAAATATTGCAAGCAGCGAGCAAGAAACAATTTAAATATCATGGAACCACAGTCAGGATTACACAGGACCTTGCAGCTTCTACATTAAAAGATCATAGGTCATGGAACATGATATTCCATAAGGCAAAGGAGCTTGGATTATAACCAAGGATCAATTACCCAGTGAAAATAAGCATGATCTTTCAGGGAAGAAGGTGGATATTCAATGAAATAGGGGACTTCCAAACCTTCCTGATAAAAAGACCAGAGCTCAACAGAAAATTTGATCTTCAAATACAAGACCCAAGAGAGACATAAAAAGGTAAACGGGACAGAAAGATACAATATGTTGTTAATGAGGGCAAACTGTTTACATCCCTACAAGGGAAGATGACACTTATAATTCTTCAAAATTGTATTGTTATTACACCATGTTAAAAGAGTATACATAAAGGGGATGGATATAAATTGACTTTGATGAAATGATAAAAAAAATCTAATCAAGTGGGTTAAATGGATCCAAGTAAATGGATTAATCTGATCTAAGAAAACATACTGAGCAAGGAGGAGGCAGACAAGGGTAAATTACATTACAGGAAAAGACACAAAATCCTATTACAGCAGAGGGAAAGAAGGGAGGGAGATGAGCTTTGTTTGAACCTTACTCTCATCAGATTTGGCTCAAGAAGGGAATAACATAATCAGTTAGGTATAGAAATCTAACTTGCCTTATAGGCAGTGGGAGAGAAAAGGGGAAAGAAAAGGAAGGGGGGATAGAAGGGAGGAAAGAAGCAGTAAGGGTAAAGGGGAAGAAAAGGGAAAGGGATAATGGAAGGGAAGTGGGACTGAAGGAGGCGGTGGTCAAAAGCAAAATATTAGTGAGGAGGGAAAAGGAGAAAGGAAAAAGAAAAACATAAACAGGGTTGGGGGGGGAAGGTTGGAGAGAAAGACATAGATAGTAATCATAACTGTGCATGTGAATGGGATGAACTCTCCCATAAAATGGAAGCAGATAGCAGAATGGATTAAAAACCATAATCCTACAATATGTTGTTTATAGGAAACACATTTAAAAAAGAGTGACATACACAGGGTAAAGTTAAAAGGCTGGAGCAAAATATACTATGCTTCACCTGGAGTAAGAAAGCAGGGGTAGCAATCCTGATCTCAGACAAAGCAAAAGCAAAAATAGATCTTATCAGAAGAGATAAGGAAGGAAACTACATCCTGCTAAAAGACACCATAGACAATGAAGTAGTATCATTACTAAACATATATGCACCAAATGGTATAGCATCCAAATTCTTAAAGGAGAAGTTCAGAGAGTTACAGGAATAAATAGTAAAACTACACAGTGGGGGACCTCAACCTCCCCTTCTCTGAACTAGATAAATCAAACCACAAAAAAAAAAAAAACAAGAAAGAAGTTAAGGAGGTCTATCTAATGATAGACCTCTGGAGAAAAGTGAAGGGGGATAGAAAGGAATATACCTTTTTTCTTGGTGGTACATGGCACTTATACAAAAATTGACCATGTACTAGGGCATAAAAACCTCACAATCCAATGCAGAAAGGCAGAAATATTAAATGCACCTTTTCAGATCATGATGCAATAAAAATTATATGTAATAAAGGGCCATGGAAACATAGACTAAAAATTAATTGGAAACTAAATAATCTTATCCTAAAAAATGATTGGGTCAAACAACAAATCATAAAAACATTCAATAACTTCAAGAGAATGACAATAATGGGACAACATACTAAAACTTATGGGATGCAGCGAAAGCAGTTCTTAGGGGAAGTTTTAAATCTCTAAATGCTTATATAAATAAAATAGAAGAAGAGGAGATCAATGAATTGGGCATACAACTAAAAAAACTAGAAAAAGAACAAATTAAAAATCCTCAATTAAACACCAAATTAGAAATATTGAAAACCAAAGGAAAAATTAATAAAATTGAAATTAAGAAAACTATTGAACTAATAAATAAAACTAAGAGCTGGTTTTATAAAAAAAACCACAATAAAATAGATAAAACTTTGGTTAATTAAATTTAAAAAAAGAAAGAAGAAAACCAAATTACTAATATTGAGAATGAAAAGGGTGAATCCACCACCAGTGAAGAGGAAATTAAAACAATAATTAGGAACTATTTTGCTCAACAGTATGCCAATAAATTTGACAATCTTGGTGAAATGGATGAATATTACAAAAATATAAATTGCTTAGATGAACAGAAGAGGAAGTAAAATACTTAAATAACCCCATCTCAGAAAAAGAAATTGAACAAGCCATTGATGAACTCCCTAGGAAAAAATCTCCAGGGCCAGATGTACTTACAAGTGAATTCTATCAAACATTTAAAGAACAATTAATTCCAATACTATATAGACTATTTGGGAAAATAGGTGAAGAAGGAGTCTTACCAAATTATTTTTATGATACAAATATTGTGCTGATACCTAAACCAGGAAGAGTCAAAACAGAGAAAGAAAATTATAGACCCATTTCTCTAATGAATATAGATGCAAAAATTTTAAATAAAATATTAGCAAATAGATTACAGCAACTTATCACAAGAATAATACACTATGACCAGGTAGGATTTATACCAGGAATGCAGGTCTGGTTCGATATTAGGAAAACTATCAACATAATTAATCATAACAACACCAAAACTAACTGAAACCACATGATCATCTCAATAGATGCAGAAAAAGCTTTTGACAAAATACAACACCCATTACTATTAAAAACAATAGCGAGCATAGGAATAAATGGAGTCTTCCTTAAAATAATAAGTAGCATCTACCTAAAACCTTCAGCAAGCATCATATGTAATGGGGACAAGCTAGAAACATTTCCAATAAGATCAGGGGTGAAACAAGGATGTCCATTATCACCTCCCTTGTTCAATATTGTACTGGAAATGTTAGCTTTAGCAATAAGAGAAGAAAAAGAAATTGAAGGTATTAGAATAGGCAAAGAAGAAACAAAGCTATCAGTCTTTACAGATGACATGATGATATACTTAGAGAACCCTAGAGAATGAAGTAAAAAACTACTTGAAATAATAAACAACTTTAGCAAAGTTGCAAGCTATAAAATAAACCCACATAAATCATCAGCATTTCTATATATTGCCAACAAAGTCCAACAGCAAGAGATAGAAAGTGAAATTCCATTTAAACTTACTGTAGACATTATAAAATACTTAGGAGTCTACCTACTGAAACAAACCCAGGAACTATATGAACACAATTACAAAATACTTTTCACACAAATAAAGTAAGATCTAAACAATTGGGAAAACATCAGTTACTTATGTACAGTAGGCTGAGCTAATATAATAAAAATGACAACTCTACCTAAGCTAATTTACTTATTCAGTGCCATACCAATCAAACTACCAAAAAATTATTTTATAGAGTTAGAAAAAATAATAACAAGATTCATTTGGAAGAACAAAAGATCCAGAATATCAAGGGAACTAATGAAAAGAAATGCAGGGGAAGGTGGCCTAGGCATTCCAGATCTTAAATTGTATTATAAAGCAGCAATCATCAAAACTGCTTGGTGCTGGCTAAGAAATAGAGTAGTGGATCAGAGGAATAGGTTAAGTATGCAAGACACAGTAGTCAATGACTATAGTAATCTATTAGTTGATAAACCCAAAAACCCCAGCTTCTGAGATAAGAACTCACTATTTGACAAAAACTGTTGGGAAAACTGGAAAAGAGTATGGCAGAAACTAGGCACAGATCAAAATCTCGTACCATATACCAAAATAAAGTCAAAATGGGTTCATGATTTAGATATAAAGGCTGATACAGTAAGCAAACTGGGAGAGCAAGGAATAGTTTATTTATCAGATTTATGGAGAACAGAAGAATTCATGACCAAACAGGAGATAGAAAACATTATGAAAAGTATAATGGATAACATTGATTACATTAAATTGAAAAGTTTTTGCATAAAAAAAAGCCAATGCGACTAAGATTTGATGGAAAGTAGAAAATTGGGAAAGAATACTTACAACCAGTCTCTCTGATAAGGGCCTCATTTCTAAAATATAAAGAGCATTAAGTCAAATTTATAAGAATACAAGTCATTCCCCAATTGATAAATGGTCAAAGGTCATGAACAGGCAGTTCTCAGATGAAGAAATTAAAGCCATGTATAGTCATATGAAAAAATGCTCTAAATCACTATTGATTATTTGATTTATAGCAAATCAAAACAACTCTGAGGTACCACATCACACCTATCAGATTGGCCAAGATGACAAAACAAGAAAATGATAAATGTTGGAGAAGATGTGGGAAAATTGGAACACTAATGCATTGTTGGTGGAGTTGTGAACTGATCCAACCATTTTGAAGAGCAATTCAGAACTATGCCCAAAGGGCTATAAAAATGTGCATACTCTTTGACCTAGGAATAGTACTTCTAGGGCTATATCCCAAAGAGATCACAGAAATGGGAAAAGGACCCACATGTATAAAAGTATTTATAGCAGCTCTTTTTGTAGTGGCAAAGAATTGGAAATTGAGGGGATGCCCATCAATTGGGGAATGGCTGAATGTGGTATATGAATGTAATGGAATACTATTGTGCTATAAGAAATGATGAACAGACTGACTGTAGAAAAACCTGGAAAGACTTGTATGGTCTGATGCTGAGTGAAGTGAGCAGAACCAGAAGAACATTTTACATAATAACAGCCATGTTGTGAGATGACTAATATTGATAAACTTAACCCTTCCCAGCAATACAAGGATTTAAGACACCTCCAAAGGTCTCACGATGGAACATGCTATCCACATCCAAAGAAAGAATTATGGAGTTTGAAAACAGATGGAAGCATACTATTTGCTATTTTTTTCTTCTGTTTTGTTTTGTTTCTTCTTTCTTGTGGTTCCTCCTATTGGTTCTAATTCTTACTTACAATATCACTAATGTGAAAATATGTTTAGTTTAATAGGAATAAAAAAAAAGAATGAGGCAAAAAAAAAAAACAGTTTTTCCCCCTTTTGGTCTAAAAACAAAAGAGCCTAGACATCATCTTTCTAGAAATTATTAATGAAAACTTCCCTGATATTCTCAAACCAGAGAGTAAAATAGAAATGGAAAGAATCCACTGATCACCCCCTGAAAGAGATCCCAAAAGGAAAACTCCTAGGACTATTATAGCCAAATTCCAATGTTCCCAGGTCAAGGAGTAAATATTGCAAGCAGCCTGAAAGGAACAATTCAAGTATTGTGGAAACACAATCAGGATAACACAACATTTAGCAGCTTCTACATTAAGGGACTGCAGGGCATTCCTTCTCACCTCCCCCTCATCCCCTCTACTGTAAAAGCTTTTTCTTGCTTCTTTTATGTGAGATAACCTACCCCATTCTACCTCTCCCTTTCTCCTTCTCCCAGTACATTCCTCTCTCATCCTTTAATTTTCTTTTTTAGATATCATCCCTTCATATTCAACCCATCCTGTGGCCTCTGTCTATATCTATATGTATATCTATATCTATATCTATATCTATATATCCCCTCCAACTACACTAATACTGAGAAAGGTACAAATATCATCTTTCCATGTAGGAATGTAAACAGTTCAACTTTAATAAGTCCCTTATGGTTTCTCTTTCCTGTTTAACTTTTCATGCTTCTCTTGAGTCTTGTATTTGAAAGTCAATTTTTCTTTTTTTACTCTCATTGTATTTATATTTATTTATAAATATCTGGTGGGGGGGTGGAGTCAAGATGTCAGAGGGAAAGTAGTGACTTGCTTGAGCTCTCCCTCAAACCTCTGCAAATACCTATAAAAATGGCTCTAAACAAATTTTAAACCAGCAGAACCCACAAAAAGACAGAGTGAAACATATTTCTGGGCCAAGACAACCTGAATGGTTGATCAGAAAGGTATATCACGATAGGCTGGGAGAGGAGCGCAGTTCGGCATGGGTGCGCAGGCCACAGCAAACCTGGGGCAGGCCTCAGAGGACTGAATCACAGGCAGCTGTGGCGGTTTCCAGACTTCTCAACCCACAAATGCCAAAGCAACTTACAAGGTCAGTGGGAAAAGGCTGTGACTGCAGTGAGAGAAGAAGCTAGGTCTCAGTCACCCCCCAGGGCAGAGGCTGCCTCCTGAGCTTCCAGCCCACAGACCCAGTGGGGATTGAGTGGCTGATCAGAGGGGGATTGCAAAGATCTCTTTGCCAGTGCTGAGGCAGGAATCTCTTGCTTTGTCTATGCTTGGATCTGGATCACAGTTCTGAGGGGAGGTCCTGGAGCGAGGAGGAGTGCTGGTTCGGTGGAGCTTGTTGTGGCTGTGGAGAGGAAACACCTTGCCCCTTATCAGAGCACCTTGGAAGAACTGAAAATTTTCAGATCCCTAGAAGGATCTCTGAAAACAGCTGTACCAGCCCCCAAAGCTTGGGACAGTACATTCTCCACATTGGAAACAGACTTTTACCTTAACAAAGAGTTTAAAACTCAAGTTAATTGGTCGGGATCATGAGCAAGCAGAGCAAAAAGAGTCAGACTACATTATCTTACTTTGGTGACAAAGAAGATCAAAACATGCAACCAGAAGAAAAAAACAAAGTCAAAGCTTCTACATCCAAAGTCTCCAAGAAAAATATGAATCAGTCCCAAGCCTTGAAAGAGTTTAAAAGGGATTTTGAGAAGCAAATAAGAGAAGGAGAGGAAAAACTGGGAAGAGAAACGAGAGTGATGCAAGAAAATCATGAAAAGCAAGTTAACAGCTTGCTAAAGGAGACCCAAAAAAATACTGAAGAAAATAACACCTTAAAAAATAGCCTAACCCAAATGGCAAAACAGGTCCAAAAAAGCCAATGGAGAGAAGAATACCATAAAAAGCAAAATAGGCCAAATGGAAAAGTAAGTCCAAAAGATTACTGAAGAAAATACTTCCTTAAAAATCAGAATAGAGCAATTGGAAGCTAGTGACTTTATGAGAAATCAGGGCACTGTAAAACAAATCCAAAAGAATGAAAAATCAGAAAACTATGTGAAATATCTCATTGGAAAAACAACTGACCTGGAAAATAGATCCAGGAGAGAAAATTTAAAAATTATTGGACTATCTGAAAGCCATGATCAAAAAAAGAGCCTAGAAATCATCTTTCAAAAACAATCAAGGAAAACTGCCCTGATATTTTAGAACCAGAGGGCAAATTGAAAGAATCCACCAATCTCCTCCTGAAAGAGATCCCCAAAGGAAAACTCCTAGGAATATTGTAGTCAAATTCCAGAGTTCCCAGGTCCAGGAGAAAATATTACAAGCAGCCAGAAAGAAACAATTCAAGTATTGTGGAAACACAATCAGAATAACACAAGATTTAGCAGCTTCTACATTAAGGGACTGCAGGGCATGGAATATGATATTCTGGAGGGCAAAGGAGATAGGATTACCACTAAGAATCACCTACCCAGCAAAACTGAGCATAATCCTTCAGGGGAAAAAAATGGTCATTCAGTGAAATAGAGGACTTTCAAGCATTCTTGATGAAAAGACCAGAGCTGAATAGAAAATTTGACTTTCCAATACAAGACTCAAGTGGAACATGAAGAGGTAAACAGGAAAGAGAAATCCTAAGAGACTTATTAAGGTTGAACTGTTTACATTCCTAATGGAAAGATGATATTTGTAACTCATGATACCTTTGTCAGTATTAGGGTAATTGGAGGGGAAAAAATTATATGTATGTATATAGATAGATAGGTAGATAGATAGATAGATAGATAGATAGATAGATAGATAGATAGATAGATAGATAGATAGATAGAT
>NW_020948840.1:3475714-3489825 GCF_900497805.2 Vombatus ursinus | reverse complement strand
GATAGATAGATAGATAGATAGATAGATAGATAGATAGATAGATAGATTAGATAGATAGATGAAGGGGTCATATCTGGAGAATAAAATTAAGGGATGAGAGAGTATTATACTAGGAGAAGGGGAAAGAGAGAGGTAGAATGGGGTAAATTATCTCACAAAAAAAAACCAGAAAAGAAAAGGCTCTTACAGTGGAGGGGAAATGGGGGAAGGTGAGAGGGAATGAGTGAATCTTATTCTCATAGGATTTGACTTAAGGAGGGAATAACATACACATTCAATTGGGTATAGAAATGTGTCTTACCCAACAGGAAAATAGGAGGGGAAGGGGACAAGAGAGTAGGGGGATGATAGAGAGGACGGCAGATTGGGAAAGGGGGTAATCAGAAGCAAATACTTCTGAAGAGGGACAGGGTCAAAAGAAAGAATAGAATAAATGGGGGGGTGGGACAGGATTAAGGGAAATAGAGTTAATTTTTCACAGCATGTCTACTATGGAAGTGTTTTGCATAACGGCACATGTATAGCCTATATTGAGTTGTTTGCCTTTTCAAGGAGGGTGGGTGGGGAGGGAGGAAGGGAGAAAATTTGGAACCCAAAGTTTTAAAAACACATGTTTAAAAAAAATGTTTTCACATGCAACTGGGAAATAAGAAATACAGGAAATGAGTTACAGAAATCTATCCTGCCCTACAGGAAAATAGAAGGGGAAGGGGGGAAGAGAAGGGGGGAAGAAATAGAAGGGAAGGCAGACTAGGGGAAGGGGTATTCAGAATGCATGCCATCTTAGGGTGGGGGAGGGGCGAGATGGGGTGAAAATTTGGAACTCAAAATCTTGTGGAAGTAAATGTTGAAAACTAAAAATAAAAAAAAAATAAAATATAAATATCTGACACTGCTTCCATTTCTTCACCCTCTATGGGCCAGGAAGTGATGAAACCAGTTGTCATGATACTTGTTTTTGTTTATTTGTTTGTAAGCTAAGCTTCAAGCCTGCTTTTATAGTCACCTCTTTCATCCTCGTCAAGAGGCTTATTAATACTTCTTCACTTTCTGCCATCAGAGCAGTATTGCCTGCATATCTGTGATTTCTGGCTTTTGATTCATTCAGCTTAGCATTTTGCATGATGAACTCTGCATATAAAGTTAAGTAAATTAGGTGACAATATACAGCCTGGTCACACTGCTTTTCCAACTTATACCAGTCAGTTGTTCCATGTTCAATTCTAACTGTTCTTAACCCACATATAGGTTCTTCAGGAGACAAGTAAGATAATCTGGCACTTTCATCTCTTTAAGGACTTGCCATATTTTTTGTGATCCATGCAGTCAAGGGCTTTAATGTAGTCAATTAAGCAGAAGTGGACTTTTTTCTGGAACTCCCTTGCTTTCTCCATAATCCAGTGAATGTTGACAATTTGATCTCTAATTCCTCTGCCTTTTTTAAACCAGCCTGCACTTCCGGTAATTCTTGGTTCATATATTGCTAAAGCCTAGCTTGCAGAATCTTAAGCATAACTTTGTTGGAGTATGAAATGAATGTAATTATTCAGTAATTTGAACATTGTTTGGTATAGCCCTTCTTTAAGACTGAGTTGTAAACTTATCTTTTCCAATCCATTGGCCACTGTTTAGTTTTCTAAATTTGCTGGTATATTAAGTGCATCACTTAAATAGCATCATCTTTTAAGATTTTAGTTAGCTCAACTGAAGTTCCATCACTATCCTTATTATTAGTGATGCTTCCTACTTGACTTCATTCTCCAGTATGTTTGGCTCAAGACCAGTAACCAGACCATTATGGTTATTGGTAATGTTACAATCTTTTTTGTATAGTTCTTCTGCATACTCTTACCACCTCTTCTTAATCTCTTCTATTATTAAGCCTTTACCATTTTTGTCTTTTATCATGCCCATTTTTGCACAAAACATTCCCTTGATATCTCATATTTTCTTGAAGAGCTCTCATCTTTCCCATTCTTTTATTTCTTTGCATTCCTCATTTAAGAAAACCTTCTTCCCCAATTGAGGGGATGCCCACCAATTGGGGAATGGCTGAACAAGTTGTGGTATATGAATGTAATGGAATATTATTGTGCTATAAGAAATGATGAGCAGGTAGACTTCAGAAAAACTTGCTTTCTTGCTCTTCTTTTTCTTTGGAAAGTTTTTTGTTGCTGGCTCCTGTTCAATACTGCAAATCTCTGTTCATAGTTTCTCAACCACTCTATCTACCAGACCTAATTTCTTAAATCTATTCATCACTTCCACTTCATATTCATAAAGGATAGTATTTGGATCATACCTGCACAGTCTGATGGTTTTCCCTACTTTCTTCAGTTTAAGTCTCACTTGCGCAATAAGAAAATAATGATCTGAGCTACAGTCATCTCCAGGTCTTGTTTTAACTGACTATATAGAGCTTTTCCACCACTAGCTGCGAAACACATAATCAATCTGATTTTGATATTGACCATCTGGTAATGTCCATGTATAGAGTCACCTTTTGGGTTGTTGAAAAAGAGTATTTGCTAGGCCAGAAAGTTATCTTGACAAAACTCTATTATTCTCTGGCCTGCTTCATTGTGTACTCGAAGGCCAAACTTGCCTATTATTTCAACTATCTTTGGATTTCCTACTTTAGCATTCCAATCCCCTATGATGAATATGACATCTTATTTGGGTTATTTCTAGAATATGTTTTAGGTCTTCATAGAACTGATCGACTTTGGCCTCTTTGACATCAGTGACTTGATAGTGATAGACTTGCATTACTGTGATGTTGAATGATTTGTCTTGGATTCAAATAGATATTCTGTCATTTTTTACATTACTGCTTTTCTCCCCCTTTTATTGACTATGACATATTGACTATGTTCCTAGCACATAGTAGATGCTTAATAAATGTTTGCTGATTGCCATCTTGGGGTGGGGGAGGGGTGAGATGGGGTGAAAATTTGGAACTCAAAATCTTGTGGAAGTAAATGTTGAAAACAAAAAAAATAAATAAAAATTACCACAAAAAATGAATGTTTGCTGATTGACTAAATCATAAATATTTAATTATTTTTTTAAATGTGATTCAATGGAGGGGGGAAACAAACAAAATTATAACCATGAATGTGAAAGTGCTTAAGTTACTCATAAATTGGAGAAGGGTGACTGAAAGGAACTATTTGATCCTACTCTTCTCTAATCCCCCCGAAAATGGTCATATTTCAACAGTAATATACTTGTCATTAATCTGAAATGTTCCTAGTACAGACATCCATAATCTTCCTGCCAGATGTAGGACTTAGGCTAAGAAACCAAACATCCATTTCCCTATGGAGGAATATGAATTGTTTTAGTGTTCCCATTGTGTTTAGATATTAGGAAATATTTACTGACACTCTTGGAATTTGTACCACTACTACCATTTTAAAAAAACAGCTGTTTGGAAACGATACTGAAGTAGTTTTCACTCCTGCTTTGAAACATCAGTAAGAATTCAAAGAAACAATTTCTAATAGAATCATTACTATATAGTGCTAATTGATCAATACTGCCAAGGGCTTATCACTATTCTCACCAAAGGGTCTTAGCTGAGGCTTCTAAAAGATAATTTCATGTCCATTGATTAATGACCTTTTCAATAAAATCTAGCTCCAGCTTAGTGATTTTCAGCAAAATGGCAAAGAATAAACTGTAGATGAGATGACAGTTAACATCAGTCAAGAAAACTATTTTTGTGGTCCTTTTTTTGATTATGTTCCAGAAGAAGCTAGTACAATTAATTTTTATCTCTTTTTTGTGAATAGAGCTACAATTGATTAAGATATTGAATTTTACATAAATTGTGTATAAAGTTAACATTTCTCCAGTTTTTAACAACCTGAGTAAAAAAGAAAGACGGGGGTAGGTAAGGGAACAATGCTGAGAATCACATTGTTAGACTGTTTTACAGAAGTTAATTTAACTGCTATTATCTTAAATGTGAGTTTCTTCTACAAAGGCCAAGCTGCAAATACATTACTAGTAGAAATGAACCATATAAATATTGATATTACTAAAAAGGAAACCAGAAGATATAAAAAGTTATATCTAAATGAAAGAAGTGCACACCAGCTCTAATCTGAGAGATACTTTACCCTGCCTCTCTTCCATGTCTGGAATATTCTCTCTCCTTACCTCTGCCTCTTAGAATCCCTACCTTCCATCAAGACTGAGCTCAAATTCCACCTTTTATAGGAGCTGTTTCCCTAGATGCTAGTGTCTTTTCCTCTAGAGTTACCTTCTGCTCTGTATGTATTTTGTATATCACTACTTATATACAATCTGTCACTCTTATTAGTAAGAGAATAAATTGTCTCTCTAATTATATAAATTCCTAGAGGGCAAGGACTGCTTTTGTTTTTATCTTTATATCCCCAGAATTTAGCATGGTTCCTGTTATACTAGTAAGAGATTAATAAATGCTTGTTGATTGATAAGTGAAGGAGTTGGTTCCCTCATGAACCAGAAGGCAACAGTAATTATTTTACAGTTGGTTAGTTTACTTTGTTGTCTTTTTAGCATGAACAATATGACTAAAACTGAAACTTCTGTTTCAGATGATAAATGGGCAAAGAAATTTTGTGAACTCAACAAAATTACACCATAGATATAAAAGAGACCTTATATATTAAAGATTATGGTGTTCAGTTCTCTCGTTTTATAGATGAGAAAGCTAAGACCCACAGAATTGAAGTGACATGGCCAGGGTAACACAGAGCATCAGAGGCAAGATGAGGTCTTGCCTGAGGTCTTCTGATACCAAAGCCAATGCTCTTTCCACAGTATGACAAGGTCTTTCTAAGCTAAATTCACATATAATCTGATGCTCAGTGACTTCAAAGACAGATGAACAGCAATGGGATGGTGAAAAATATGCTAGAAAATATGGTTTAGAGTTAATAAATTAAATTGGCCAAAAGACCTTATAACAATACATTCTTCCAGAAGAGAGTTGGATGGTGCTGTACACATTGAGTATCCAATAATATTACAAAAAGTAAAGTAGATTATATCTTCATAGAAAAGAAATGTCTGCTTACTGATGTGGGAGTCTTGTCGGGGGTAGTTTAAAAGTTATTGCAGTGCTCCAAAGCACATTGGCATTGTTTTCAACTTTCACCAAGGTAGACAAGATGACCAGACCTTCCTATTTTTTTGTCCTTTACCAAAATGAAAACACGGGTGACTTTGATTTTAATTTATATTGAGCAATGCCAACAAGGGTATGTACATATTACATAGCTCACCAATTCCCGTAAGATTAAACAAAGTTGCCTCTAGCCACTGGATTTGTGTTCATTTGATTTGCCTAATGAGTAGGGACCTTCCCAGACCTGGGTATCCCCATGCCAAGGCAAAAATATATGGAGTATCTTCAAAAGAAAGACACATTTTATGCTTGATGGGTCTCCACTTTTAGGATGTGAGCTTCCTTCTCTTCCTTGAAAATATACCAACAATTCTATTATTTGTTTGAGGTCTCCTATTCATTGGTATATTTCTTTTTTTTCTGTTTTCTTTTCTTTTCTTTTTGGCAATTTGGGTTAAGTGAACTGCCCAAGGTCACACAGCTAGTAAGTGTCAAGAGTTTGGCCTGAGGCTGGATTTGAATTTAGGTCCTCCTGACTTCAGGGCCAGTGCCACCTAGCTGCCCCTCATTGGTATATTTCTTGCAGTTACATCATACATATAATCAAAGCTCACAACTGACTTAATAGTCACTCATTTGGGCCATAATTTTGCCCTCCAATACAGAGTAAAATCAGAATCAACTGTTTGTATGCAGTAAGGTTATCAATTAGAGCACAGAAAGAAGAAAGGTTAACAGCACTTAGTTCCAATCCAAACTATTCAAATAATCTATTGATGCATCATCTCCTCAAAATGGGAAAATGATGAAGGAAAATAAATAATGGTGACCATCACCATGCCCTACAGAAGTTTGACTAATAGAAATGACCTCCCAAACACAAAGGCTAAAAGAGCTTCTAAACTGCCTCTGCCAGCAAACACCCAATTCCTTGGTCAAGCAAAGAGAAATGTCAGCAGAGCAAAACATTGATTTAAAACATAAATTCATGTCCAAAAAGTTTAAAATGGCAAGTGGCAGGAGATTTAAAGCAGTATCAGCATGTGGAACATTGGCAAGAGTAATGAAGTAGAGCAAAGAATCTACAGAAAGCTTGATGTAAAATTCAACTGACACAGATTAGCCTACAACATGTGTGGATGAAATTGTAAATTCAACAATAAATAGTCAAAAAATGAATCAAACAATAAATGTCAAAAAGTGAAACAAATCTACCAAAATTTTTCAAGTAGCCTATTTTGTATCATCTATAGTTGTGGAATCATAATGTTTAGACTCTCAATAGCTTTGTTTCCAATGTGCTATATGAGACTGTTCATATGGAAACAATAACAGGAGGTGGAGACAAGATGGCAGTATAAAAGCAGTGACTTGCTTGAGCTCTCTCCCAAACCCCTCCAAATACCTATAAAAAATGGCTCTAAACAAATTCTAAAGCAACAGAAACCACAAAAAGACAAAGTGAAACAAATTTCCAGCCCAAGACAACCTGGATGGTTGATGGGAAAGGTATATTGTGCCAGGCTGGAAGAGGAACATAGTTTTGCATGGGCGCACAGGCCACAATGTAACTGGAGCAGGCCTCAAAGGACTGAATCACTGGCAGCTGTGGCAGTTTCCAGATTTCTCAACCCATGAGTGCCAAAGACAACTTAGAAGGTCAGTGGAAAAAGTCTGTTTTTGCAGTGAGAGAGAAGCGGGGTTCTAGTCCCAGTTCCCAAGCTTGGCCCTGGGGCGGCGGCTGCCTCCTGAGCTTCTGGCCCACAGACTGAGGGGAAATTGAGTGGCTGATCAGAGAGGGATTTGCAGGGATCTCTCTGCTGGTGCAGGATTCTCTTGCTTTGCCAGAGCTTGGATCTGGGTCACAGTTCTGGGTGGCGGTCCTGGGGCAAGGAGGAGCACTGGCGTAGTGGAGCTTGTAATGACTGTGGAGAGGAAATCCTCCTCACAGTTCCAAGACAGAAAAGAGTGCTTGTGGTCACTCATAGACCAGACTCATAGACCATGAGGCCAGGAAAGGAGTAAACACCTCACCCTTGATCACAGCACTTTGGAATAACTGAAAATTTATAGGTCCCTAGAAGTATCTCTGAAAATAATTGCACAAAACCCCTGAAGCTTGGGACAGTACATTCTCCACACTAGAAACAGACCCCTACTTTAACAAAAAGTTTATAACTCAAGCAATTGGCTGGGATCATGAGCAAGCAGCGCAAAAAGAGTCAGATTATATTATCTTACTTTGGTGACAAAGAAGATCAAAACATACAACCAGAAGAAAAAAAACAAAGCCAAAGCTCCTACATCTAAAGCCTCCAAGAAAAATGTGAGTTGGTCCCAGGCCATGGAAGAGCTCAAAAAGGATTTTTGAGAAGCAAGTAAGAGAAGCAGAGGAAAAACTGAGAGTGATACTAAAGGAAACCCCCCCAAAAAATACTGAAGAAAATAACACCTTAAAAAATAGCCTAACCCAAATGGCAAAAGAGTTACAAAAAGCCAATGAGGAGAAGAATGATCTAAAAAGCAAATTGGCCAAATGGAAAAGGAAGTCCAAAAGCTTACTGAAAAAAATACTTCCTTAAAAATTAGAATGGAGCAATTGGAAGCTAATGACTTTATGAGAAATCAAACTAATCCAAAAGAATGAAAAGAAATAGAAGAGAATGTGAAATATCTCATTGGAGAAACAACTGACCTGGAAAATATATCTAGGAGAGAGAACTTAAAAATTATTGGACTATCTGAAAGCCATGATCAAAAAAAGAGCCTAGACATCATCTTCCAAGAAATTATCAAGGAAAACTGCCCTGATATTTTAGAACCAGAGGGTAAAATAGAAATGGAAAGAATCCACTGATCTCCCCCTGAAAGAGATCCCCAAAGGAAAACTCCTAGGAATATTGTAGTCAAACTCCAGAATTCCCAGGTCAAGGAGAAAATATTACAAACAGCCAGAAAGAAACAATTCAAGTACTGTGGAAACACAATCAGGATAACACAAGACTTAGCAGCTTCTACATTAAGGGACTGCAGGACATGGAATATGATATTCTGGAGGGCAAAGGAGATAGGATTACCACCAAGAATCACCTACCCAGCAAAACTGAGTATAATCCTTCAGGGGGAAAAATGGTCATTCAGTGAAATAGAGGACTTTCAAGCATTCTTGATGAAAAGACCAGAGCTGAATAGAAAATTTGACTTTCCAATACAAGACTCAAGTGGAACATGAAGAGGTAAACAGGAAAGAGAAATCCTAAGAGACTTATTAAGGTTGAACTGTTTATATTCCTGCATGGAAAGATGATATTTGTAACTCATGAGACCTTTGTCAATATTAGGGTAGCTGGAGGGAAAAAATTATACATATGTATATATAGATATAGATAGATGGATGGATAGATAGATAGATAGATAGATAGATAGATAGAGGGCACAGGGTGAGTTGAAGATGAAGGGGTGATATGTGGAAAATAAAATTAAGGGATGTGAGAGGATTATACTGGGAGAAGGGGAAAGGGAGAGGTAGAATGGGGTAAATTATCTCACAAAAAAACAGACAAGAAAAGGCTTTTACAGTGAAGGGGAAATGGGGGAAGGTGAGAGGGAACAAGTGAATTTTATTCTCATAGGATTTGGCTTAAGGAGGGAATAACATACACAATGGGGTATGGGAATCTTTCTTACCCTAGAAGAAAATAAGGGGGGAAGGGGACAAGGGAGCAGGGGGTTGATAGAGGGGAGGGCAGATTGGGGAAGGGGATAATCAAAAGCAAACACTTCTGAGGAGGGACAGAGTCAAAAGAGAGAATAGAATAAATGGGGGGTAGAATGGGATGAAAGGAAATATACTTAGTTTTTCACAATAAGACTACTATGGAAGTGTTTTGCATAACTACACATCTATAACCTGTATGGAGAGGCTTGCCTTTTCAATGAGGGTGAATGGGGAGGGAGGAAGGAAGAAAATTTGTAACCCAAAGTTTTAAAAACACATGTCAAAAATTAAAAAAAAAATTAAAAAAAGAAACAATAACAGTATAAATAAAATCAACTGTAAAAGACTTAAGAACTCTGATCAATGCAATGGCCAACCTAGACTCCAGAGAAGCTTGTTACCCTTTGCTTGCCAAAGAAATGCAGAATGAGACATACATTTTGAGGCATGGCAAATGTGTGTATTTGATTTCTTGGCTATCATTATTTGTTACAAGGATTGTACCTTCCTTTTTTGCAATCAGGTGAAGTGAGAAGTTAATACTATAGAATGAAGAAAGGCAGAAAAACAAGGGGAAGAGAAGGAAGGAGGGAAGGAAGGAGGGAGGGAAGGAAGGAAGGAAGGAAGGAAGGAAGGAAGAGAGAGAGAGAGAGAGAGAGAAAGAAAGAAAGAAAGAAAGAAAGAAAGAAAGAAAGAAAGAAAGAAAGAAAGAAAGAAAGAAAGAAAGAAAGAAAGAAAGAAAGAAAGAAAAGAAAGAAAGAAAAGAAAGAAAGGAGGGAGGGAGAAAGGAAGGAAGGAAGAAAAGGAGCTCTAATTATTGTAAGTCTTTCCCATATATGAAACATTATACAAAGACACATGTAGAATAAAAATGAGAGTCTGGGGAAAAAAATACTGTGCATCAACTGAATAAAAACCCAGGAATTTCAAACATTCTATAAGACAAAACAAAAATAAAAATTCACAATACATCAAGAGATAAACCTGAGAGTGAGATTTGTAATTCTGGATCACAACTTAAACATAGAAATGATCTGGCCAGGAATGACATTCACCTAACAAGGGCTTGGTATATATTTGTCTGATGTCTTACAAATCTTACTAAAAGAGCTTTAAACCAGGATGAGAGGAAAAAGAATAAAGCTATGTATATTCCCCAAAGTACTTACTACATAGAATAGCTATAATATAGGAAGAAGGATAGCAGTAGAGCCACCCTGAGAAAAATCTAAGAAAAAAATTTATAGGAAAATCAATAATGTCAACTTCTATGCAAAATACACCTACCCCTTCTGCAAAAACTAAGTGGTCAAAGGATATACAGGCAATTTTCAAGGGAAACAATTTAAGCTATCTATAGCCACACTAAAAAAATGTCCAAATCACTAATGATTAGAGAAATGCAAAGTAAAGCAACTTTGGGTTTTCATTATATGGTGAAATCAGAATGACATCAAATGACAAAGTTGACAAAAAATATAATATGACAAATGTTAGAAATACTACAAGAAAACAGGCAAATTGATGCACTGTTGGTGGAATTATAAATTACTACAGCCATTTTGGAAAACAATTTGGAACTATGCCCAAAAGGTTACTAAATTTTGCATACTTTTTGACCCAGTAATACCACTACTAGGCCTATATGTTAAGGAGAGCAAAGGAAGAGAAAAAAATGTCCTATGTGTTCAAAAATATTTATAGCTATTCTTTTTATGATGGTAATAACTAGGAACCAAGGGAGTGCACATCAATTATCAGTGGCTAAACAAATTATGTATATGAACATAATTTAACATTATCATGATTTAAAAAGTAGTGAAGGTGATAGCTTCAGTGAAATCTGGGAACAATTATATGAACTGATATAGTACAAAATAGAAAGAACCAGGGAAACAATTTGTACTACAGCAACATTATAAAAATGAACAGTTTTGAAAGACTTAGGATCTCTGATCAATGTAATGATCAATCATGATTCCAAAAGACTAATATTGAATGTCTTCCTTCCTAACAGAGAGGTAATGCACTAAATTTACAGACTGAAACAAATAGTTTTAGACATTATATATATGGAAATGTGTTATTCTGGATGTTGCATATTTAATACGAGGGTTTCCATTTTGTTCCCCCCCCCAGTGGGTGAGGTATTGGAAAGAAAGAAAATAAATATGTATTAATTAGAAAACATATTCATTAGAAAAGTATAAGCTTCCAGAAAAAGATCCTAATGAAAGAAGGCTAGGTTGACCTCAGGAGCATGACTGAGAATGGCGAGATATGGCATCTATGAGTGGAATCTGGTTCTGGAAGTGTATATATTGTTCAAAAGAAATAGAATAAGTAAAAGGGGAAAGTAATGTTGTATATTAAGAAAAAATGTTGGGGGAACTAGGTTGTCCATTGGATAAAAAGCACTGACTCTGGCGTTAGGAGAACCTGAGTTCAAATCCAGCCTCAGGCAATTACTAGCTGTGTGTCCCTGGGCAAGTCACTTAACCTGATTGCCTCAAAAACAAAATCTTTTTCATGTAAGAAACCAGAGTGGAAGGAAATTGGTGGGTAAATCTTTGAATGAAGATCAACAGAAAAAGAATAATAATCAATATGGCCATCAAAGTATACTACAGAACACTAGCAGGAAGAAGTAGGTGAAGAGTTTAGGAAACAGAACAAAACTTGTAAAAGAGGGATGATATGATAATCATGAAGGATTTAAGATATCTGATAGAGTCCTCTCTCGGCCCAAAGTAGAGCAACTAATTATTTCTTGATTTGCCTTAATGATAATTGTGTCCATGAAAATCTGAAGGAACTAAAAAGGGATAATTCCATTCTGGATCTGATTCTCACCACAAAGGAAGAAGTAGCTGCTTAGGTGGAAGTGATGAAAATTGTTCCAGGAAGTGACCACTTCATATTAAAGTTTGTGACGCAGGAGAGGAAATCTGGGCATAGCCTTACATGCACCTAGATTTGAGGATAGCAGATTTCAACAGATGATTCTGTGAGATACTGAATCTAGTTGAATTAATTAATAGAATACAAACCATTGATGGAATAATTATTTCCCAGAAGTAATACAAGAAATTCTTATACTTCAAAAGCACTCTGGGGTATAAGTGTTTTTGTTCCGATTCTTGGAAATTAAAAAAAACCACTTAATTATAACCCAAGAAAACAGAAGTATAGATCAAATCTGAGTATCCTGAGGTAGTTGTCTGTGGAGTCTTAAACTGACATAGACAAAGATAGGCATTGTTACTCTCCTCTCCAATTTACTGCGAGGGAGACTCAGGTACATTTGAATTCAGAAATAATGAATTAAGAAATGGATGAGATTGAAAGGCAGTGTGACATAATGGATACACATTGTGTGGCCATTGGCATCTCACTTAACCTTCCTGAGTTCAGACAGGGATTCTCAGAGAAAGTGGGGGGTGGGGGAAGGCACCCAAGACATAGTGAACAGTCTATACCATGTCACAAAGCAGGAGATATAATGAGAATGTCATTATAGAGAGGCCAGTAGGTCACTTGGCTTGCAATCAGGGTACATAAGGAGAAGTGATGTAAAATATCATAAAAATAGATTGGAGTCAAATTCTAAAAATACTTAAATGCCAAAGAAGTTTGTATTTTATCTAAAAGGTCATAAGGAGCCAATAAAGCAGTTGGTGGAGTATCAATGGAAAGAGAAACAGAGATGACATGATGATAATATACTAAAGGCTCCCAAGTCAGCTAAAGGAAATGGATGATAAACTCCTGATACAAGTCAATCAGCAAGCATTTATTTAATACAGTCTTTGTACCAGGCTTGATGCTAGGTGCTGGGGATACAAAGACAAAAATGAAATAGCACTCACACTGAAAGAGTTTACATTGTATCAGGGGAAGCACATAAGTAAGTATATGCAGAACATATTTAAAATAAATAGAAGGTAATATGTGAGGGAGGGCACTATGAGCTGGTAGAATTGGGAAAGGCTTCATGTGGTAGGTGCTACTTTAGAAGAGTCCTGAAGGAAACAAGGAATTCTAAGAAGTAGAGGTAAGGAGAGAGTGCATCACCAGCATAGTAAACAGCTATCACAAAAGTATGAATATGTGAGACAAAGTGTTATGTGGGGGGAAAGCCAATTTGATACTGGACCTTAGAATCTGAAAGGAGAAAAATGTATATAAAAAATTAAAGAGATCAGATTGTAAGGGAATGTAAATGCTCAATTGGAGTTTATATTAAAAATATTTGGCAACTGAATGGCTTTGTGGGTTCACAGAGTATGAGGAGTCATGGAAAACACTAAGTTTGGAAACCTGGAAGACTAGAATGGTGGTATTCTTGAATGAAATAAGGAAGTATAGAAGAGAGCTAGGTTAACAAAACTGGCATCTGGACATCTGTTGAGCATCTGTCTCAAAAGCAAGAGAAGTTGGTAGATTATTGACCTGTATTGCTAATACTTGCATTTTTCAGTAAATAAAACAAAGGAGAAAACAAATAGATCAGAAAGAAAAAAGAACTTACTGGCAAAGAAGAAAATATGGAAATCTTTGAAAGAAGTATAAATGACATTCTAGGATTTATGATAGAGAAAGAGAACACTAGACATAGTCTGATATTTCTTCATATGAAATGTAGTACACTGAAGTAGAGACTTGAACAGAAAGACAGGATATATGCCATCCTGTCCCCCATTTCTGGTACTTTTTAGTTGTGAGATTTTGGACAAGTCATTTTGCCTCTATAAGATGAATGGGTTAAAATAAATTATCTCTACTACCACTTCTAATTATTTTTTTTGCCCCCTAGAGTTAAGGAGAGAATGAATGAATGGATGGATGAGATCAGACATGGTTCATAAATATGTGGCTTTCAACACTTCTATGATGTGCTTGATGTGAGAGGTTTGGACATTTGACCGCCTTTACCATGCTCAGGAGAGAGATTTATTGTTCATTTCCTCAACTATTAACATCCAACTTACTTTGTTCAATGAACTTACTCTTCTATTCACATTTTTTTTTCTCTGTATCATCATCCCTACTTGGTCCAATCTTTCCAGTGCCAAGGCAAAGAGGAGAATGAACAAGAATCTAGATAAGTGTTCTTCACTAAATGACTAAGGCCAAAATCTAGCTAATGGTTTCTATAGAAGTATAATCAGGCATAGACATGAGAAGTTTGCTAATGTAAAAATATATGTTTAAGCATCTGCAAAGGAAAATCTTCATCTACACTGATTTTACACATAGGAGTACATCTGT
>NW_020948840.1:3239147-3475704 GCF_900497805.2 Vombatus ursinus | reverse complement strand
TGTCTACTTAGTAACCATAAGGGAGAAATAAATGAAGAAAGTCCAAGAACTCTCACAGGACAATTTTCCCTGAATCTTGGTCTTGGGTGAATAGTGAAGTTCACCCACTTTTTTATCTTCCACAGAATCACAGAATCTCAAGATTGGAAGTGAAAAAATCCCAACTAAAATATAAATCTCCTCTACAGTATCTTTCATCCTTCATGCCCTCTTTACTACTAATTAATTACTGGAGTTGTCATAAAAATGTACATGAAATTAATAATGGCATCTAGAGACATGAAAAATATAATAACATTCTAAATTGATTCTCATTGACCCTAATCATCCTCTCTACTCCTTTTTAATTTTTAACCTGGTCTCCTTGGGTCCATCAATAACCTTTCCTTTATAAAGTATCCCTTCTATGACCCATCTCTTTATATTTTATAAGTAGAATCTTTAGGGTGGGAGGGGAGGAATTCATAAGTGTTTAGAGAGAAATTTTATATTTTGGTTATTATATGTCTTCCTCTAAAAAGGAAGGGTTTTCAACCCAAAGAAGTGACCAGAAAATATATATGAAGACAGGAAACACAACCCAAATTATGGAGACCCTTGTCTAGATCTCTTAATATTGCATCAGCACCAGGAGAGTATATAAGCTGTCCATCACTCCTCTCTCTCTCTCTCTCTCTCTCTCTCTCTTCTCTTCTCTTCTCTTCTCTGTTTCTCCCCTTCCTTTCCTCCCCCTCCCTAGTGTCTCCAAACATATAGACCCACCTTTGTAAAGTGAAAGACATGCTTTATCATAGCACTTCTCTGAAGCCAATCTTGGTCATTGTAATTCAGCAATGTTTGGTTTCAATTATTTCATTTTTTCTCCTATTTATATTGATTTAGAGATTATAAATCTCATTTTCCTGGTTCAATTTACTTTGCTTCATATCATTATCTATACTCTATTCTCTTCCTAATCTCAACACCCTGTGAATCAGTTCAATTCTACACCATTATCTATTCTCATATCCTTTGCTCCCTTGTCCTAGCAATTATACCTCTCTAAAGCATAATTTTGGATTACTGCCAATATATGGCTCCTTACTTCTTACTCACAAACTGCTAAATGGAACTGGAGGAAATTTCAAAACTATTGGGATGGAGTCCACTACAAATAAATTATCTGTCATTTGCATCCTCAATGCTACGTGGCAATCCTCTTACTTTTTTCTCAATTCTCTATATCATTCACCATAGTGGCTCTTCCACTCATCTCTCTCCAAGTCTCCTAATGTATCCTCTACCCTTACTCTCTAAGCTGAAAATTTCACATTATACTTCACCAAAAAAAAAAAAAAATTAAGGCTACATGCCAAGATCTCCATCTTTCTTCCACACTTTCTCTTCATCTCATTTCCCTCTGACATCAGCCTCCTCATCTCCCTCACTTCAACCTTCGATGAAAAGGGAGACCTTCTTGTCAAGGTCAACTCTTCTACATTTACCCTTGATACTCCCATCTTTTCTAGCAGATTATGCCTCCCTCCCACTATCTTTTCCACTCTTTCTCTGCTAATTTTCAACGTCTTCTTATCTGCTGCCTACACATATGCCTACATCTTTCCCATTCTTTAAAAGAAAAACTTCTCACTTTATCCTGCCATTATTCCTTGCTATTGTCCTATATTACTCCTCCATTTCTCAGTTAAACTCCTTAAAAAAAAATTGTCAGTACTAAGTGCCTACCTACACTTACTCTCCTCTTCCTTTCTTCAAACCCTGGGTAATTTGGCTGCTGAACAAAGTTACCAATGATTTCTGTGTTGTTTTTCTTTGTTTGGTTTTTAGGTGTAAAATAGATCATTGTATTCCCACATAGAAGGCAATGAAAAACTTAAGTGGACCACAGCATACATTAAAAGAACTATTCAAATAGGATTCACAAACAATTTGTAACCAGGTTACAATTTACTAAGCTGATAGTAAGCCTCATCAAGGCATAATAGAGTTTGCTAATTCTGTTAATTAGCCTTTTCTCATTTCATGTCCATTGAGCACAATCCCATCAAATGTCATGCTTGATCCAAGTGCACTCTTTTTTTGGTGGTCCCTTCCTCTCTGATGACAACTAATCTCTTGGTACCAGCCCTCTTCTGCTGCTTCTGCAATTGCAACTAACCAGTCTAATTCAGTCTGCAGTGACTACCTTTTTGGTTTTCAGGGATTTCATGACCTTCTGAAACTCACAAAGTCACCTAAACTAATCTATCTTGAGACCACTGCTCAGTCACTTAGCTAAAGAAAGTCAAAAAAAGAGAAGCAGTCTAATTCTAATCATAGGCTTGCTTAGATAGGATATGTGCTCACGACTAGCTGTATGAAGCAAGATGGAGAGATAAGGTTTCTGTCATTTCCCTAAACAATTCTCTTCGATGCAGCTCCCAATTATCCTCATGCTTTGGAGTCAGAAAGGACGAGCCCAGTGATCTCTCAATTGCCTAAACAAATGATCCTTTCTCAATTTTCATCCTTTTTGAACTCTGCAGCACTTCATATTTTCAGTCATTTTCTCACCCTAGATTTTCTCTCCTTTCTTGATTTTTTTTTTTGGTGACATTCCTCTCTCTTTTGGTTCTACAACTTTTCTGACCAAACACTGTCAGTCTCCTTGCTTCTGTCTTCATTTGGTCATTTCCACTTACTGTGGGTGTCCACCACCCTAGGCCCTCTGATTTTTTCTCTCCCTACTTTCTCACTTGATGTGTTAAAACATTGTCTTTATATGTTCTTTTTTTTTCTTTGAGGCAATCAGGGTTAAGTGATTTGCCCAGGATCACATAGCTAGTGTCAACTGTCTGAGGCTAGATCTGAACTCAAGTCCTCCTGGCTCAAAGGCCTGTGCTCTATCTACTGCACTACGTAGCTGCCCCTGTCTTTATATATTTTTGATCTGTATATCTAGCCCTAGCCTCACTTTTGAGTTCTAGTCCTGCATCACAAACTGCTCATTGAACATTTCCAACTAGGTGTCCCATAGGCATCTCCAACTCTAGGTATCCAAAATGGAACTCATTATCTTTCCCCAAAACTCTTCTTTGAAACCTCCATGTTATCATCAAAGACACCATCAATCTTCTAGTCACCTAGTTTTGTAATCTCAGTGCCATTATCAACTCATCAGTCATTCATGTCACAACTAATCAGTCGCTAAATCTTATTATTTCTGCCTTCACAATGTTTCTTGTATACATATTCCTCTTTTTGCTCACATAGCTATGATACTAATTCAAATCCTCACCAAATCTCACCTAGGCTATTGCAATATCCTTCTAATTGTTTCCTTGAAGGCTTCACCCAGCTTCAATCCATCCTCCACTTAGGTGGAAATAGGAAAAACCTAGAAGAATGCTTCCAACATATTAGTGTAAACTCTATAAGGAATTCAGGACATGGAAAAATATCTCACTGGATAATAAGACTTAGATGGATTGTGATGTGCAGCAAGAGAGAGGGTATGCACCGATGAGATCACAGATCCCTTGGAGCTTATGTCCTTGTGTTTATATATACACGCTTTTTGTTTATTTATTTATTTAAATTTATGTTCATTCATGTGCATATCTTTGTTTCTACATATTTTATGGATATGTAAGTATTTTTGTACTGTTGAACTGAAAAGGCAAAGTTTTGTGCTTATTAATAGGCCAATTTAGATAGCACATAACTTCTTGGGAAATGGTCTAAAGATGGAATTTCCATAGATGACACTACAAATTCAAGTAAAAATACAGCTCTACAAATCCACTCACAAAAACATTTGCCTTGTGTTAATTTACATAAAGTAGCTCTGTCCCATGAGCAATATGGTTCTGGTCCCAGTGTGAACATGGGTCTTTCATGTATCAGTAATTTCATAATTGAGTATGACTATTGCAACCACCCATGCTTGAAGCTGGTGCCTAACAAGAAAGTCCCATTCAGTGTGCATGAAGTTTATAGAAAATTCTGACTCCCACAAAGAAGCCAGGAGTGGTTCTCTCATCTTGTCTCTATGTAAGAGTGACATCTACTGGGCATGGTGCAGATAAAATCCATCCCTTTTCTATTTATTCTATGAAAAATCTTAGTTTTCTGTATTGTAACTTACCATTTACCTAAATAATGTCTCTCACATCCACCTCATTCTCTTCACTCCTGTGACTACAACCTTAGCTTTGGTTCCTATTAGAGCTTAGCTGGACTATTGTAATAGATTCCCTGTACCCCCACAATCTCTGTATGAGGCAACATGGACAGTAGCAGTTGGATTTCAAGTTAGGGGAGCAGGGTTCACTGCACTATTTCCTCCTTGTGTGATCTCTGGCAAGTCACTTCACCTTTATGGGCCTAAGCTTCCTCATCGATAAAATTATGGGGTTGAACTGGATGACCTCTCAGGATCTTTCCTCCTTTAAGTTATGAGTCGTTATGATACTCCCTCCAATATCTCATGAACAACTGACAAAATAATCTTCCTGATGTACCACTCTGATCAGAATCCTCCAATGACTTCCTATTGAATGCAACTCAGTCTGGCATTCAAAGCCTTTTATAACATTCAGAACACAAAGACAAAACAAAATCGTCCCCACCCTGAAGAAGCTTGTATTCGCTCAGCTATTATCATATGCCACTAGTAGGAATTGGCTATAGCTGTGCTTGAAACTGAAGCTGTATCGCAAGACAAGGAAGAAACTTGGCATCAGAATCAGTAACGAAGATGAGCAGTGAGACAAAATAAAAAGCCCCAATCTAGACAGAGAGAAAGTAATTTTTACCAAAAGTTAAAGATGAGCTCATAGAGTTGAGGTCAACGCACAGAATGGGAGGAAGACAAAAACAGTTAAAAATAAGCAAACTATATTTGAGGGTGAGCAGGAGCCAAATGCCCTTAAGAAATCAGGATCATGAGAGGAACTCAAAGCTGCTAGTGAAATGTAAGCTCCTTACGGCAGGAATAGTTTTATTATTGCTTTTGCATGCTTAACTGCTAGCACACTGCTTTGCACAAGGAGTCACTGATTAAATATGTGTTGAATTGTATTCCATTGAATTAAAATGACAGCTTGATATATTCAGTGTGTGCTTTAGTCTGGTGTCCTACTGATAGATATCATGGCTTGTCAGTTCCTTTTCCATGCCTTAAGGGTGATGTATGTCAGAAGCCTAAATCAATAGAACCATGGCCACTATGAATTTTATTACTGAGATCTGCCTTCTTAGTAATATAGTACCATCTTCATGGTCATCCATGCCTGTTGAAGATAGGTCATGTCTGCCAATGGCAGTAGCAGCTATTGATACCCTTATATTTACCAAGGACCTCCTCAGGCTCCCCAGCCAGATCATTTCAGACTATAGACTTCAACTCACAATATGGATCTCATTTCAGAATATGGGATCCAATTTGTTTTGTCTTTCTGGTAAAGCCTGTTCTTCACTCTCAAAGCCAATGTCTGTTTGTCCTTGGATCACCATCAGAGGTATACTTAACTATTTTTGTGTGTCCGAAACAAGATGCACATCTTATACCCTCAATTCAATCAATGGAGAGGAAATGGGGAGTGGAAACATCGAGACACTGTGAAGCTGCTTCTGGGGAAGCTACCACCTGAATAATGGAGCAGGTGGGATGGGTTTGGAGAGAAAGTTAATTAGGGTATGGTTGTTGAATGTGGGATGGAAAAGAAGACATTTGGTTGTTTCTTATTTTAAATATTCCTGATAAGCTCAGTTGTTTTTCTCCTTCAGAAGGACCAAAATACTGTCTGTTCTCCTCTAAATTTCATTACTCTATTATACTATAGTACCCTAGCAGCTTAAGAAGTGCTGAAGGGGTCTCCAGTGGAAAAAATTTAAGAAGCCTTGCATAGTACTATAGTGAGTTTCCCCACTCCAGTTCAAGTCAGTTCATAATTCCAAGACTAATGGCAAAAGAGAAATGATCAATTGTGTCCTGGAGTACTAGTTCTAGTTGTCATTTAGTCCCCAGACAATTGGGATGTGTTCCAGTTTATCACCAAGTTGATGTTCAATAATTCCATCCATTCCTCCATGAGAAAAAGTCCTTTGAAATTGCACACTTTCCTTATTTTAAGCCTAAATCTTCCTTTTGGAAACTTCTATCCATAACTCCTAATAGAGTCGTTTGGGGGTAAACAGAAAAAGTGTGATCTCTCTTCCTTTCAATATCAAAAAGCAACTTTTGTGTCTCCCTCTGATTCTCTTCTTCTCCAAGTTAAGCATCCACACTCTTTTCCTTAAACCAATTCTACAATGGTATGGCATGATTTCCAGTCACCACAACCCTATCTGTCATTTTCTAGATCAGGATCCTTAATTTTATGTGTGTTATTGACGAGTTTGGTAGTCTGGTAAAGCCTACAAACCCTTTCTGAGAATTTTTTAATGAACAAAATAAAATATAGAGAATGATAAAGAAAAAAGACAGTCATATTAAAATAGAGTTATCAAAGAAATTTTAGGTTCTCAGACTTAAGAACCCTTCTCCTAGGTTCACTTTCATTTGTAAATGACCTTCTAAAATGTGACACTAAGAACCAATCAAAATCATCCAAATGGGTCTGACCTTTGCAGAACACAGTCCAATCAAGAAATGTCCACATTTACAGGCTCTATCACTTTAAGATACACATAAGCTACCCAGTGCAGAGATGTGGAATCCATTTCAATTTAATTTAACAAACAGTAAGCATCAACAATAAATGAGGTACCATGCTAAGTATTGCCCCAGCTAATAGGTCAGATGGGGAGACAGACTCTAGTCAAGACGGCAGTAATGGTCCCACTTACTGTCTCAAACCTTAGTAGCAGCTTCTGACTCTTCTACTTTTCTGATCCTTACTTTAGTTCTTTAACTATGTTCTAGCTCAATTTTCTACTTCCAGGTACACGATCAACTGCTTGACTCTGAAGCATTTTGACCAAGTTCCACATGCCACTCCTATTCCAAACCTAGCACTTATTCTACTGCCTCACAAATGTATGTTTCCAATGTCTGTGCTGGGCTACTTCTCTGGCTTTAATCACGTCACCTCCACTGCCATCATTAAACAGTCACATTCTTAACCTGCCAGACTTCTAGTAGAATCCAGTAACTGTCCAAATTATCAAGCAGGGATTGAGGAAAAAAGATAGTGACACGTGAGAGGTAACCAGCCCTCCATGCCACAGGCCTCTCAGACATAAGGGGTTCACATCTAAAATATGCATTTGTCAGAAAAGGATTATAAGATCCATACAGTTGGACTTCAGGGGATTCTACTGTGTTCCCAATCCCATAGAACCCAGTCCTATGTTCTCAAGGCAGTTAAGGATTAACTGATTTGTGGGATAGCAAAAAATCCCAAATTTCCCTTCATAAGTCTATGATGGTTACAGTGACCACAGGTCCTGATTTCCCAGAACAGACCAATTTTAATAAAGGAAAATTTTAATGAGAGTTTGCAAAAAAAAAACAAAACAAAACAAAACACTTCTAGTTTAGAGGAATCTTTGTAAAAACTATGGGAAAATATATTTTTCCATAGTCATAGCACCAGAAATTCTGTTGCTAAGCCCACTTTTGAAGAAGCCCTGAGGACCTTTCTTCCAATGCCAATATATTCCTTGTGACAAGTGACCCATTAAGTTTAACCTCTCAGTAACACCTTGTCAATCAGTGAAAACTGATTTGATTTCTATGGCCCCAGCCTCTAAGATGCAAGTATACCAAGGATGATTAGCTCAATGACTATGCATTAATCCCTTTAGATTCTTAATGGATTGGCATAATTAGGGTTAAGTTCCCTACTTCCTTCACTCTCATTCTTCACTTTTTATTAGGCAATTTAGAAAATACCCTCACTTTACTGGTCCTATGGATAACAGGGCAGATTCCTTTGGTATACTGCTGCTCATTTATCTAAAACTCTATAGAATTTTGACCCAGAGAGGCCTTTGCTGCAGCAAAACCATCTCCTTGGGCTGTCCACTGTGGTCACAGAGATCACCAGAGGCCACCACACATAAAGACTATTCTTGCTATTAATTGTTCTTTTCCTTTCTTGTGAGTAGCAATAAAGTTTGCTTACTCTATTAAACTTGGCTACTTTTCATCTGAACTTCTTTGCACTACACACTTCAGCACATACTCTTTAATCCATTAGGTACCAAGTAGTGGTCACCCTCCTATCAGTCAATCAATAAACATGTACTAAATTTTTAGTATGTGCCAGGCACTTTTCTAGGCACTGAGGATGCAAGTACCAAGAATAAAATGATTCCTTCTCACACATAGCTTACATTATAATAAGAAAGACAAGCGCATATCCATGTATATTCAGACACAGGACAAAGTTTGGGGTACCTTAAAGCCTGGGCTACTTCGAGAAGTTTGAGGTACCATCTAGGAAGGGTATGACGGTTAGCTCTGGATATTAAAGTTAGGGGGGTGTGGGAAGAATTGGAGATAGCAACCGGATATCTCAAAATTTTCTGAGAAGAGGGCAAGGGAGTGCCAAGAAGAGAACACCAAGATATTCTTTCTTCATCACAATTTTGCCTGAGAACAACCTTGTCCGTACTCCCATGTTTATTTAATATTGAATCAGGAGGGATGGAATGGTATATGCACTGAAATAGGACATGGTGGTGGTCTCCTAACATTAAAAATGTGAAGTTCCTTGCATATAGTAAGTGTTTAATAAATGCTTATTGATTAATTGACTGATTCATTGATTACATTCAGAATAATACTGATAGCAACTCATATTTATTGGCACTTTGAAGCTTACAAAGGGCTTACATCAGAACAATCTTTTGAAATATTTATTATAAGTATTGTCTCTATTAAAAAAAACATTCTGAGAAGTCATCATTTTCTTTTTATTTTTTGTACTGGTAATTTTTATTTTTTTTTTGTTTTCAACATTTACTTCCACAAGATTTTGAGTTCCAAATTTTCACTCCATCTCACCCCTCCCCCCACCCCAAGATGGCATGCATTCTGAATACCCCTTCCCCTAGTCTGCCTTCCCTTCTATCTCTCCCCCCCTTCTCTTATCCCCTTTCTCTTCAATTTTCCTGTAGGGCAGGATGGATTTCTGTACCCCATTTCCTGTATTTCTGATTTCCCAGTTGCATGTGAAAACATTTTTTTAAACATATGTTTTTAAAACTTTGGGTTCCAAATTTTCTCCCTTCCTCCCTCCCCACCCACCCTCATTGATAAGGCAAGCAACTAAATATAGGTTATATATGTGCAGTTATGCAAAACACTTCCATAGTAGACATGCTGTGAAAAACTAACTCTATTTCCCTTAATCCTATCCTGCCCACCCATTTATTCTATTCTTTCTTTTGACCCTGTCCCTTCTCAGAAGTATTTGTTTCTTCTGATTACTCCCTTTCCCAATCTGCCCTCCTCTCTATCATTCCCCTACTCTCTTGTCCCCTTCCCTCCCTATATTCCTGTACGGTAAGACAGATTTCCACACCCAATTAAGTGTGTATGTTATTCCCTCCTTAAGTCAAATCTTATGAGAATAACATTCACTCATTCCCTCTCACCTTCCCCTATTTCCCCTCCACTGTAAGAGCCTTTTCTTTTATGTTTTCTTTTTTTTTATGGGATAATTTACCCCATTCTACCTCTCCCTTTCTCCTTCTCCTAGTATATTCCTCTCTCACCTCTTAATTTTATTCTCCAGATATGACCCCTTCATTTTCAACTCACCCTGTGCCCTCTATCTATCTATCTATATCTATATATAATACATAGAATTTTTTCCCCTCCAACTACCCTAATATTGACAAAGGTCTCATGAGTTACAAATATCATCTTTCCATGCAGGAATGTAAACAGTTCAACCTTTATAAGTCTCTTATGATTTTCTCTTTCCCGTTTACCTCTTCATGTTCCACTCGAGTCTTGTATTTGAAAATCAAATTTTCTATTCAACTCTGGTCTTTTCATCAAGAATGCTTGAAAGTCCTCTATTTCACTGAATGACGATTTTTTTCCCCTGAATGATTATACTCAGTTTTGCTGGGTAGGTGATTCTTGGTTGTAATCCAATCTTCTTTGCTCTCCGGAATATTATATTCTATGCCCTGAGTTCCCTTAATGTAGAAGCAGCTAAATCTTGTGTTATCCTGATTGTGTTTCCACAATACTTGAATTGTTTCTTTCTAGCTGCTTATAATATTTTCTCTTTGACCTGGGAACTCTGGAATTTGACTACAATATTCCTAGGAGTTTTCCTTTGGGGATCTCTTTTAGGAGGAGATCGGTGGATTCTTTCAATTTCTATTTTGCCCTCTGATTCTAAAATATCGGGACAGTTTTCCTGGATAATTTCTTGGAAGATGATGTCTAGGCTCTTTTTTTGATCATGGCTTTCAGATAGTCCAATAATTTTTAAATTCTCTCTCCTGGATCTATTTTCCAGGTCAGTTGTTTTTCCAATGAGATATTTCACATTGTTTTCTAATTTTTCATTCTTTTGGATTTGTTTTACAGTATCTTGATTTCTCATAGTCACTAGCTTCCAATTACTCTATCCTAATTTTTAAGGAAGTATTTTCTTCAGTAATCTTTTGGACTTACTTTTCCATTTAGCCAATTTTGCTTTTTAGGTCATTCTTCTCCTCGTTGGCTTTTTGGACCTCTTTTGCCATTTGGGTTAGGCTATTTTTTAAGGTGTTATTTTCTTCAGTATTTTTTTGGGTCTCCTTTAGCAAACTGTTGACTTGTTTTTCATGATTTTCTTGCATCACTCTCAGTTTTTCCTCTACTTCTCTTACTTGCTCCTCAAAGTCCCTTTTGAGCTCCTCCAAGGCCTGGGACTGATTCATATTTTTCCTGGAGGCTTTGGATGTAGGGGCTTTGGTTTTGTTGTCTTTTTCTGGTTGTATGTTTTGATCTTCTTTATTACCAAAGTAAGATAATATAGTCTGACTCTTTTTGCATTGCTTACTCATGATCCCAGCCAATTACTTGAGTTTTAAACTATTTGTTAAGGTAAAAGTCTACTTCCAATGTGAAGAGTATACTGTCCCAAGCTTAGGGGGTTTGTACAGCTGTTTTCAGAGGTACTTCTAGGGACCTGTAAATTTTCAGTTCTTCCAAGGTGGTATGATAAGGGGCGAGGTGTTTTCTCTCTACCACCACAACAAGCTCCACCACGTCATGCTCCTCCTCGTCCCAGGACCACACCTCAGAACTGTGACCCAGATCCAAGTACTGGTAAAGCAAGAGATTCCTGCCTCAGCACTGGCAAAGAGATCCCTGCAATCCCCCTCAGATCAGCCACTCCATTCCCCCTCAGTCTGTGGGCCAGAAGCTCAGGAAAAAGCCACGGCCCTGGGCTGTGCTCAAGACTTGCGGCTGAGACCTAGCTTCTCTCTCACCACAGTCACAGACTTTTCCCACTGACCTTCTAAGTTGTCTTTGGTGTTCAGGGGTTGAGAAGTCTGGAAACCGCCACAGCTGCCTGTGTTTCAGTCCTCTGAGGCCTGCTCCAGGGTTACTGCGGCCTGCGCGCCCACACCACACTGTGCTCCTCTCCCCGCCGACACGATATACCTTTTCAATCAACCATCCAGGCTGTCTTTGGCTGGAAATTTGTTTCACTCTGTCTTTTTGTGGGTTCTGCTGCTTTAGAATTTGTTTACAGTCATTTTTTCTAGGTATTTGGAGGGCTTTGGGAGAGAGCTCAAGACAGTCACTGCTTTCCCTCTGCCATCTTGGCTCCGCCTGAAACAGAGTATCACAAGTCATCATTTTCCAAAGCCACACACAGGAAGTATTGGAGCTAGGATTTAAAACCAAGTCCCAAGCTGGTTCTCATCCTTGTCCTTGTTAACAGAAAAGCAAGGAGAAAGGAAAGGAAAAGTGATCCAAAAATGGCATAAGACAAAAATGGCAATTCTCAGATATTGAGCTGCATTAAAAAAGGCATGACTTCCAGAAATAAGGAAGAATATTTTTGTTGTAATCTTCCCTGACCAGCCAAGATCTGCAACATTATGTTCAGTTCTAGGTAAAACATTTTAGGAAGGGCATTGATTAGCTAGAGAGGGTCCAGGAGGGCAATCCATGTGGTTAAAATCCTTGAGTCCACTCTATATGGGGAGTGATTAAAGGAACTGGGGTTATTTACAGAAAATGTACTTAACAAATGATAGTAGAATGAATGAATGAATGGGTGAATGAGAAGACTTAGAGATAAAGACAGGTTAGTTATCTTTACCCACATGAATGACTGACATTCAGAAAAGGGTTTAAATTTGTTTTGTTTGGAACCCAAAGATAGAGCTATCATACAAACAAGTGGAAGAAGTCTGGAAGCTGCAAAAGGGCTTGACAGTAACAAAAACTTCTTGACAATGTTAACTGTCCAAAATTGGAATGGATTGCCTCTGGGTCATGAGGGTTCCCCTTCAAAAAGGGTCTTCAAGCCAAAGACTGGAGAACTATTCCTTTCATGGGGGAGGGGGGAATTCCCTTACAATTAGATTAACTAGCTGCTGAAATCCATTCCAGCTCTAAAATTCAATGATTACAGCAAGGAAGAAAAGTGAAATTTAAGGGCTAAGGCAAATAGATTGAAGGTCACCTCCAATTTTCATATTCCTTTTCTTCCATAAAGCCTGGTTTTAATACTACCATCTCTGTGTAATTTTGTTTGATCTCTCCAACTGGAAATATTCTGTCTGTCTCTGTCTCTCTCTCTCCCTTTGCTTCCTAATTTATACAGCATGTCCCAAAAGACTTAGTGCACTTTAAAGGTTTAATAACTTAAAACTGAACTAAGACTTTTGGGATGCTCTGTGTATTGCATTCCCTCAATTGAATATAAGATTCTTAAGGACAGAGACTGTTTAACTGTCGTCTTTATACATCGAGTGCTTTGCACTGTTTTTTTTTTTCAAATTTGAAAAAAGAAAGAAAGAAAAGAAAAGAAGAAGAAAAAGAAAAAAAACAGTATGATCCAGGGCTGTACTGGAACTTAGTAGGAATGATAGACTTAGCTTGTCATCCAAGGTCACAATTGAAAGAATTAAGCACATATATAAAGATCATGCCTTAAATCCAAATCACTCTGGCCCTCATTGATTGGCCAACAATAGGTCCCAGCCCAAGCACACTAGGTCATTGTTTGGGTCCTGATTGCTCAGAGTGAATGTAAATAGCAAAATGAAAATAGAATGTAAATAGTGAATGTAAATAGAATGCTCTGGCTAGAAACCCTGAGGGTCTTCCCCTCCTAAATTGATATTTTTTTGACTAGGGAAAAGGTCATTCTTTGCCTCATCTCTTACCTAGCCTTAATGGGTGTTCCCTCAGTCAAACTGAGACCTGGGAAAGACCTTAGCTTAAAAAGGCTGTGGTCTCCCACTGTATCTGGGCCCATCTTTAGTCATTATGATCTATATGATTGTGCCTGAAGAAATTCTGCATATAAGAAATTAGGAAAAACAGGGGAAGACATGAAATGATGGAGATTGAAGGAAGCAGAACCTAGAAAATAATATGCACAATGACAGCAACAAAGTATATGGAAAGAACAATAAACCAAAAGTAAATGTTGTAGAATCATAATGATCAAACTTGGCCCAAAAGAAGAAATGAGAAAAGGTACCTTTTCACATTTCACTGAAGAGGTAGGAGACAATGGGTATAGAAGGATTCATATACATATCAACATTAGATGCAGTCAACATTGGTTAATTTTAACTTGGTTTTATTCTCTTTTCAAAATCTTTCTTACATGATAAGCCTTTGATGAGTAGGAGTAAGTGTATAGAATATTTGTAAATGAAAATATAAAAGAAAGAGAAATCAATAAAACTTCTAAAAAAGAAAAAAATGACATTACTATGTTGAGGTCAAGGTACAGTATATCTGACTGTGGCTAATCAGATCAATATGATTTTGGAAGGTTCTACTATAGGCCAGGTACAAATAGTTCATATGAACATTTGGAGTGGAGATGTCTCCAAATTTGTACATTTCATGTTTCTTTTGAGCTACTATAATTCTGCTTTGCTCATAGAGCACAGCACCTTCTTTGATGTGAGCATGCCATGCTCAGAAGTCCTGTACCAGTGTCTACCATGTTTCACAATAGATTCCAAATCGATTCTTCAGAGAGACCTTGAGAATGTCTTTGTATCATTTCGTCTGATTTCCATGTGATCACTTGCCTTGTATGAGTTCTCTGTAAAGTAGTCTTTTGATTAAACATATATTTGGCATTTGGGCTACCCGGCCAGCCCAAAAAAGTTGTGCTCTCTGCAGTAGAGTTTGAATGCTTGGCAGTTCAGCTCAAGAAAGGACCTCAGTTTCTGGTGTCTTATCTTGCCAGGTGACTTTCAGAATCTTGCTAAGACAATTCAAATGGACATGATGCAGTTTCCTGGCAATGCCCAAGTTTCACAGGCATATAACAATGAGGTCAGCACAACAACTCTCTAGGCCTTCAGTTTGGTAGTCTAATACATAATCTACCTGGAAAGATAGGCTGCAGACAATTTAAATGCCAAACTCAGGGATGAATTTTATCCTTAGGATAATAGAGAACTATTGAAGTTTAAACGTTATCAATTTGGTAGCTGCATAAAGGATGGATTAGAAGGGAGAGACTGGATGCAAAGAGATTAATTAGGAGGCTACTGCAATAATCCAGGGCCTGGATTAGAGGAGTTATGACATGAATGGAGAGAAGTCAGTGGATGTGAATGATTTTAAGGTGGTAAAATTTACAACTGATTAGATATGAGGTAGTAGAGTAAATGATTACTCCTAGCTTTCAAACTTGGGCAACTGGAAGAATGGTGGTCCCTTCAACAGAATTGGGAAACTTAGGAGAAGGTAGAGGTTTAGGGGGAAAATTAACGAGTTCTATTTTGGACATGCTCCATCTAACATGACCATATGGCATCTAGATAATTTCAAGCAGGCAGGACTGGAGCTCAAGAGAGAGAGGAGGACTACAAGTCATCTAGAAATGGCAGTTGAATTCATGGAAGCAGAGTGAACGAATGACCATCAGAGTGTAGAGAGAAAAGAGGAAAGTGCTCAGGAAAGAATATTGAGGTGCACATGGACATAGACGACAAGACATGGATGGTGAACCTGAAAGCAAGTTTGACTAGTAAAAAAATAACCATGAAAGAACAGCGTCACCAAAAAAAAATCTGTGGAGTGAATACAAAGAAGTAGAAGATGATCAACATTGTAGGGAATTCAAAAAAAGATGACGACTGAAAATCTGGTCAATAAAGGGAGGTTGAATATTCAGAAAGAGAAGGGCCAATTGACAGAACCAGTTTCTAGAGGGGCTGGAATCAAGGGTACAACTGGAGAAGTAAGCATTGGCAAAAAGCTGCCTAATTCTCTGAGACTGGAGCAAGGGAGAAGATGATGGGAGGTGATACTGAGGTGTTGTGAAAGAGAGTGAGCTCCTGACAGCTGGCATCAACATTTTTCAATAAAATATGACACTAGGTCCTCTGCTGAGATGGGGGCGGGAGAAGTAATGGTAGGTGGCTTTAAAAAGAAGAAAAAACTTGGAACATTCACTGCAGGGAATGCAATAGAGAGTCAGTCAGGGAAAGATAAAAATATAACACTGAGGGCCCAGTTGAGATTGAATAATAAAAATTTATATTGAAACTAGTCAGCAGTTATGTGATTTCCTCCAGTGCCTATTCAGCAGCATAGGCATAGGAATGGTGAAAGCAGATGGTAGAAATAAGCTGGGGCTTGGGAAAAGATGAGCAGTGATAGGACAAAGGAAGAGAGACTCCAGGGTAAAAGGCAGTGGAGAGTTAAATTGTTTACCTAAAGACCGATATTTCAAAGGGAGAAAAGTGAAGTGACAGCAAGTCTGAAAAAGCAGAAAAGATGGAATGACTAGAGGGTGCTGAGAACTGAGAATTAGTTTTGGAAAAAAATGAGGCAACTAAGACTGGAAGAACAAGAGGTTCTGGACATACAGTGGAATTTCAGAGTTTTGTCGTGTGGAACTGAAACACTCATGCAAGATGATGAGATTTATGACCCTCCCTATGGATGGTTGAAGTAGAAGAAAGGTGTAGGTCCTGGTCCATACCTGTTACTACAACTCTGTCCAAGGCTGGTATGTGGGTGTGTCTCTATCACCTTTGCAGCTGCCAGCTTCCTTTGACATGATAATTGCCAATCAGTGCTCAGATTAATGAGATTGCCATCAGTTGCCACTTTCCAATAGGTAGATTGACATTTGCATACATCTTCATCAAAGTGTTTGGTAAAAACAAACCTCCTGAAAAAGAAGTTGGTATCATTTTGGCTCTGTGTGTGTGTGTGTGTGTGTGTGTGTGTGTGTGTGTGTGTGTCTGCAGTTGCAAACATTCATCTTTGCAGCATATGATTTGGATAATAATCGAACAAACCTTGAGCTCTCTCTCATGACATAATTTCAAGATTAATCTTTCCTTGGTGTCCATTGAAATTATCCTGCCTAAGAACAAACATGGCCCCAAAGAGATATTAGAAGACATCTCCTTTGCAAAGATGGGAGGTCCAGAAGTGTGGAACATTACATATATTTTCAAATTTCTTTTGATATATTAATTGGCTTTTCTGATTGTCTCCTCTTTTTTTTTCTTTTTCTTCTTAATTTAAAAAACATCCTTTGCTACATAGGATGATTATCTGGGATGAGGGAGGGAAAAGGATACAGGGAAAAATCTAGGTAATATAAAAATCAATAAAAAATATTTTTAAAACATCCTTTTAAGAAATGACATAGAGTAAGCAGTCTGGAAATATAATAATAACAAATAATAACAATGATAATAGTGGTTATAACAATAAGTATTTACACAGTGCTTTAAGTGTTGTGGATGACTTTACATATGATATCTCATTTGATTCTCACAATAATCTTATGAAGTGTTATTATCATCCACATTTTACATAGGAAGAAACTGAGGCTGAAAAGGGTTTACTTAAACTTAGCTAGAATCACATACTTTAAGTGTATGAAGCAAAACTCAAGTCCTCTTGATTTCCCCTACTATGTGCTAGTGGCCTTTGGGAAATTTATTCTCTCTTATTTAGGTAGCACATTGGCAGCATTTGCAAGATTTTGCAACTTACTGTAGTAAGGCATATGCTCAGTATTTCCTACTTATCTACATTATAAATCATTTGAGTTTAAGGTCAACATTATATTAAATTTAAAATAAGACTAAGGTATTCACGTGCATAATAATATTTCATCATTTTTGTGGCACCTATGTATACCTCCCCAACTCACACAGTAGTCCTCCAAACCATGTTACAGGGGTCCAAAGTTTTCCAGGAATCCACATCCATTCAAAACCATACCTCATAAGCCTCCACTATTGTATTTCTGTTTATTAGTCAACCAATGGACACAATTATTCAAAATAAGGGTATTTGATGAACTAACAAAGAGATAAATGGTAATAAAGCACTTCCCTCATATTTCTGAGAACACTCTCCTACCAATACCTTTATATGACATAAGTAAGAAAAAAAGATACATGTAGGAAACTAGTATAGTTTGGATGTACATGGAAGTTATGATTAAACACAGCATGAGATGCCCACGTGCTATTCCAAACATGCTCTGTATCAAGATGTGAGCATTACCTAAGCAGTTCATGGGAAGCAAAGTTCTTCAATAACTTTGTTAGTCAAAGATCTGATCAAAACTTCTGGGACTGACATGACTGCTTCTTGGCTGACTTAGCTAGTCAGATAAGGGAAATAGTGGCTTATTCTTGCAAGTACAGATAAGAAGTTCAATGATGGATCTCCACTTCCTTCCTCTGAAACACACACACACACACACACACAGCACACACTGTGTAACTCTGACATGAACAACTAGATTACACAGTGCTAGGCCTGAAGTCAGAAAGAACTGAGTTCAAATCTGGCTATGTGACCTGGGAAAGTCATTTAATCCTGTTTACGTTAGATTTCTCATCTGTAAAATGAGCTGGAGAAGGAAAAGGCAAACCACCCTAATATCTTTGCCTAGAAAACCCCAAATGAAGTCATGAAGAGTTGGACACAACTGAAAAGACTGAACAATAATTTCTGGTATCTAAAACCTTTGAAATATTATTTTAAAATCAAGTTTTATAAAGATACAAAATTTCATTTTACTTCTTTTAAAGTTTAGATTCCTAGCAGAAAGATGGTCTTGTGGGATTTTTGTGGCAGAAAGGGGCAGATAATAATAAGAAAATTTCTTGCAAGTTGAGTTGAAATGGGAAGGGAGTGTCCTTCACCCCTCCTAAGTTGTAAGCAAACTTCACTTGGATAGAAGGAAGAGGAATTTCTTGCCACTTCCACATATCAGATGCATTGCCATAAACACTAATCCCTTAGCCTATATTATAGAGACAAGAGTAGGTAATTTTTCTTTTCCTTCCTTTTCTGTAGTCCTTCAATCTTGAGGGCTTGTCAGGACTTGGCTCCATTCTCCTCCCTATCTGAACTCCCAATCAATTGTATTAGGACATTTGTGTTTCATGCAATCTAGTCTTTAGCAGTAACCCTAAGATTACCACTAGAACAGTTCCTCTCTTTACAATGAGGTTCTACTTTTTGGGGCATCTAGGTGGTATAATAGTTCCAGGACTGGATCAAGAAGACTCATCTTCTGAGTTCAAATCTGGCCTCAGACACTTAATAACAGTGTGACCCTGGGCAAGTCACTTAATCCTATTTGCCTCAGTTTTTTCATCTGTGAAATGAGCCGGAGAAGGAAATGGCAACCACTCCCGTACCTCTGCCAAGAAAAGCCCAAATTGGAGTCGCAAAGAGTCAGACATGACTGAAAACAACTAAACAACAACAAATTCTAATTTGGTTTTCTCAAAGTCAAGAAAGGGCTGTGAAAAGCTACTAAACATATACTAAATATGAAAGTGTTCATTCTCACTCAAAACCCTCCATTTCATATATGAAGTGAAGGCTGATTATATCACCTCCAGTGACTCTTACCTCCAGCATCAAATATAAGCTCCTCTCTTTGGCATTAAAGTCTCTTTGTAAACCGGCCCTTTCCTCCCTTTGCCTTACCCTAACTGGTAGACATTTAATGAAGATACAGGCTAAGAGCCACCTGATTATCACATCATTTTGGGGATGGGAGGAAGGTCAGTTGAGAAATGAGGCTTGGTAATGAGTTTTGAGCAGCCTCCAGTAATCCAGGCAAGGATACCCTCCCAGAAACCTCTCTGACTTAATTTCTCTTTCATGAGTCAGGTTGCCCCAAATTCTAATGAAAGGAGCAAAGACAAAAGCTCACCCCCCCCAAAAGGTATAACTCAAGCCGAGTCCTGCTTATAGCATAAACAGAACACCAATTCCCAGTTGGGTGATGCCCAGCCTAACCTAATTAAGGAGCTGATGCCTTGAGGAGACACTTAATGTGATGATATTCCTTAGCTAGAATTGGCCAGAGAGGAGCTTCTCTTTAACACAGTGTAAGAAGTGGCCTTTTGACAGAGAAGGGAATGTTACAAAGTAATGGCAATAATCAAAGATACAGCATTAAAATTAATTTTTCTCAGAAAAATACAGAGGACCTTCTTCATTTTTTTGGTGCTAGCTTCAACCTGTAATTATATAGAGTGTCACAAAATTCTTAACGCAGTCTAAACCTAAAGAGATGGAGAGAAGGAAGATTTCCCTTGAGTCTGCTCTCCCCTTAAACTATTACCTATAGCTCTTTTTCTCTTTACCACCAAGCTACTTGAAAAAGTAGTCTATACTCACTGTCTACACTTCTTCAGCACCCATTAATTCCCCAATTCCTTCAAGTATTCCTTCCATCCCCATTACTCTAATAAAATTGCTCTCTCTGTGTTTACCAGTGACCTCCTAATTATCAAATCACCTAATATTGACTTCTGCTGGTTTTTCTCCTACCTGCCAAACAATTCTTATTCTTTACTACTTCACCTTTTCTTTGTCCTTTCCTCTAAGTATTAGTGTCCCCCAATGTTCTGTATTTGACCTTCAAATTACTATTGCTAAGTTATAGATCTGATATGTCTGTCACTCCCCCCATGAAAAAGTTTAAGTAGCTCCTTCCTACAACTGGGATAAAACATTAACTCTTCTGTACTTTAAGCCCTTCCCAACCGGACTCCAACCATTAGAGTATGCTAAAATTCATATATTATACATTCCATCCCAACTGGCCCATTTGAAATTTCTAGTACACATATTCCATCTCTGGTCTCATTCTCTTTGCAAAGGTTGTGTGTCCCCTCATGCCTAGATTTGCCCTTCCTCCTCATCTCTTTCTCACAAAAAATTTCTATTTCCCTTCCAGGATCAGCTCATCTTTTCCGCTCACCTTGCCACCACCCTATGTCAGACTTTCATTGCCCCTCTTTGTTAGAATACTATGACTAAACTATTGTTAATAGCCTCCAAACTAGTTTCTCTCCCTCCAAAGTCTCTCCCATCTCCAATTCTTCTTTCAGACAATTACTAAAATAATCTTTCTAAGGCAGTATTCTTGATCAGTGCATGGAAGACTCTCCACACAAAGAGATTCACTGAATCCTTTGCGCCTTATAAGACAAAATGCAAATTCTTTGGACTGCAATTTAAGACCCTCCATGATCTCAGGCCAACATATCTTTCGAACTTTATCTCAAGCTAATCCCTTTCACATTCTCTAAGCTCCAGGCTAGAAATCAATTCTCCCCTTTCTCATCATGTACCCTCTTGGATTCAGATATTTAAGCTGGTTATCCTCCAAGTGTAGAGCACATTCCCTTTACAGATCTGCCTGGTGAACTTCCTTCAAGGTTCAGTTCAAGTGCAAATTCATCCTTGAAGACATCTCTCTCATTCCCCCAGGTGAAAGTAATTACTCTTTCCTCAAATTTCCTCATAATACTTTGTCTGAATCTATGATCTGCTATGATTACATTCTACCTTGCATCATACTTACATAACCCAAGTCACCCTGACCCTCATGCTCGAAGACCAAGTAGGTTGTATTTCCCCCTTGTCCCTAAGGTTCTCTACAACCTTTAAGGGGACTGAAACGTGTCTAGGCTCTCTGAAATTGGCTCCAGTCCCAACAAATGGTGCTTGCCCAACGGTAGGGTGTTCTCTGTATCCTAGTTCAATTTAACCATTAAAAGTCAGATTAACTTTTGCACAGAAATATTTACTTCAGAAATTTCTAATCACAAGTATACAAACTCACTCCTCCCAACAAATGGGAGGAATAATTCTACTCCTCCCCTGTACCCCCTCCTTCTCTAGGGAAGGAATCAGGTTCATAGCTTAGTTCAGTTCCCATATCCAGTTCCAAGCCCAAACTCCCCTTGGGCTCATGAATCAGTTCTCTTCTCAGGGCTTTCATGCCAGACTGGCTGGCTGCACAATCCTGTCTGCCACCCTGGATCAAAGGTCACCATGACTCAACTTCCAAGGTCCCATAAGGATCACTTCAAGTACTTGAAATGAGGACAAACAACACAGAACAGAAATGAGCACACACACACACACACACACACACACACACACCCCAACCACTTTCTCTGAGCCAAGGTAAAAAGGAGGAAGAAAGAGAAGGACAATCCTTATTTTCTCACCAGTTCATGATGCCTATGGTATAGGTGAACTGAGGTCATCACCCTTTGGACATAGCAGATTAGAGTCATTGAGAAGAAGTCAGCAGAAAAGGATGACAGAAAAGATGAATGACTGGCTTAGTATCACCAATTATAAGAACACAGTCAAAAGAGGCCACCCTCGTCCAGATGGTGGGGAATGCAGAGACTTCTGTGGCACACAATCTGGACATGTTCCAAAGACCCCTCAAGAGAGCACTTCCATGAGAGCTAGGCTTGCCCAGCCCAGCCCAGACTACACTAATTTTCTATACATGTTATAAACTCCTATTAGATGTTAACAAGGGACTGGCCAATGTGAGTGAGTTATCTACTAATAAATCCCTTCCTAGAGGTTCACAGTAGTCCTTGACTCAATCACAAGCAGTAAAGAGAAAGCTTGATTTGTCTGCTTAACTCTTTAATTAAATAAATTGTTTCATCAGTCAACCAAAAGACTTTTCTTCATTATGAAGTAAGCCAGCAGGATCCTGTGTATGGGTTCTAAGGAGAGAACTGGGCCCCTCCATTCTGGGCCATCATGTACTTCCTGAAGCAAATTCACCAAAAATCCTTAGGGCAGGTATCCCCTAGACTGGGTCGTCATTGGTCAGTCTCCCGTTAAACAGATTGTAATTTCTTGTGGGCAGGACTTCTGCCCCTTTACAATTTTGTATTCACAGTCATGCTAGTGCCTTGAATACATTATATATTTAATATTTATTGAATTGAATTTGTTCTAGGAACTTTCACTAATTATCAACATGTTCTTCTTCCTGTTTTCAAGACTGACTGAGAATCCAGAAAGAGAGATGGAAGAATTCACTATGTTCAATGAGTAGATATTCCCCAAGTACAAACTTGCTTATAACTTGCCTCTTCACCATGTTTCTAGCTGTCAGGTATCTGCCATTCCAGACAAGGTGCTTAGTGAAATATCTTTGTATATGCCTTGAAGTAACTAAACCAAAGGGAGACACAGAACAGTATTGGGCAGTAATTCTCAAATTTTTTTTGGCCTCTGAACCCTTTTATACTCTTAAAAATTATTGAAGCCTCCCAAAGAGCTTTGTTTACATGGGTTATAGTGATTACTATTTACAGTACTAGAAATTAAAACATTTTAGCATTATTATGAAGTTAGTTTTGCCCTTATGTACTCCTTAAAAGGGTTTTGGGGGATTCCCACAGGTCCTCAGAATACACTCTGAGACCTGCTGGTATAGGGAACAGAACAATGGATCTAGAATTCCTATCTTCATGAGCGGGCTAATCTACTCTTCCAGACCCCAGTTCCATGGTTGAACTAGATGGCCTCTGAATTTTCTTCCAGCTCTAGTGCTATGATCTTTATCATGTAATTAGTGAAATACCAGAGAGAAGCCTTGGGAAACAAGAGAAGGCAGTGTATATGATAGGAAACAAAACAATTTTTGGTATTTAACTGAAAGAAATTCTCAAGAAATCATCCTATTTCTGTGTGAAAACCATATTATCTTCCATTTAAATGTTTTAAAATGTTATATTCTGAAATAAATAGGATATATTGCCTTATGCAATCATAAAACTTATGGATGCTAATAAAATGTTCAATAAATATAGAAAACATTGTATTTGAAGTAAATTAATATGTAAATATCTAGCTGTATACATGATGGAAGAGATGGAACTGACTTAGAAGCTTCCTGCCAGGGAAAACTTTATTTAAAAAAAAAAGCATCTGTGACAGACTTCCTTATTTTTTTTTTTTGTTGTGGACAAGATGGAAATATATGGGCTACCTGATAATATAATTAGGTAGAAACAACACTGGTCAGATGGTCAAACTCCAAGAGTAGTTATATTAATGGGTCAATATCAACTTGGAAAGAAGTCTATAGTAGAGTGTACCTGGAATCTGCCCCTATTTTTTTTTATGAAATAATGTCAGTTCTACAAAAATATAACATATGTGTTCCTTAAAATCATCTCACTACACAATTATGCAATAAAGCCACAAGGCTTATTGGGAAAATTAGCATCAGGGACACAGCACTTAAAAACTTTGAAAGTGACACATAATAAAGTTGAGAACTTGATTTAAATGGCAGGAGAGTTTTATACATGATAAATGGTTAAGAAAATACATAAATAGTGTAATAAATAGTGGTGCAGTACAGTCTCAGGCTGCTAGTCCCATGATACCCATGGACCAGGCTGGCAAAGTTGATGGCACTATCAAAATGGCTGCCTCAGTGGGTTGCTACAAGGGGATGAAAGGGTCAGGGGCCTCAATCATGTCAGAAGGTAGAGGGCAGATACGAAGAGGTATGTGGGTTCTAACCAGCCCTCCTCTACTCACAGCTCCTACTACACCAGAAGATGTACAATAAACATTGCACTTGACCTTGAAAACAGCAACGTTTACTTGCACAGGTAGGCATTAAAAGGTTTGCAGCTGGTGAGTTATTGTGAACTGGTGCAGCTCTCTGAATTGTTTCTCCTGGAAGAAATTGCACATGAACCAACATAAAAGCATTATTCTCAAAATGTTTCCTAATATATCAATCATGTTGCAACAAATTTGTTTTCAAAACAAGCATTATGGTGGAACTGACTAAATTTTTATCAACAAATTGTATACAGGCAAAGAGATCTATCAGATTTGAAGATCACATAAATCTGGAAGAGATAATAAAGATATTAGATCACAGTCAGTGTACAAAAACTTCTCAGCTAGCTGAACACTAGGAATAAGGTTTGGAACCAGATCTGTGACTTTATTGGTATAGGGAATTCCCAAGTGAGGAAATCTCTATTAATGTAGGTTGGCATCTTTTCTGAAACTTAGAGTCTTAGAGAATTGCCTAGAGTACTGCAAAGTTAAATAACTCATTCAGGGTCACACAGCCGGTATGATGTTAATGGTACTTGCACCCAGTTCTTCTGGTTTTGAGGCTGGTTTTCTATCTCCTGAGCCATGCTGCTTAAAACACTGGGCCAAATCAAGTAAGATGAAATTTAAAGGTAAATGTCAAATCTTGAATGATGTTCAAGGGCCTGAGTTCAAAAGGGCAGCTTCACAAGCACAAGATCGTGGAAGCATGACTAGACAGCAATTTAAAAAAAAGATTTGCTGTTTTGGTGGATTGCAAACAATACGAGTCAGCAGTTTGACATAACAATGACAACAACAGCAACAACAACAAAACTAATTCAATCTCAGGTTGCACTGATGCACAATATCCAAGACTGGAGAAAGGACTCATCATAGTCTGCCCTGGTCAAATCATATCTGAATATTTAAATAAGTTATGCACAGCATGTATTCAAAAGGACATTTAGAAGTGGAAGAGTGTCCAGAAAATAACCAAGACAGTAAATGGTTTCAAGATCATGCCTTATGAGAATCAACTGAAGGAACCAGGGACATTTCACCCAGAAAAAAGAAAAATTAGTAGAGTTACAATGGTTATCTTCAATTATGTGAAGGTTCATCATAGGAAAGAAAGATTAGACTTATTCTACCTGTTTTCAGAAGCAGCAGCAATTGTTAAGAGTTGCAAAGAGGCAGACTGAGGTTAGGTATTAAGAAAGCATCATAAAAATCAGTACTATCCAAAAGCAGAATAGGTTGCTTCAGATAGTGTCCCCTTGTTGGCAGTCTTCAAAGACCAATCGTGGAGCTCACTGTGGATGAGATTCTTGTCCGGGTTTTGTTGGGAGTAGATGGTCTCTGAGATCCCTTCCAATTTCTGAGATTCTATGTTTTGTGATACAGTGCTTAAGTATTTTATTTTTGTTACTAATTTTTACTTGTATTAGAGGCTATTAGGTGGCAAAGTAGACAGAGCAATGTGCCTGAGACTGGAAGATCTGAGTTCAAATATGGCCCCAGGCACTTCCCAGATGGGTTATCCAGCGCAAGTCACTTAACCTCCACCTGCTTTAGTTTCTTCAACTGCAAAATGGGGTATAACAGCAGCACTTAGCTGTTAGGATTATTGTGAGGATGAAATGAGATAACATTTATAAAGTGCTTTGCAAACCTTAAAGCACTACAAAATTGTCAGCTATTATTGTTAATTATTTTATTATTATGTTTTATCTTAATTACAGGTTATATTTTATAGGAGAAGGTAAGTGTGATCTTTGAATCAGTTAGCTAAACCTATGTAAAGCCTGGTCACTCTTATCCTGAGATCATAGTTCAAACGCTATCTTCATTCCAGGCCTAGTGACTAGGACATTTTTAAAAACAGACTCAGAAATCCTATCCCTTAACCTACAACCTTGCACTGTGATAGGAAAAAGACACAGAAAAAAAAATCTTAACTAATGAAGACATCTGACTGTTAGCCTAAGATATTACAATGCTTGAATCACTTTCATAAAGTACAGGATTTTGTAGAAAGCCTGCTAGAAGTCTTCACCACTGAAAGGAATAATTAAAAAATTAAAAAAGAAAAAACAAATTAAGATAGTAAGTTTCAACACTGAAATTCTAAGGTGATGTAGTTTATTTGTTTATGTAGAAATCCTTAATTCCATTCAAAAGTTCATTTTGCACAAATGTTGTTTCAGTTAAAATGAATAAATACCTAATGATGCATTAAAATCTCAAAAACTATGTGCCTTTAAAGTACAAATACCTAGACTCAGCCAATTAGCACTCAGGAAGGTAAGATAAAGATATCGAGTTGTTACTGAGAAACATAAAGGTTGAAGACATTGTTAATAAGTCACTTCCAGAAGTGATAAAATTGATTTAAAAAAAAAACTGTTAGAAAGCCCTCAGTTTGTGTTGCCAGACACATTTTAATACTGGCTTTGGGGGAAACGTAATTCTTCTGCATAGCATGTTGTGAGTCACCTTAAAATATTACATTAGCACCACAAAATGATTTGCTTCTACATTTACATGTTTTAGTAAGCTTTCTGTGGTTATGAAATATTAATAGCAGCAATTTCACTTCACCCCAAGTGACCGCAACCTATCAAGCCCTCTTCCCCAAACTAATGGCACTCAGCTTTCAAATGAAAAGATGTCTTCATTAATTAACCTTCTGTCCTTGTCCTTTTTCTGTAACTTTTTAATGAAGTGTGAGATGTCATTAATGTGATTATGACAAACCATAGATGTCTGGATTCTATTGCTACAATCATCACAGATCTCATGGAAGAATTCTGACCTTCTCTGCTGGAAGCTCAAATACCGAGCCCTTGACACTTAGCTCCGGTGAACTAGCTAGTGAAAGGGATCAAACTGCAGGGTGACTCTCTTTAAGTCTTTGATGACTACGGAGGAAACCAGTAACCATTAGGGTACCTGGCACATAGTAGGTTCTTCTTGAACTGAAATAAAAATGTATTACACTCTTCCCTCCAGCCTTATGAAATGTTTTCTTGTTAATCTGTGGTCCAATATCTGGAACAGGTAGTGGGATAGCTAGACCCAATCTTTGGACACAGCCCTGCTCTTAGGAACTTCCCTAGATAGTCCTCCAGTGGGAAATGTCTGAGCATGAAGAGGCAAACCTCCAACATATATGATGAATAATCATAATAAACACTGATTGAAAAGCCATAACTGCCCACCTACCTACAAGATCTAGGAAGAGCTATTAGTCCCGTAAGTCAGGCTTCGGTAGTACATGAATAGGAATCACACAAAATAAAGCTAGAAAGGTAGTTTGGAGTCAGATTGAAGAATATCTCAAATGCCAAGCTAAGGAATACATATTTTATCCCATATATATGAGGAAGGTACAAAAGAAACTCTCCAGAGGTATAACATCAATTAATTAATCAATAAGCATTTGTTAAATACCTACTATACTGTATAAGCACTGGAGATAGGAAGATAAAAAACAGAAAGCAGTCCAGCCTTAGGAGCTTACACTCTATAATGGGCCAGTTTGTATGCAGCCTTAGCTTCTTGTAGGATGTCCTACAGCATTGTGTGAGTAACCTCAGACACCTAAGAGGACCAATGAGGTTAGAGTAGATGATAAGGCTAGGTTCATAGTCAGGGGTGAAGCTCAAGAACAATAAATAATTAAAATAACTAAAACTGGGGCAAATTATGGTAGAGGGGGCATAAGAGAGGCATAAGAGGATGGACAGGAGGAGTACTTAGCTGTGCATAGATAAATCCACAGGGTATGAGGGGGGAAGTTTGGGAGGAAGAAAGCAACAGCTCAGATGGTAGTCTGGCTTAGTGATAGGGCAGAGAAAAGGACCACTGAGGAAGTTTTGAGGACAGTCCCACTGAAAGTATAATCACGTCAAGAGGAATATCTAGCCTGTCTCCCAAAGTGCTTTGCCTAAGTATTTATGTACTTTTTGTTCTGTGAAGTTTGGATTCAGTCAAAGGGCTGCACTTGAGGACCTAAAGTGCCACATGTGGCCTTAAGGCCGCAGGTTCCCCATGCCTGGTCTAGTGATTTTAAATAGTCTAAAACAATATTGATTAATATGGCTGACACATAGTGTAGTTTCCTTATTTTTCTCCTTCGATTAAATCTATTTTAGCTTTAACTTTGACTGAGATCATGATTACGATCCCTGTTGGTTTTTTCCTAATAAATTCTACTCCTGATCTTTATTTTATGTTTGTGTGTATTTCTTATTTCATATCTCTCCTGATTCCTCTACTTCTACTCTCTACCTTGCTCTACTATTATTTAACCTACCACCCCGCAAACATCCCTCCCTTATCCTCTCCCACCCAACTCCTTCTCTTTACCCTCTTGTTTCTATCTGAATTTAGAAGACTTTTATAGCCCTCCACATATATTTGTTATTCCCCCTTTAACCCATTCCAATAAATCTAAACATTCACATTTTAATAGCTTCAGTAGGATTCAAATTTTCAATGAGGTCTCAGTTCTAATCTTGCTGTTGCCCATCTCAGAATTAAAGATCCAACTCTGCCTCATTATCTCCGAGGCTGGGACAGTGCAGGAAAAGTCATGCTAGAGAGTGAAGACAGCAGAAAAGCTTGAAAGCGTTAGAGACAAGTGTCTCCTCCAGGCTTCCTATTCCCTAAGCTGTATACCCAGAATGATGCAGCCAAACTGGAATTAAGATAGTTCCCTCTCTAATGATGGGGGGAGTTTCAGTAGAGATCCTAGAAACCCAGCAAGTCACTGCTTGCCAAACCTCAAGAGATCATGGGGCCAAGCTAGGTCTGACATACTTTCTCTGGTATAAGTACACTTCACCACAACAAAACATTGATTTCGTCAAAGAACTAATTAGTTAAGTCCCAGGTTCAAGATCACATTCCTTAGCATCACTAGAACAACCCAAGAAACTTTTGTAGAATTAACATTGTTTCCTATATCCCTGACCCTCACTTTTTTTTTGTTTGTTTGTTTTGTTTTTTTCGATTTGTTTGTCTTTAAAGCATGACCATGGCAGCGAACGTGGAATGAGGTCATTATAGGAGGCAAGTGGGAGTAGGTGTCCTGCGTAATCTACTGAGCTTTTCCTGGGAACTCAGACAGCCTGAAATACTGAGCTCTAGCTTTGTATCTGACCTCTTTGATTAAACTACTTTATCTTCCCTTCTTGTATGATCCTGTTGCTTCCTGGACCTGACCTCCAGTTTTGGACCTGTCTGGGATAATTAGTTATTTTGGATAGAGCCCTTGGCATCCTTACAGGCAGGTAAGGGCAGGAGAAGAAAAGTAGGCTTGATAATATTGAGCAACAAAACCAAAACAAAAAGATTACATTTTCCCCTGCCACACTCATAAAAATAAAAAAACTTATACTATTTTTGTGCTGATTTCAAATATGGCTTTATGTTTTTGTCTATCATTCATACTTTTCAAAGGAATCACAGTTTTATGTTTTTATTTTTTTATTGGAGGACAGGAACAAACATTAATTAAATACATATTATGTGCCAGGCACTTCTAACCCCCTTTTAAATATTATCTCATTTGATCTTCTCCATAACCCTGTGAGGTAGGTACTATTATTTTCCCCAATTTACAGTTGATGAAACTGAGGCATATAATGGTTGAGTAACTTGCCCAAAGTCACAAAGTTAGGAAGTGTCTGAGGCTAAATACCTAAAACTCAGCTATTATAGCACTCTATTGGGCCACCTCACTACCCATTTAACTTGTATAAAATTTAGCTTTTGAAAATTCCAAATGTATTTCATCGGTGGAACATCCCTCCTCTACTTCTAACATGATTGGACTTCACTTGTCCTGATATTCGTTTCCTATTGCAAAGATTGTTTGATGAAATAATTCCCCTTAACCCTTAGGTCTACCAGGACAAAGTGCGAATGTGAATATAAGACAATGAAGCTTGAGTGACATGTTACATCCCATAACTTTATACGCTTTGAAAAAGTCACTAATAATTTCTTTATAATTTTCTTCCATATGGTTTCCCCAAAAGTTTTTGGTCACTTTAAAAATATTATTAATATAGACACTTCAACTTCATCCAACTGACCTTCAAAATGTTTACCCTTCATCATACCTTATTTGAGACTCACAAACATTCTCCATTTGAGCTTAGCCTTACTGATTCTTGAAATTTTTTTTAATTTAAAAAAAAAATTTAAACTTGTTTGATCCATTGCAAAAATGTTTATTAAACCAAATTTAATATGCCTTTTTGAGCTACAATTTAGAATCTTAGCAAAATATCTAAGACACTGAGTATTGAATGAATTGTCACAGAGCTAGGGTATGTCAAAGGTATAACTTGAGCCCAAGTCTTTCTGACTCCAAGTCTGATTCTCTATCTAGTATAAACCAATGCCTCTCTAATTTACAATGGAGGCAAGAAAACTTTTTCTGAAATAACTACATTTTTCTTTTCTTTAAAGTCAGTGTTTTTGATGTAGTGATTTTCCTCGTCTTGACTGCCTTATCTGCAAATATATCACTAGAGACCTGAATTGTAAACTGTATAAAAGAGCGGTCACCTTCAGATACCTAACTGTTTGCCAATAACACTCTTCATACTTGGTGCTTTTCAAGAGAAGCTTATTTTTTTAAACATACTTTGGTGCTCTCTTGAAGGATGTATCAACATTTTAAGCTAGAAGCCAAAAGTTAGCTTGATTTGTCGATGTTAAGATCATAAGTATGGCTATTAAGGTCTGTTTGAATTACTAAATGAATGCCTGAAGACAAAAATATTATTGCAGATAGGGGCTCATCACCTTGCTTGTCTCTTACCAAATTTTTCTTGCCAAGTCTCATGATTACAAACCAAAGAATCAATTATATTTTCTCCATCCAAATGCGAAATCCCTGATGTGAAATTTCAGCACAGGCAGTTCTTCACTGTGTAAAATAAGTCTTATAGATAATGTTAGATTTAGATATTATAGAGTATGTTTAGACTTGGATACAATCTCTAATATTTCTAAACAAAAATAGTAATCCATTGAATCCATTCTTCTCTGCAAATCAAAGGAACTACAAAAGTAGTGTGGCAAAATCCATATATCTAGCTAATAAGTAATCTAACATATGTGATATAGCAGAAGTTAGGGGCCCAAACCTTTTCATCATCACCTATTTTCACCCCCCAAAAAATTCAAATGTTTTCTTAACCAGAGAAACAGCATTTCATCTCTCAAATTTAAAAGTTAGTTTACTGCAGGCGTCATAAAAACTATTCAGAAGATGTGTATACTTAAGTAATGAACACCAACATTTACAAAGGACAAAATATTTGCAAAAACGGGATTAGAATATACTATAAATTTTAGTTTAGTAAATACTGCTATGGACAATAATTATATTTAGTAAATACTACTAGGCGTACAACATATATTGAGAATTTCACTGCATAGTAGGTTTACATGAATACATGTGAACCTGGACTCTGCATCACGGCACACAGACAGGGGACTTCACACAGCCAGCTATAGAGTTCTCACTACTCTCCAAACTTTGCAGCACTCTTGACCAAAGTAAACTTTATTAGCACCTCATACTTGAATAATTTATAGCAAGATTCATGTATCACTCAATAATGGTAGGTGATAGAGAAATTCAGTTTTCATTTTAATTAAAATTAATATATATTTATAAAATATGAATGTGACAAAATACTTGCTGAACAGTATAACTGTTGCTATGTATATTTACTATAGTAGTTACCTCAATACTATTTTAATTCACTGCCACATTCACCTTTCTTTGAGTTCACCATCTATTCACCCACTCTCATGAATCCTCATTTTTCTCTTAACCTCTCCCAACCTGAATTAATGTGACATAACAGCAATGTAAAATAAATATATTTAAATAGAATTCAAAGTATATACCAATGAATATGAATCAAGGAGCCAACATTCACTGAGTAAACTACAACCTCAAAAAATTTAAGTAATTGAAGTTGCGAGTCTTGAATTTGTTTCCCATGATAATTTATTAATCAGAAAGGTAAACTCATAATACTGAAAAACAGGTTTTCACATCCATGCTTTCCATATGCTGCTATATCTGTATGTCACTGTTGGGGAAAAAGAAGGATAAATGAGTATTAGTGACTTGCTCAGAAATCAAACTCAAGAGCCTCAGAACCTGAAAGTCATTATATCTTACCACTCTTATCTGTGAAGTACTAAAATCAATGAAGCCATGCTCCTGCATGTGTTAGAATTTAAGATATTAACTATTAAAAGATTAAGATATTAAGAATTTAATATAAAACCAAAAGTTATTCCCCAATAGATAAATGGTTAAAATACATAAACAGTCTCAAAAGAATTGCAAACTATCAACAACCATATGAAAGAATACTCCAAAACACTAAAATAAAAAGAAATGTAAATCAAAACAACTCTAATACTTTCACCTCACCCATAGCAGATAGGTCATTATAGGTCTATAGTTGTCCTTATAGAGGTATTCTGTATTTCCAGTTATGTTCACTAATCATAGCTAGAATTTCATATAGCACTGCAAGGTTTACAAAGAATGTTACAAATACATTATTTTATCCTCATGATAACTGTAGAAGGTAGGTATCTTATTATCCAGATTTTACAATTGAGGAAACTGAAGTAGACAGATGATAAGTGACTTGCCCAGTGTCACAAAGCTAGTAAATATACAAAGCTAGATTTGAACTCAGAACCTCCTGACTCCAGACCCAGCACTCTATCCATATATCACCTAGATGGTAAAAATGACAAAAGATGTTAGAGGGATTGTAGAAAGACAAACATAATGATACAGTGCTGGTGGCGTAATGAATTAGTATAGTTAATCTGGAAAGCAATTTGGAATTTGGTAAATAAAGTGACTAAAATGTCCATAACCTTTGACTCAGAGATCTCACTGCTGGGTATATACCCCAAGGACATCTTTAACAAAAAGAAACATTCCATAGGCACCAAAATATTTATAGCATCATTTTTATGGTAACAAAGAACTGGAACTAAGTAGATGCCCAAGGATTTGTGAATGACTAAACAAATCATGGTACATGAATGTAATGGACAGAGAAGCATATCACAATTTATATGAATTAATGCAAAGTAAGAAGAGCCAAGAAAATAATATTCACAATTACTACAACAATGTAAATAGGAAGAACCACCAAAAATAATCAAAATTGAATGAAGGAGTCCTACCAAATTCCTTTTACAACAGAAATATGATGCTGATACCTAAACGAGGAAAAACAAAAACAGAGAAAGAAAGCTATAGAACAATTTCCCTAATGAACATTCATGCAAAACTTTTAAATAAACTTCTAGCAAGGAGATTATAGCAATATATCATAAGGATCACACATTATGACCAGGTGGGATTTATACCAGGAATGCATGACTGGTTCAATATTAGGAAAACTATCAGCATAAATGATCATATCAATAACAAAACCAACATAAATCATATGATTTTGAACCTATAAATGTATTCTAACATTTAAAAAGTTAATTTAAGCTGTAATATGGATAGCAGTAAAACAAGCAAGAGATAAGCAAACCATCAATATGTCTTCTTTTCTTCCTATAGCATTATTCTAGGAAAACATCATCCTAAAATCATCATTTCATGCAACCATAGGAACTCAAAGAAGCAAAATACTAACTGGAATTAAGAAGCTGATTCCAAATACTAGGCTAATATCAAGGACTAATGGGAAGTGCCTCCTCTTGAGAAGCAGTGCGGACTACATGTGTGCGGCTGCCAGAAGACTCCACTCTCTGTAAACATCAGCAATTCTGATTGTTTCCGACTGAAGTAAAACCTGATATGCTATTGCTTGCTCTGCCCTTGAATCTGTTCCTCTTCATCTTTTGCTGGGTGCTCTAATTTTTAGAAACGCTTATGTACATTTTCCAATTTTGTGCATTCTCTTTCTTGCATTTACCTTCCTAGAAATGGATTGGGGCAAGGGAGAAAACCTGGCTGTCATCCAGACTTGGTTGACCTCTAATAGCTCTGCTGACTTTTGCTGGTGCTGGTGAACTCCATGAACTGTTTTCTGACATGCACTAACCTCTCCAGGAACATCTCTATGGCACATAGCTAAGTGAATAAAAAAGATTTTCCTGGTGCAACAGTGCTATCCTGCCACTTCATGATAGGAGATGGAATATCTGCTCTAACAATTGTCTATTCATGATGAATTTCACAGACAGAAAACAAGAATATGAAATACAGGAGAAAATGAGCACTTGAGGAAAAATAATGTGTTCTATCTGTTTCAGGAAGGACAAACTGAAGGAGAAATCACACCTCCATGTTGTACTCAGCAAGACAAAGTGTTTTTGACTACACATCCTATAAAGGGCCTCAGAGCATGAGACAGCTTTCCTTCAGCCCCCATGCCCTTCTGTTGCCACTATCACTCCACTTCTAAAATTATGAATTCCTTTGGCTGGGAAAGAAGGAATATGCCAGGAGCCAAGGTTAATTTTAATTTTGTTATGACAGCACTTCAGAAATCCATTTTTTTCTAAAATGAAAATATATTTTGAATCACGAAGAAGTGAAAGAAGGCTAGGCCATGCTATTTCTAATATTTCTATCCATTTGGACGATGGAATTCTAATTTTTTTATAAATCGATATAGGTAGATGGGTAGAACTGTATGATATTAATGATTTTAGAATTAAAGATCAGAGTTGAGATTGGTTCTGAGCAGATTTAGATACTATTATTAGCATCTTAGCTTTTGGAACTGAAATATAACCATTAAGATTATTTCACAAATACAATATATTCATTCTTTAGTACTTTGATGAATATATGACCTTATTAAGGGGAGCACTCACTTCTTGCAGAATCACAGAATCTAAGTTGGTATGGACATTACAGACAATCAATTCCAACCCACACTTCATGAACAATCTCTTCTATCTGTAACACTTTCCCAAGAAATGGTCATCTAGCTTCAATTTGAAAAAGTCCACCACTGAAGTTTCTAACCTATCTGTATCTTTAGATACAGAATGACTTTTTTCCCTATCCTCCTATAAAACTTCTGTAACCCTGGGTTCAAACTTGGAGCATTTACGTAAGCCCTTCTCACTGATAGAGAGTATGATGACTTGACTCTCTTCCATTGTTAGGGGCAGAGTTAAAGAGAAGAGGGACCCGTATCATTCTTGCTTCAAGTAAGGACACATATGGTTCCAGACCCTCTTTGTGGAAAAATCTGAAGTGAAAGAGAATGGATTTTGGAAGTCAGATATATAGGGGAAAGCCAGCTCCCCAGAATGTCCTTGATTTTTAACTAAACTCCCCAGAGATTTCAAGTTTCCCCTTTAGTGAAATCAGAAACTCTCTCTCAGTCCAGGTGAGGTATCTTGCCCTGAGTAGAGGTCATTTACTATGTATATTGTCTGGTATATTCTGATCTGTATAATTTATCTGGTTCTGTTTGCTATGTGCTTAGATAAGAGATTACTCACTAATTACTATTTGTAACCATCTTTGGTGTTGCTAGAATTTGGTGAAAAGGAGTCATGCCTTTGAAAATAGAGGAAGCTCTTTAAGGGGTAGTAATCAGAAAAAACAGCTTGAACCAACAAAAAACAATTTCCCCTAGATTATCAATATTTAGGGACAAAGACAGATATAATTCTAGTCCTATATGCCTTCTCACATAACCTACCTAGACAACACACACCTTACACTTTAATGGAGGACCTACCCAATATTATCGTGGCTAGTTTTAGGGATTATAATATTTCATGGATGCCAGTGTGACACTTGAGCTCTTCATCTCTCACTCTTGCTACATAACCAACTCACCTTCACTTTTGTTCACAGATAAACTTGGAGATGTTTTTATACCAATTCTTGCATGTCAGCCATTTTTATAAAGACGTTGCAGCTCATTCATAACCATCACACATCTCACCATCTCACCATTGCCTTTGAAGTAACTGCAATTTTAATTCTTCAGTAGAAAAAAAATGGTGTTAAAAATGGACTTTAGTGATAGATAACAGCCTGAGATGACTGAAAGTTATCAGGATCATTTCAAAGCATTATAGTATTGCAGATAGTGGACTAAACTTGAAGTCAGGAATACCTGGGTTTGAATTTTGCTTCTGATACTAATTAGTTGTATATGACCATGGACAAGTCACTTAAACTCTCTAATTTTCCTCATCTGTAAAATAGATTAAATAGGCTAAAAGGTCAATCATTTCTGAATAACTATTATCTAATAAGCATTCTGGAGCTGGAGCTTCACTGTGTAGAATTTATGGTAAATCTGTTCTATTTCCCATCTATTTGTACTTCTTCCAGTTTCATCAATAAATGCTTTCAGTATGTTCTGGCTTAGTTGGTCCTCTTGCCAATTCTTTTTATAGGCTTTGTAGACATTTAATAAATATTTAATTAAGACTTGCCATGTGGAAACCACTAAACTAGTCATAGTGGATCATAAAATATTATAGTTGGAAGGCACCTCAGAGACCAATATCTGAAAAGAATACCCTACTACAACATCCCTTACAAGCCTTTGCTTCACCTCCAGTGAAAAAGAACTTATACTTTCAGACATAGGCCATTCCCCTTTTAGACAACATTAAATGTAAGGAAACTTTTCCTTATATTGAATCGAAATTTATTTCTTTGCAATTTCCACTTATTGCTCCTAGTTCTGCCCTAGAGGACAAGCAGAAGAACAAAGTCTAATTTCTCTTCCACATGACAGCTCTTCAAATACTTGAAGGTAGTGATTATGTCTTCCTTAATTCATTTCTTTTTCAAGTTTCTTTAAAATGTTCTTATGGCAGTGAGTAGAGAAGACTTAGGAGAGGCTTGATAGCAGCCTTCAAATCCTTAAAGGGCTGTCATGAGAGAAAGGGATTAGACTTGCTGTACCTTTAAAGGCAGAACTAAATATAATGTGGGCAAGTTTTAGATAGGCAGATTGTGGTACAACGTAAGGAAAAATGTTCTAACAATTTAAGCTGTACAAAGAATAGAAAAGGCTATCTCAAGAGGGAATTGGGATCCCTTTACTGGATGTATTAAAATGAAGGCTAGATAACCACTTTTAGATGATAATATGTTGATCACTATTTGTTTTATTAGATGGTCTTACTATGACCTCCAGGAGCAAATATGTAGCCCACTGCTTGGATTTGAAAACTCTTGATAGACTGGATCTTTCCTACCTTATCCCTCTTCTCACACCTTAGCCCCCTTCACATACACTGCCGTTCAGTGACAATGGCTTACTTACTGTTCCTTGTACATGATACTCTGTCTCTCAATGCTGGCCATTTTCACTGGCTATCTCCCATATCTAGAGCTCTCTTCCCCCTCATCTCCACTGCTTTGCTTCCCTAGCTTCCTTCAAGTCTCAGATAAAGCTGTACCTTCTGCAAGAAGCCTTTCCCAGTCCTCCTTAATCTCAGCACCTTCCCTCTGATACTATCTCAATTCATTTCATATGTGTGTGTGTGTGTGTGTATGTATCTTGTTGGCACATAGTTTTTTGCATCTTGCCTCCCCATCAGACTGAGCTCCTTAAGAGTAGGGAGTATTTTTTGCCTTTCTTTGTATCCCTAGACCTTAGCACAGGGACTAACACATAGAAGTTTAATAAATGCTTGTTGACTTGGTCTGAGATATAATGAAGTTCTGAGATTCTGTAATTCTATAGCAAAAAACTACATATGGCAAACTTGTTCTAGACAATGTTTCTAGAATACCTAGAAGTGGAATTACAGTGTGCATCACAATGAGTCAGTTATAAAATACCAATAAACAAATTTCCAGTACCACCGAGAGGAGAGAGAGCAGTTTACATTCAAAGTATGTATTTCAGGATGCCTCCCCACTCTGGCTTACAGGGCTTTGTCTCTGAAATCACTGGTCCAGATTGAAATGGGTTCTTGTATACTGTTTTAACTACCACCAGAGAAGTATGGATATGGAGGGAGTAGAACTAAGGTCATAAATTTCATGGAAGCTCTTGAGTTCACCAAAAGATGGACAGAATTTGGATCCAATGATCAGGAATAGGTGGAACATACAGCAGATTGTAGAGACTTGTTGGCCTGAGTACCATAGAAACACATATCTAAAGCCAGAAAAAACCTTTGATATCATTAAGCATAACCTCTCCCTCCTCCCATTTTATTAATGAGATAACTGAAGCCTGAAGAAATGAAATAATTTGCCCAATATCCCACAAAAAGTAAATAAGAGAACTGGAATTCAAGTCTAGGTATTCTGACTTCAAATACAGTATTCTTATCATTGTATCATGTTGCCCACAATATTTTGATCAGTTAGTCAATAAACACTTATTAAGTACCAAGGGCTTACAGTGTGCTTACTGCTGAAGATTAAAAAAAAAAAGAGAGAGACAAAGAAGAGTCCCTCCTCTAAAGGATCTCACAATCTAACAGAGGAGACAACAAGCAAGCATATATGTACAAAGAAGCTATAGACAGGATAAATTGGAAATAATTAAAAGAAGGAAAGCATAATTTAGAGGTATTGGGAAAGGCCTACTATAGAATATGGGATTTCAATTGGAACTTAAAGGAAGCCAGGAGGTGAAGATAAGGAATGAAAGGTAGCCATGAAAGATAGCCAAAGAAATTCTAAGAGCTGAGAAATGAAGTGTCCTGTTCATGGAACAGCAAGGAGGCCAGTGTCACTGGATCTAAGAGTACATGGTAGGGAGTAAGACATACAGAGACTGAAAAGGTAAGAGGGGGCTAGGATCCTGGAGGCAACAGGGAGCAGTGACATGGTTAGACTCCTGCTTTAGCGAAATCTCTTTGGTGGCTGAATGGTTGGATGGATTTGAATGAGAAAAGGCTTGAGGCAGGCATATCTACCAGTAGGCCATTGCAGTAATCCATGCCTGAAATGATAAGGGCCTGCACCAGAGTGCCAGCAATGTCACAGGAGAGAAAGGGGCATATTCAAGAGATGTTGAAAAGGTGAAATTGATAGACCTTGGCAACAGATTGGAAATGGGGTGAGGGAAGGCAAGATAAAGACAATGAGGAGTCAATGATGACACCGAGGTTATGAGCCTGAGGGACTGGGAGGATGGTGCTGCCTTCTACTACAATGGGGAAGTTAGGAGGAGGAGGAGGAAGAGAGGGTTTAAGGAGAAAGATAATAGATTCAGTTTTGGACATGTTGAGTTTAAGATGCCTATTGGACCCCCAGTTCAAGATGTCTGAAAAGCAGTTGGAGACATGAGATTGGAGGGAAGCCAATAGATTCAGACAGGATAGGCAGATTTGAGACTCATTGGTAGAAAGATGGCAATTCAATTGAGAGGCACTGATGAGATTACTAAGTGAAGTAATTTAGAGAGAGAAGAGAAAAGGTTCAGGATAGAACCCGATTGAACACCTACAATTAGAAGTCATCTGGATAAAGACCCAGCAAAGCAAAATGAGGAGTGGTTTGATAGGTAAGAAGAGAAACAGGAGAGATTGTTATCCCCAAAATCTAGAAAAATGAGTCTATCAAGGAGAAGAGAGTGATCAACAGGGTCAAAGACTACAGAGAAGGTTATTTGATTTAGTAATTAAGAAGTCACTGGTAATTTGGGAGAGAACAGTTTTGGTGAAATGATGAGGTCAAAAGCTAGACTGTAAGGGTTAAAGAGAATGAAAGAAAAGAAAGTGAAGGTAGCTTTTGGAGATGGCCTATTCAAGGAGTTTAGTCACAAAGAATAGAAGAAATATAGGATAATACCTAGTAGGGATGGAAGGATCAAGGAAGAGTTTTTCTTTTGTTGTTGCTGTTGTCTTTTTCAGTTTGGAAAAGATATGAACATTTTTATAGGCAGTAGGGAAGGAGCCAGTAGGCAAAGAAAGACAAAATAAGTTATAGGAGTCATGTAAGCAAAATATGATAGAGTAGACATTTTCTCGAACACTCACAACTTTTCAAACCTCTCCAAAACAGAAATTAAGTGCCAAAGATAAAGCAACTTCAGCTGGGTCCATGTTCTAGGACACCCAGAATCCAAAAGAAGGAATTTTTTTTTCAGGTTTTATCAGCCAATTTGGCTACAGCCCTTCAAAAGCAAATAGCTGCAGGGGAGAGAAGAGAAAGAAGTGGGAAGCGGTGCCATCCTGGAAGTGCCAGTGCTGCAAAGTTATGACCTACTGATGCCTGGAAAAACAGGTTCTAGGGGCAGCTAGGTGGTACAGTGGATATGGCACTGGTCCTAAATTCAGGAGGACCTGAGTTCAAATCCAGCCTCAGACACATAAAAACACTTACTAGCTGTGTGACCCTGGGCAAGTCACTTAACCCCATTGCCCCCCCCCAAAAAAAAAAAGAAAAGAAAAGAAAAACAGGCTCTAAAATACCACCAAAAGGCCAGAGAAATGAGGAACAGAGGGAGTGGAACAGATCATCAGAACAGGATAGCATGCTTGTGGGGGGCTGTGCAGCATTCCACCAAACCTGAAGGAAGTTATATTGGACAAAATTCAAATAGGGCTTAAGGAATTACACAGATGAAATGAAATTCATTCTGCTCGCCTTAGCACACACTTTACAATTATGTCCAGCTACCATAATGGTAGCCATTTTCTATTACGAAGTGTATCCTGCATGTGAACTTTGGGCATTGTAGTAGTAGTAGGAGTAGTAGGAGTAGTAGTAGTAGTAGTAGTAGTAGTAGTAGTAGCAGCAGCAGCAGTAGCATTCTACAGTGTAAACAGTAAAAGTGACTCTTGTGAAGAAAGCCTTAAGCCTACAAAAAGACTGCGTGTCACTATTATAATTATTTAGAGAGGTGAAATAACCTGATTTGCCCATCAGAACATGTTCTCCTTTGGCCACCAACCCAGTGAATGTCTATGTTCTGATCTAGTGTAGGAAATTTTTCTAGAAGCTGTCTAAGTATCCCCATTTACCACCAGAGGGCACTCAACCTACAAACACTGGCTGTTAGGTGTTAAGCAGTCAAAGCAAACCCACACTGCCCCAGTAAAGGTATCTAGGAGGTGAAATGGAATATCATATGAAACACACACACACTCAATCCTCAACATTTGCCCATTTAACTTTCACAACTTCAATCATTCTCATGATTTTATCAAGTAACCCCATTTTCACTTTCAAGTTGGTGAACACAGACATTTGCCGCTATACGCAACAGAGAAAAAAAATGAGAGGCGTATTGCATACAAGTTTGTGAAGCAGCTAGTATCGTACTAGATGCTTCAGTGTTCTTGTTCACCCTACCGTTGTAAAGAGCTTCCCCAACATTGGCTACATATTTTCATCAATTGCTTTTAAAACTCAAGTTTTATGTTGCAATTAGGCCCCCAAACTACAGGGAAAGTTCCTAGGGCTCTAAGATGATACAGAGACCTCAGTAGTAGTAGACCTCAGTAGTCTCCATGTCATCCAACAGCAGCAACTAGAGTCCTAGCAACCTCTCCCTTAGTTTTCTAGGGGTGGCAAAGGTAGAAAGGTTTACAGCATTACTGCATACTGTACAACACCTTCATACCACCATATGATACAGTGGAAAATAAAATTCGGGTCAAAAAATGTTTTAAGAATTATATTTGTTGTACAGTATTTATGGTACTGTAGATTTCATGTGTTATGAAAAGTGAATGTTGTCTGAAATCAGTGTGTGTTTGTTTTTCATTGAGATGTTAGCACAAAAGGCCATAGAATTCTAAAGAATTAGTAGCAAGAAAAAATGTTTTACATGTTTGTTCAGTCACGTCCTACTCTTTGTTGATCCCATTTGGAGTTTTCTTGGCAAATATCCTGGAGTGGTTTGCCATTTCTTTCTCTAGCTCATTTTATAGATGAGGAAACTCAGGCAAACAGGGTTAAGTGACTTGCCCAGAGTCACACAGCTAGTAAGTGTCTAAGGCCAGAATGAACTCAGGTCTTCCTGACTCCAAGTCAGGAGCTGTATCTACTATACCACCTAGCTGCCAACAATACCAATTTTGTGTACTGTATTTTATGGGCTATTTCATGGTTATTTTACTAGAAAAGGTGTATGTTATCAGAATTTATGTTTTGTTATAAAGAACTGTATGCAGAAAAGCATATTTTTAGCAATCTCTAGCAAAAGAATTTTTTGGTGGTCACCGGAACCTAACCCCCTATTTCCTATAGGTTCAATATATCAGCATTTTCATTTTTTTATTTTAGTGCCATTTTCTACAAATGTTACCTCTACAAAAGATGAGGATTGAATATATGTATATATATGTATGCATATATGTATATGTATATATACATACATATATTACACATATATCCTCCACTCCTTGATGGGCTTTCCTCCATGGTCACAACCAAATATATTCGCAGGACTCAGTTATTCAGCATACTATGGTTATATTACTTATTGAAGTTTGTTTGTCATCTTATGGAAGCTTGGAAGTCTCAAACTAATGGCAATGGTTTCTCAATCGCTAAGGTGTTCATGCCAACAAGGAAGTTCAAAGTCAATTGCTATTCACCTGTAAGACGATCAGCAAATCCAAAACTCAAGAGAAGAATAAGGAAAAAAGGGGAGACAATCTTGGATAACAACACATAGATCTCATTGCCCTCTAATAATATTTCGAGAACTATAAGAGAAAATGCTATGGGTACAAGTTACACTCTACCACTGAATCACTTACTTTTTGTCCTTCTACCAGTCACACTTTGCCAGTGCTCAGCCCTGAGTCACAGCTACTACCCGCTTTTTCTGAGCCTAATTATAAATCACTAAATGTTTTTTGAAGAAAGTCACATAATTGTACTGACTGAGTCCACTACCAATTGATATTATCTAATCTTAACTGGGTCATCACTATGGTAAGGTAACCTACTGTCAGTCAATGGCATTGTCCTTTCCTTTTGGTTAAGAGAAAGATGTTCACATTTTGCAGAGATTACCAGGTGTTAATGTCAGACTAATACTTTAATACTTTATCATCTGTTATTGCATCAGCTAAGCTGAAGGGAATCCAAATCCCTTACAAAAGTATCAAAAGCTGAAGAAGTTAAAAGATCACTAGTAATTTTTGAAAAAAAGCAGTTTTGGTAGGTTATTGTGTCAAATGCCTGATTGTAAGAGTTTGAGAAGGGAGTAGGTTAAGAAATGGAGGGACCAAATGAAGATTACTTTTTCTAGGAGTTTGTTAGAGCATGTAATGAAGCACAATAGAGCATTATAGCTTGAAAGTTTGACAGAGTCAAGTGCAGGTCAGGTCTTCTGAGAGACAGGGGTTTGGAGATGGCATTATAGGTTTGAGGAAAAGGTTTAAGCCAGCTATTGTGGAGACCATGACAGAGAATCAGAGAAGCATGAAAAGATAGCCTTGACACAGTAGGGGCCTATTTAACATTAGATAAAATCAACTGGTAGTAGGCTTAGTCAATATAATTGTGTGTCTTCCTTAAATAACAATCCCTCTCTCTTCATGGATGCTCTCAATCCCTGTTGAAGGGTTAGTGCTGTGCAAAGCTGTACTTCAGAGGGAGAAAGTAGTATGGCATTCATTTTTGTATCCATTATACCACAGAACTCTTCCCCTCCAGTAGCATGTGACTAGCCTCTCTTTCCCTTGTTAATAATATAATAGGTCACATTTAGATCGAACTTCACAACTTACAAAATGCTTTAATCAGAATAACCTCATAAGGTAAAGTATTTTTGCTTCCTTTTTATCAATGAAAAATCTGAGGATTAGAAAGTGACTTGACCCTAGATCGAACAGTTATTAAGGGTCAGAGCCCAGATTTAAATCTAAGTTGCCTCATTCTAAATTCAACATTCTTTTCTCTGCACTAGCTCTGTGATTTCTTTTGATTCAAGAAAAATGTCGTGTGTGTGTGTGTGTGTCCCCCCAGTAGATGAGATTTTTCTCTATTTGCCTACTCATATCTATATATAGATATAAGGGATTTGGAGCCAGGTGCTGAGCTGAAGCCACTGGTTTCTAATGCTAATTGTGCTGTAAGCTGACTGTGTGACTTTAAGTCACTTTTCTCTGGGCTTCAGCTTCCTCATCTGTAAAATAAAGGAACTGGATTAGATGGTCTTTAATGTCCTCTTCAGATTTTAGGTGAGAATATTCTATAACGTTACTTTGTTTGATAATTTGGTAATTTCTTGTTCTAGTCTCTATCTGTTCTATTTGGCAGAGCACCATGTTCGAGGGACATAGAAACATAATGGAAATATTGCCTTGACACAGTAGGGGCCTATTTAACATTAGATAAAATCAACTGGTAGTAGACTCAGTCAATATAATTGTGTGACTTCCTGAACCCAAGGACGAATCTTTGACCTGTGTAAACACTTCCATAATCCTGATAAGATTGCTACTAGAAACCAGCATCCTAGAATTTGTGCTAGGATCCTCTGAAGCTATTTTTCATTGGTGCAAGTAGGGAAGGGGACTGATATAATCTAAAGTGGGTTCATAAGGAAAGATTTCAGTCCAGAAATAGTCTGAAGAAAAGGTGGAGACAGTCCTAGAGGCACTAGGGACATTGAATGTCCATAGTGATTCCAGTTGTTAGTGCAACAAATGCAACTAAATGTGACTAAGAATTGAACTCCATACCTGCAGAAGGTTGACGACAAACACAAACGTAAAGTTTGACTTGGGTTGGAATATGTAGTAATGGGTTGGAATATGTAGTAATGTGAAGGTAGAATTTTTGGAAGTCCTACTATGATCCTGTAGCAAAGAAAATATTTATCAATTTCTATACACTATTTGTTTACCTTCACAGACATATCAAGTACTACAACTTGTTTTACTCTGGTCCTTGTGGTTCCTGCACTGTTACAGATTCCAAAGTGGCTCATAGAATAAACAACTATTTAAGTTTAAGTTAACACATAAACATCTTTTCTGTTTCTACAAAGCAAATCAAGGTGTAGTAGAAGGAATACTTAATTTGGAGCTAAAAGATCTGGTTTGAAATCCAAGCTCTACTACTTGCTACTTTTATAATCTTTATCAAGTCTCTCCTCTGGGTCACTAATTCCTTACTGCGGAAGGGGGTTTGAATTAAATAGTTTCTGAGATAGTTTCTAGCAGTAAAGATGAAAGATTCTGTGATAGTTTATGATGAAAACTGACTGCAGGTTAGAAGGCATTCATTTATGAGAATATGATTGTGGAACTCTATCAACATCTAACAAAAGGAACAATGGAGATTAGGTATGATACTTTAGCATCACAGGATCTTGACATGCCTAGCCAGGCCCATAAGTATAGGCAGCAGAATTGCTATAGCTGGATAAGGAATAGAAGAATGAAGGTAATAGGGAAAGGAGAGAGAGAGAGAGAGAGAGAGAGAAAACAGAACAACTTAGACTATACAGGCAGGGAAATCTGCAGGATCTCCAAATGTAGAGAATAAGTACCCTAGTAAATTTCAAAATAAAGGCAGCTAATCAGGAGGGGAATCTAAGGGAATAAGTAAACAAAATTGCATCAAGGGTTTGGTTGAGAGCAAGTCCAAATCCCCAAGGCCTTTAGGTAAGGGATAAACAGGCATGTGCTAGCTAGGGCAAACAGCCTGAAGCCCAGAGGGCAGAATTCTTGAGACAAAGGTTAGCCAGCCAACAAGTTTTCGTTAAGTGCTTACTCTGTGTTACCACTGTGCTAAGTTCTAGGGATACCTATAAGTATATTGCTCCCTCAGTTCAGTGGCCAGAAAAGAGCTAAGCTGGGTTAGGTATGTCAAAATCCAGGAGGCAGGACTTGAAGAGATGAAGAAAGGTTGTATATGAGTGAAGTACCTGTTCTAGGCTAAAAAAGGCCCAGGATTGGGGAAAGAGATGAAATTGCTAACTAAATTTTTGCCAACTTGAATACATAGTCCTGAGACTGAGATTTGTTGGTAATATTTAGAGGATGACTGAGAGAAGATCCAAAGGAGAAATGTAGGGTTTAAGAGAGGATAGGTAGAGTTGCCCCAAATGTACTCAGGAGATGGGGAGTTGACTGAACTTATCCACCACGATAATTATTCTGTTATTGCTAATTATAACCAGTACATATTATACCTCTACTGTACATTTTATCTTATTGTGACTTTCAAGGAATCATATAGGACAGGTCACTGAACCTAATCACCACCTGCCATGAGTCCTTTTTAATGTCTCCAAAATTTCCTCCAGCCTGAATTAGAAAACCTGGAGTGATAGGAAACCCATCATCCATTTACAAGTGAGTGGCTCTAATTATTGGAAAATTTCTCCTTATTTTGCATTGAAATGGTACAAAGGTAAGAGCTATGACTCTGGAGTCAGAGAAGCTGGGTTCAAATACTGGCTCTGCCACTTCAGTGTGACCTTGGATAACTCGTTTAACCTTCCTGGGCCCCAGTTTCCTCATCTGTAAGTTGAGTGGGTTGGAATGGATAACTTGTAAGGTCTCTGAGCTCTAAATCTATAAGCCTATGAAATCTACAGTAACATGTATAACTACCACCTGTTTTCCAGTAGTACTTTATAGTAATTTCCTTTTAAAATACCTAAGAAGTTAGTGGTATATGATGTCAGGGATAAGGGACCAAGGGAAGAAGTTATGGTCTCCATCCTCTTAGGAGCTGGGAGATGCCATGATTTGAAAGTGTCAGCAACTAGAAACTAGTAGGACATACCAGTGAGTCAGCCCAAGCAGTGAAGTTAAAAGACACAGTATAGCACTGGCAGAGGTGGTCTTAACTTTGGGCCCTGGTATGCGGAAGCAGCACAGCATAGTAGACAGAGTGCTAGACTTTCAATCAGAAAAAAAAAAACAAACTATGTTCAAATTCAAGGTTTAAGACTTACCAATTGCCTAATTATGGGCAAGTCACTTAACCATAGTCTTTGGATCTGTAGAGTGGGAATAATATTAGTTACATTCTCAGAGTCTGTGAAGCTCAAATTAAAAGTATTAATGCATTTATTAAACATTAGCTGCCAAGTACTTTTCTATATACTAGAAATACATAGACAAAAAAAGGGAAAACCCTGTCCTCTAGGAAGAAGTATTTAAGCACTTAAGTAAATATAAAACATAAGCAAAGTAATGAGGAGGAGGTCTTGCTGCAATGAAGTAATATAGTCCAGAGGAACAGAGATTAGACACATGATTTCAATGATACAAGAACTTTTAGAAGAAGGTGGAGAGAAGCCAGGAAGTTGCCTGAGCTCTCTCCCCAGTTTCCCTTGGAAATAACGTTAAGTCAAGCCTTTAAATGAATTCTGGAGTAACAGAACCCACAAAAAGACAGTGAAACAATTTTCCAGCACAGGAAAACTTAGAATGACTTCTGGAAAGATCTGTCTCACTTGGGTAAAAGGGGAACCTAGCCCAGCACAGATGGTGTTTGGGCAAGCCAGCAGGAGGCTCTTAGCCACAGCACAGATCAGCAAACGAGGCCCTGAAGTCCAGGCTCAGCAGGCCAACTGTTTGGCCTCCAGCCCAGGAACCCAGGGTTCCTGGCTAGCACAGTGGGCGAGCTGCTAGCCCCAGAGGACCTGGCACAGAAAACCAGTGGTCACTGGCCCCTGTGCACTAGCCCCCCATGCAAGAAGCTTTGCCTCCTATACCTCAAGGCAGTGCCTCCTGTACCCCAAGAGCTGAGCTCAACTTTTTAAAATGAGGAAAAAAAAACAAAAAAAGAGCCCTGACCATAGAAATCTACCATGGTGACAGGGAAGATCCAAACACAAACTCAGAAAAGGGTAACAATGTCAAAATACCTACATACGAAGCCTCAAAGGGGAATATGAATCGGTCTCAAGCCCAGAGAGTCCTCTTGGAAGAACTCAAAAAAGATTTTAAAAATTAAGTAAAAGAAAGAAGAAAAGAAAATAAGAAAAATAAGGGACCAAGTAGAAGAAAAATTGGAGAAAGAAATGAGAATTATGAAAAAGACTCAACAGCTTGAAAAAGAAAGCATAAAAATTGACTGAAGAAAACAACTCCTTACAAAATAGAATTGGCCAAATGTGAATTAACTCCGTTAAAAGTAGAATTGACTAAATGCAAAAGGAAGTACAAAAGTTAACTGAAGAAAATAATTCCTTAAAAATTAGAATTGAACAAGTAAAGCTAATGACTCTAGGAGACACCACAAATCAGTCCAACAAAATTGAAAAAACAGAAAATGTAAAATACCTCATTGGAAAAACAACTGACCTGGAAAATAGAGCCAGGAGAGATAACTGAAGAAGTGCTGAACTACCTGAAAGCCATGGTCAAAAGAGGAGCCTGAACAGTACCTTTTACAAAGGAAAATCCCCCTCATATACCAGAGGGTAAAATAGTCATTAAAAGAATCCACACATGCCCTCCTGAAAGAGATCTCAAAATGAAAACTCCAAGGAATATTGTAGCCAAATTCCATCACTATCAGGTCAAGGAGAAAATATTTTAAGCAGCCAGAAAGAAATAATTCAAATATCAAGGAGCCACAGTAAGCATTACAAAGGATTTAACAGTTATCTACATTAAAGGATTGGAGGACTTAAAATATGATATTCTGGAAGGCAAAGGAGGTTGGATTATAACCAAGAATCAAATATCCAGCAAAAATGAGCATAATCAGCAGTAGCTGAAGGTTCCAGGTGGCCTGGGTGGGCCAGGGTCCCAGGGCCACACCCAGTTCCCCAAGGGCATCCAGCTGAGGGGTGGTATGCCAAGGAAGAGGTGGAGAGGGGAACAAAGACCAATCCAGCCCCAAGGCTGACCCTTGGGGGTTTAAATTGCCTTAGCTCTCTCAGAGTGGAGTGGGATGCCTTGGCAGAAGGTGGGATGATAAAGATATTGACACAGAGCTAGAAGAAGAAATAAAAGCTGAATTGGATAAAATCAGTGTTTCATCTTTGGAGATAAAAGATGAAATGGACACACTTTCCGAAGCTGGTAGTGAGAGTGATCCAGGAGAAGATTTGCCTAAATCAATTCTTTACTGTATTTGTGTCATAAAGAATCAAAGTAAAGGCAGCTAGGTGGTGCAGTGGATAGAGCACTGACTCTGAAGTCAGGAGGACCTGAGTTCAAATCTGTTCTCAGACCAAACACTTGACACTTACTAGCAGTGTGACCCTGGGCAAGTCACTTAACCCCAATTGCCTAAAAGTTAAAAAAAAAAAAAAGAATCAAAATAAAAATGCTGAAAATCTTGTTCTCCAGGACTTGGAAGAAATTGACATTTCAAATGTTATTTGTAATAGACAAAGCATTACAGATAAATTCAACCAACACAAAATTCCTAATTCCACTCAACTTCCTAATCTTTATAAATTACCTGTTGATGAGCCTCTTTCTTCAGGTGACTTTGGATACTATGAAATTGAGGAAAGATGCTGACAACTTTTTGTGGCATGGGAGGGCAAGCAGCAGGTACTGGTGAACCTGGAAAACAAAAACTTTAGAACTTAGAGGAATAGTGATGAAAAACAGTTGCAAGAGGAAGAAGAAAAGAGACATTGCTGGATGAAACGATTTGAAGTGGAAAAGAAAAAAAATAGAGAATATTGATAAGCAGGAAGAGAAGATAAATCTTGAACTGCAGCAACAACAGAGATTACAGGAAGAGAATTTAAAGGAACATGATGAGCTTATCAGAATACTACAATTACAAATGGAGGAGGAAAGAAGAGGTTTGGAAGACCTAAAGTCTAAAGAAAGATGTTTGGCAGATCTCCAGCATAACACAGCCATAAAAATCCAGGTTGGGTATTGAACATTTGCAGCTTGTTAAAAATATGGATCAATTATAAAATAACAGCTTAAGAACAAAAAGAAGAAAGAAATGCTAGAAAAATAAAAACAAGAATGCAAAGAAATGGTAGAAAAAATCTGACGAAAGGATAAAGAAAGAAAAATGGAAGAGAGACTAAAAAGACAAGAAGAAATAAAAAGCCAAAGACAAAAAGAACAAGAGAAGCAGGAGGAATATGAAAAAAGAAGAAAATTTTGAAATTTATAAAAGAACAACAAAAGTTAATGGAAGAAGGAGAGAGACAGAGAGAGAGAGAGAGAGAGAGAGAAAGAGAGAGAGAAGCTATCCAGAGTGGTAATGAAAAAAGAACACAAAAAAAGAGAAGATCTGGTAATGAAAAAAGAAAATAAAAAAGTGAAGAGTGGGCCAAAGAATTGTTAGTCAAAAAAGAAAATTTTAAAAAAAACAAGAAAAAATACATCCAAAGATATTTCAGTGACATTTCTTACAAAGAAAAGAGATATGCCCATAAAGTCATTAGTAGAAGAAGAAATCGATGGGGGAAAAAAAAAACATAACCAGACATATAATGGCACCAGAAAAAAATGAACTGAAAAAAATAAACATAGTTGAACAGGAAACCTATGCAAAAATTAAAGCAAGAACCATTCAGGGAAAACATATCAAGAAAACTAATCATGACAGAATTTTAAAAAGAACAGAATGAAAATCTAGTTAAACATTAAGAGCTAGATTAATTACAAAATGAAAAGAAACCAAATGAGAGTCTAGCCAAAGATTTCATTAAATCACAAAAGAACAAATTTAGAGAAAATGTGACAAACTACGTAGAATTAGAGCAGGAAAGCAAAAAAAGGAAGTTCAGTAGATGAAAACAAGGGAAATGGATGCCAAGAAGCCAGAGAGGATGAGGGGGTGAGAAAAAATCCTGAACAGAATAGAAACAAACAGAATCAGGAAGAAGAAGATTCTGAAATAATAAAAGAGGAAAAGAACGGAGAAAATCATGAAGAGGAAGATCACTTCAGAGCTTCATTAAACCACGTTTCACTCCCAAAAGCAGAAAGTAATGAAAATGCCATCAGAAGTGTGAGTGTGATGGCACCAGACAAAGAAAGTAATTCACAAGCTATTGATAACAATGAAAGTCAGAAAAAAAGGTTCTGACAGATGGTGAAACCATAATTCTTAACACCTCTGATATTGTTCTAAATGTGAAAAGTAATTTATACAATAAAAAATCTGTTATCTTGATACTAACAGCTTATGACTGCACAGGTGACTGATAAAAGCTCATCAGTATCTAAAGAAACCACAACTGCTCCATCTGTTCTGAGTGAAAAACCAAGGGAGTTTTGTGGACATGAAGCAGAAAGTAAAAAAGCATGCCTACTCATTCTCTAAGCAAGATAACAGTTTCAGCTTTAGTTGAAAAAGAGACTAGGTTGGAAAAAGACCTGTAGACCCTGGCTTGAAATCTTTGGGGAAAATCAAAGAAAGAAAGTAGGTAAAAGAAACAGACTAGGAAGTGCTCAGTCAGCAAGCTACATCCCCTAAATGCAGTGGCAATCCTTCACGTGGCCTATGGAGTACCTTACAACAGGTTACAATAGTAAGATTTCAGGATTTGCTAGGGTGTAGTCTTTGCATGTTGTCAGAATGTACAAGTCTTTGATTCCCTACTCTATGATATCGTAGATAAACTGTTCTGGAACAACTGAATAACTGCAAAAAAATTGAACTATATTTATGTACAGGAAAACCAGATGCAGGTTATAAATTGTGAGGATTGAGAAAATCCCTGCATCCTTCTTCTGAATGACAATGAACTGACTTCTTTTCATGGATTGGATGGTTGTAGTAATCTTTGAAATACTGAAGTTTCTAATAATATGATCACCTGAATTAGTGGATTAGAATCTTTGAAATCTCTTCCACAACTAATTGGGGAATCAGCCAATGAGCACTAGACATCCTTACAGTGTTCCTGCTACCATGTACCTGGACTGCACTTATAATAATCTTACTAAATGTGAAGGCATTAAAGATTCTGGCTTATTTCAGATTTTGAAGTTACAGGGAAATTACCTAACTGAGCTTCCATCTCTGGAGAATCAAGTTTTGCTCAGAGAAATGTACTTGGAAGACAACAGTATTTCAACATTAGAAATATTCTCCTCATACTGCCTTCCTTTATTACAGATTCTGTCTCTCAAAATAGTTTGACTGAAATTGTGCCACTCTTTCAATTTGTTTCTCTGGAAAAATTGGATGTCAGTAACAACTGCCTTTCAGATTTTACAAGTGTCACCAAGTGGTTTGATGCATGTTTTAATCTATGTGACTTATCGCATATTAGAAAGCCCCTTTTCCAAGAAAGAAATTGGAGGCAGTCCATACTTGAAATCATACCTTATCTAATAATTCTCAATGGTGAAATACGAAAATCTGATTTACCTAATCATGAAATCAATGTATCAGAACCAGGCAGTTTTTCAGCAATTTGTCAGACCCAAAATATCATATTCTATGATATTTAACTTAATAGTTAAAAAACATGTATATTAAAAATATGTATATATAAAAAAAGAAATATACACTCCTTGGATGCCATAGAGGACTTATGCTGTTATTTTAATGAACTGATGAAACTTAGTAGTGAGTACAGAGAAACTCATGAACATGGAGATTTCAGAATCAATTATAAGATGAAGATTTAAATATCACAAAGAAAGACCAATCAGAACAGTAAGATCATTTAAAACAAGCAGCTAGTAACAGTCTACAGCAAAACAACCTCTTTGTTATTGGGGTAAATGAAATTAAACAGAATGTTCTGGAAGCTTCTCAAAAAAAAAAAAAGAATTGACTTTGACAACAGTGACTCTGGATTGATTGCATCTTCCATACATGAGCACATAGAGAAAATGAATCAAGACAAAAGAGTTTAGAGGAAGAGAAAAAGCATTATGAGCACCAAAATTCATAACAAAAACAATACTATCAGGCAGCTACGTGGCGCACTGGATAGAGCACCAGCTCTGAAGTCAGGAGGACATGAGTTCAAATCCGGCCTCTGACCAAACACTTGACATATACTAGCTGTGTGACTCTGGGCAAGTCACTTAACCCCCCAATTGCCTAAAAAAAAAACCAAAAAAAAAAAAAACCAATACTATCACTGAGTCATTAATTACAAGTGAAATGGAAAAGGATTTCCAACATATTCAGAATGATGCTAAAAAGGAAGATTTACAAAAGTAATTTTTCTTTATAGTGTCACACTATTGATTACATTTCATCATATGATCTTGGGCAAAAGGTAACCTTCTAGTACTTTTTGATACCGATACAGATTTTAAATGACCAGAAACTGTATCTTATTAGTTATTTGCAGAGCAGTACCAATGTGTTTTCTTCTCAAATATATACACCATGCCTAAAACAAAGTCACTTTCATTTTCTGCCATATAAATCATCTGAGGTATTAATTTGGACAATTCTGCTAATATGTAATTGAATAATAGATGCTATTCAGAATTTCTTGTAAAACTATCTTCTAAATTCTTGTTCATTTAAAAATAAATGTTCTATTTGAAAGAAAAAAAATAAAAAGCTGAGCATAATCTTCCAGGGTAAAAGATGGATATTCAATGAAATAGTGGACTTTCCAACTTTCCTGATAAAAAGACCAGAGCTGAACAGAAAATTTTATTTTCAAATTTAAGACCCAAAAGAAGCATAAAAAGGGAGCAGTGCCAAGGAGGCAGAATAAAAGTGACTTGCTTGAGCTCTCCCCTAAACCCCTCCAAATACCTGAAAAAAATGACTCTAAACAAATTCTAGAGCAGCAGAACTCACAAAAAAAGTGAAATAATTTTCCAGCCCAAGACAACCTGGATGGTTGATTGGAAAGGTCAGTTATGCTGGGCTGGGAGAGGAGCACAGTCAGCTTGGGCCCCAAAGGCAAAGACCAGGCCTCATTGAACCTGTAGCTGGCCTCAGGGGACTGAATCATGGGCAGCTGAGGGAGTTTCCAGACTTCTCAACCCACAAACACCAAAGACAACTTAGAAGGTCAGTAGGAAAGGTCTGTCAGACCATAGTGAAGGAGGAGCATGGTCCCAGCCCTACTCCCAGCATAGCCCCGGGGCAGTGGCTGCTTCCAGGGCTCTCCTCCCACACACACAGAGGTGGGATCGAGTGGCTGATCAGAGGGGGATTGCAAGGATCTCTTTGCTGGCACTGAGGCAGTATTCTCTTGCTTTGCCTGTGATTGGATCTAGGTGGCAGTTCTGGGTGGCAGTTCTGGGCAAGAAGGAATGCTGGCGTGGTGGAGCTTGTGGTGGTGGAGAGGGAACCCTCCTCAGAGTTGCATGGCAGAAAAGAGGGCTTGTGGTCACTCATAGATCAGAGCACAGGCCAGGAAAGGAGTAAACACTTTGCCCCTTATCACACCACCTTGGAAGAACTGAAAGTTTACAGGTCCCTAGAAGTACCTCTGAAAACAGCTGCACAAAACCCCTGAAGCTTGAGACAGCACATTCTCCACACTGGAAGAAGACCCTTACCTTAACAAACAGTTTAAAAGTCAAATAATTGGCTGGGATCATGAGCAAACAGTGCAAAAAAAGTCAGACCATAGACTCTTGCTTTGGTGACAAAGAAGATCAAAACATACAACCAGAAGAAGACAACAAAGTCAATGCTCCTATATCAAAAGCCTCCAAGAAAAAATATGAATCGGTCCCAGGCCATGGAAGAGCTCCAAAAGGATTCTGAGAAGCAAGTAAGAGAAGTAGAGGAAAAATGGGGAAGAAAAATGAGAGTGATGCAAGAAAATCATAAAAAACAAGTCACCAGCTTATTAAAGGAGACCCCCCCAAAAAACACTGAAGAAAATAACACCTTAAAAAACAGACAAAATGGCAAAAGAGGTCCTAAAAGCCAATGAGGAGAAGAATGCCCTCAAAAGTAGAATTGGCCAAATGGAAAAGAAAGTCCAAAATCTCACTGAAGAAAATACTTTCTTAAAATTAGAATGGAGCAGATGGAAGGTAATGACTTCGTGATAAATCAAGAAATTATAAAACAAAACCAAAAGAATTAAAAAATAGAAGACAATGTGAAATATTTCACTGGAAAAACAACTGACCTAGAAAACAGATCCAAGAGAGATAATTTAAAAATTATTTTTAAAAATAACTACCTGAAAACTATGATCAAAAAAAGAGCCTAGACAACATCTATCAAGAAATTATCAAGGAAAACTGCGCTGATATTCTAGAACCAGAGGAAATAGAAATGGAAATAATCCACTGATCACCTCCTGAAAGAGATCCCCAAAGGAAAATCCCTAGGAATATTATAGCCAAATTCCAGAGTTCACAGGTCAAAAAGAAAATATTGCAAGCAGCCAGAAAGAAACAACTCAATTATTGTGGAAACATAATCAGGATAACACAAGATTTAGCAACTTATACAGTAAAGGACCAAAGGGCTTGGAATATCATATTCCTGGAGAGCAAAGGAGACAGGATTACAACCAAGAATCACCTACCCAGCAAAACTTAATATAATCCTTCAGGGCAAAAAATGGACATTCTGTGAAATAGAGGACTTTCAAGCATTCTTGATGAAAAGACTAGAGCTGAATAGGAAATCTGACTTTCAAATATGAGACTCAAGAGAAGCATGAAAAGGTAAAAAGGAAAGGGGAATCTTAAGGGATTTATTAAAGTTGAACTGTTTATATTCCTACATGGAAAGATAATATTTGTAACTCATGGGACCATCGTCACTATTAAAGTAGTTGGAGGGGAAAAAATATACATATATACATTCATACATATGTGTATATATATATATATATCATACACACATACACCCACATACACACACACACACGTGTGTGTATATATATATGTATATATATATACATATATATATATATACACACACACATATAGAGAGAGGGGTGGAGAGAGAGAGATGGCAGAGGATGACCTGAAGATGAAGGGGTGATACCTAAAAAATAAAATGAAGGGGTGAGAGAGGAATGTACTGGAAGAAGGAAAAAGGGAGAGGTAGAATGGGGTAAATTATCTCATATAAAAAGAGGAAAGAAAAAGCTTTTACAGTGGAGGGAAGAGGGGGAGGTGAGAAGGAATGAGTGAACTTTACTCTCACTGGATTTGGATTAAGGAGGGAATAGCAAACACACCCAATTGGGTGTAGAAATCTATCTTAACCTACAGGAAAGTAGAGGGGAAGGGGATAAGACAGGGAAGGGTGATAGAAAGGAGGGCAGATTGAGGGAGGGTATATTCAGAAGCAAACATTTTTGAGGAGGGACAGGTCAAGGGAGAGAAGAGAATAAATAGGGGCCAGGATAGGATGGAGGGAAATATAGTTAGTCTTTCACAACATGACGATTATGGAAGTGTTTTGCATGACTACACATGTATAGCCTATGTTGAATTGTTTGCCTTCTCAATGAGGTGGGTGGGAAGGGAGGAGGGGAGAGAATTTGGAACTCAAAGTTTTAGAAACGAATGTAAGAAATTGTTTCTGCATGCAACTGGGAAATAAGATACACAGGCAATGGGGTATAGAAATCTATCCTATATATAGATTTCTATATTTCTATATTTCCCTACAGGAAAATAGAAGGGGGTGGGCTGATAGGAAGGTAGATTAGGGGAAAGGGTATTCAGAATGCACTCTGTCTTGGGGTGGGGGTGGGGTGAGATGGGGAGAAAATTTGGATCTCAAAATCTTGTGGAAATGAAATTGAAAACTAAAAATTGAAAACTAAAAATAAATCAATTAAATTTTTTTTAAAAAGAGAAGCATATAAAGGTAAACAGTAAAGGAAAAAAAAAAACATGGGGGCAGCTAGGTGGCACAGTGGATAAAGCTCCAACCTTGGAGTTAGAAGGATTTGAGTTCAAATTTGGCCTCAGTCACTTGACACTTACTAGCTGTGTGACCCTGGGCAAGTCACTTAACCCCAACTGCCTCATCAAAAAGCAAAACAAAACAACAACAACAATAACAACATGGTATTCAATAAGGTCAAACTGTTACATCCCTACATAGGAAGATGATACTTGTAACTCTTATGAACTTTGTTCTATTAGGGCAGTTAGAAGGAGTATACTTAGACAGATGATGTGGATATAAGCTGAATTTAATGTGATAATAAAACAATATTAGGAGGTGAAAAGGGGGAGGCAGAATGGGGTAATTTATATCACATAAAGAGTCATGAAAGATCTATTACAGTACAGGGAAAGAAGAGAGAGAGTGAGCATTGTTTGAACAATGAAAAAGCTCATCAGATTTGGCTCAAAGAGAGAATAACATACATACTCAGTTGGGTATCGAAATTTATCATACCCTATTGGGAAGTAGGAGGAGAAAGGGGAAAAAAGGTGGAAGGGTGACAGAAAAGAAGGCGTATTTTAGGAGGCTGAGGTGAGAAACAAAACACTAGTGAGGAAGGACATCATGAAAGGAGAGAAAGAGAAAAGTATAAACAGGAGAAAAATAGGATGGAAGGAAATACACAGTAATCATAACTGGGAATGGGAATGGGTTGAAATCTCCCATAAAACAGAAGTGGATAGCAAAATGGATTATAAACCAAAATCCTACAATATGCTGTTTACAAGAAACACATTTGAAGCAGAGACACACTTAGAGAGCAAAGGTAAAAGGCTGGAGCAAAATATATTACACTTCAGTTGAAGTAAAAGAAGAAAAAAAAGCAGAGGTAGCAATCCTGATCTCAGACAAAGAAAAGCAAAAAATAGATCTAATAAAGGGACAAGGAAGCAAACTACATCTTGCTAAAAGGTAGTATCCACAATAAAGTCGTATCATTATTAAACATATAAGCACCAAGTGGTACAGCATCCAAATTCTTATAGGAGAAGTTAAGTGAGTAACAGGAAGAAACAGACAGCAAAACTATACTGGGGGGAGGGGGGGACCTCAACCTTCCCAACTCTGAACTAGATAAATCTAACCACAAAATAAATGAGAAAGAAGTTAAGGAGGTGAGTAGAATTTTGGAAAAGTTAGATATGATAGACCTCTGGAGAAAATTGAAAAGGGATACAAAGGAATATACCTTTCTCTCAGCTGTGCATGGCACCTACAAAAAACTGACCATGTATTAGGGCATAAAAACCTAACATTCAAATGCAGAAAGGCAAAAATATTAAATGCATCCTTTTCAGATCATGATGCAATAAAAATTATGTGTAATAAAGGGCCATGGAAAGATAGATTAAAATTAATTGGAAACTAAATAATATAATCCTAAAGAATGAGTGGATAGAACAACAAAGCATGGAAACAAACAATAATTTTATCAAAGACAACGACAATGAGACAACATACCAAAACTTATGGGATGCAGCCAAAGCAGTTCTTGGGGATAATTTTTTTTTTATCTCTAAATGCTTACATGAATAAAATAGAGAAAAAAGAGAAAGATGAATCGGGCATGCAACTAAAAAAGCTAGAAAAAGAACAAATTAAAAATCTCCAATTAAACATCAAATTAAAAATCCGGAAAATCAAAAAAGAGATTAATAAAATTGAAATTAAGAAAACTAGCCATTATTTCTGATAAAGGCCTCATTTCTCATATATATAGAGAAGTGAGTCAAATTTATAAAAATACAAGTCATTTCCCAGTTGATAAATGGTCAAAGGATATGAACAGGCAGCTTTCAGACAAAGAAATCAAAGCTATCTATAGTCATATAAAAATGCTCTAAATCACTATTGATTAGAGAAATTCAAATTAAAACAACTCTGAAGTACCACACCATACCTATCAGATTGGTTAATATGATAGAAAAGGAAAATGATAAATGCTGGAAAAATTGCAGGAAATTTGGGATACTAATGCATTGTTGGTGGAGTGTGAACTGATCCAACCATTCTGGAGAGCAATTTGGAACTATGTCCAAAGGACAATCAAACTATTTATATACCCTTTCATCCAGAAACACCACTATGAGGTCTGTATCCCAAAGAGATCATAAAAAAGGGAAAAGGACCCACATGTACAAAAATATGTATAGCAACTCTTTATATGAGGGCAAAGAATTGGAAATTAAGGTGATGCACGTCAACTGGGCAATGGCTGAACATTTGTTCAAGTGGTATATATTGTGGTATATCAATGTAATGGAATATTATTGTTCTATAAGAAATGATGAGTGGGCAGATTTCAGAAAAACCTGTAAAGAAAAAATCTGTAAACAATTGCATGAACTCATGCTGAGGGAAGTGAGCAGAACTAGGAGAACATTGTACACAGCAACAGCAACATTGTACAATGATCAACTATGACAGACTTAGCTCTTCTCCACAATACAATGATCCAAGACAATTCCAAAAGACTCATGATGGAAAATGCTATCCACATACAAAGAACTATGGAGTCTGAATGCAGATCAAAGCATACTATTTCCACTTTTTTTTCCCCACAGCTTTTCTCTTTTGTTGTTTCTTCTTTCACAACATGATTAATGTGGAAATGCATTTACATGATTGCACATGTATAACCTATATCAGATTGCTTGCTTCTTGGGGGGGGGTGATGGGAGGGAGGGAGAAAAAAATTTCAAACTCAAAATTTTATAAAAAATGAATGTTGAAAACTATGTTTACATATAATTTGAAAAAATTTAAATATTATTTCCAGAAGACAAAAAAAAAAAAACCTTCCCAGATGAGCAAATTCCATATACTAATACAGTTTGGCACTTTCTCTGCAAAAACGAGCAGAACCAAAAATCATCTGGTTAACTACCGAAACATTTAGGTGGTACAGTATCTAGCACAGGGGCTGGAGTCAGAAAGACCTGAATTCAAAAATCCTCTCAGACACTTAACTATCTGTGTAACCCTGGGCAGGTCACCTAACCCTATTTGCCTCAGTTCCTCATCTGTAAAATAAGCTGGAGAAAGAAATGGCAAACCACTCCAGTATCTTTGCCAAGAAAACACCAAATAAGATTACAAAGAGTTGAAGGCAAGACTTTGACTCCAGTCTCAATACTTAATCCATTTAATTACTTGGCTGTTTACAGCAGGAGGAGTAAAGAGCTCCAGCTGGTGGTTTCCTGGTAACTTTTCAATCATCGGTTAGATCCCCTTTCCTCCATCCCTTTGTATTAGAGAGGGCAGAAGAGGAGACATAATGTCAATCAATTAACAAGCATCTTTAAGAGCCTCCTATATGCAGGGTACTGTGCTAGATGCTGGGGATATAAAGATAAAAATGGACAGACCTGGCCAAGTCACTTAACCTCTCTGCCTCAGTTTCCTCAACTGTAAAATGGGGTTAATAACAGTACTACCTCCCAGGATAGTTAAGATACTTGTAAAGCTCTTAGCCTGGTACACGTTGTAAGTGCTTAACAATACTTGTTTCCTTCCATCTTTCCTTGGAGCCTGCGGTCCTTGACAAGGAGGTACGGATGACCCTGTGGGTCATGGATGAGTGGAGTGAAGCAGAGACCAGAAGCACACAGACAAGTCAGAGTTAAGAGCAAGGACAGGCTGGGCCCCTGGAGCGTCCATCCAGTTTCCCTGGACTCTGGGAGGAGATCCGACAATGCCCTGAGATGGCTGGGAGTGCGGAGCTCCTGGAACTGACCCGGTCACTTCCTGAAGTCTTTGTTGTTCCTCAGCCCCACCCCCCGCTGTGACCCCTCGGGCTGGGCGGGGAGAGTACAGATGCCACACCTTCCTGTCTCCAATCAGACTCACTTCCGGTGGCAGCCCTCCACCTCCCTCACACTTCCAGCTCCCTACTGGGCTTCTTTCCAGTCCGGGGACCGGGAGCAGGCCGGGGCAGGTTCCCCCGATTCTGACCCTTGGCCACACTGGGCCGTCGGCCACGCGCCTGCCTCTCTGATTGGCCGCTACCGTACCCGCCCCCCCAAGTTCGCCCAATGGGCGTGCCCGACGCCGCTCGAGGATTCCGGACGCACGGGGTAGCGGTGGTGGCCGGGGTCTCTAACAGCTGTCCCCAGGCGCTAGGCGCCATGAGAGGCCTGGGGCACGGCCTGTCAGCTCAAAGGTTCCTGCGGCTGCGGCTCCGGTCCCAGCTTCCGACCCGGCCCCGGCCGCGGCAGCTTGGGGCCCCTGGGGCGACCCTGGAACGGGCAATGGATGAACTGCTGGGCCGCACCGTGCCGCAGGCCCCTGCCTATGAGCTCCGGGACAAGACGCCGGCACCGGCCGAGGGTCAGTGCTCTGACTTCGTGCGTTTCTACGACAGCCTGGAAGGCGCGAGCCAGCGGGCCGAGCTGCTGAGCCGCTTGGCGCGGGGCTTCGGCGTGGACCACGGGCAGGTGGCGGAGCACAGCGCGGGCGTGCTGCGCCTAGGGGCGGCGGTGGGGGTCGCGACCCCGGGGCCCCCGCAGGGGTCAGCGCCGAGCATCTCCTCGCTGCCCGCACCCACCCCGCGGGAGCCCGGCGCCCTCCTGCAGGCGGAGGACCGGCTCCGCTACGCGCTCGTGCCGCGCTACCGAAGCCTCTTCCAGCACATCAGCAAGCTGGAGGGCGGAGTGTGCTTCCTGGTCCGGCTGCGTGCGGATCTGCTGGAGGCGCAGGCCCTGAAGATAGCCGAGGGGCCGCACGTCCGGGTAAGGGAGGACGCCGGCCCCACCTGTCCGTGCCCGGGCCCAGCCCCGGAGCCAGCGGAGAGGGCGTCAAGGTCAAGTCCAGAACCCTGGTTGTGCCTGGAGCCGTCGCCCCGGCCATTCCCCTCTATTCCCTCCTTCCCCGTTTTCCCTCTAGGTCCAAGACTAGGAGTACAACTCCCCTTCAACCCGCATCCCCACCCCGTGGATGGGAATCAATAAATAAGAGTTTTTTAAGCACCTACTTTGTTTCAAGCACAGTGCTAGGCGCTAGGAAAAATGCTAAGACCAAAACTGACACAGTCCTTCAGCCGTGACATACCCTGATGCATATAGTGCTTTATATGTTTCATTAAAACATACACTATTGTTACACGGGATAGAACTGAAAGTGACCCAAGTATATCATCATCTGGTTCCTCACAATACAAATAAGGAAACTGAGACCTAGAGAGACTTGGGCTTTCACAGTTATCCTTTTGCAGTCAGCAGTAGCAGTTGTGCTGTATGTACTATAATGTAAAAAACAGTGACCAGGATTTTTGATCCAGCTCAGATACCAATAAAGGTGGAATAAATGAGTCAACAAGCATTTAAGTGCTTTCTCAGTGACATGTTGTTAAGTCATTTTTTTCAGTCATATCTGACTCTTTGCGACCCCATTTGGGGTTTTCTTGGCAAAGATACTAGAGTGGTTTGCCAGTTCCTTCTCAGGCTCTTTTTATAGATGAGGAAGCTGAGGCAAATAGGGTTAAGGAACTTTACCAGGGTCACACAGCTAGTGTCTGTATTTGGATTTGTACTCAGGTCTTACTGACCTAGGCCCAGAGCTCTGTCTACTGAACCATCTAGCTGTGTGATATGCCCAGTGCTATGCACTAGGGACACAAAGACAAAAATCAAAACATTCTTCCTATAAAGAGTTTATTTTTTGGAAAGAAACAATTTATACAGATACAAGTATATATGAAGTAAATACAAGTAATTTTGAAGAGGTACAAGTAGCTGGAGCTTGGAGGTTGAGGATCCTGGAGCAGCGGAGGGGTTAAGTTGAGCAGAGATGGAGCTAAGGAAAAGGCAGTGAAGAGGGAGTACATTCCAGGCATGGGGGGAGAACCTCAGCAAAAGCCTGAAGCTGTGATCTTTTAAAAGCCCTGAAGGATTGCTACTGAACTTGTGATTTTGTTTGGATAAAGAAGTCTTTACTGGGGAAACTCCTATCAATGCAATTCAGTACCTTCTCTGAAACTTAGAGTCATATAGAGTTGCCTAGACCACTGAGAGGTTAAGGAAATTGCCCAGGATCCCATAGCCAGTATGTCTCAGATAGGATCCCTAACTCCAAGGTCAGCCTTCTCTGAATCCACTATGCCAAGCTGCCTCTCAAGATACCTGAAGTTTCCTCAATGTTGGAGGTCCCTGTGGTGTAGTAAAACAAGAACAAAGCTTCCAGAAATGAATACCGAGGTGTGACACAAGCAGGTTGTATGACATTAGGCAAGTCATTTAATCTCTCTTGGGCCTTATTTTTTTTTTCCTATTGTAAATAAAAGAATTAGATAAGATAATTTTTCAGGACCCTTGGTATAATGGATAGAAAACTGGTTTCATATAAAGTAGAATCAGGGTTCAAGTCTCACCTCTGACATATACTGGCCATGTGACCCCAGGTACATCACTTAACCTCTCAGTACACTAGGCAACTCTTTAAAACCAGAAGTTTTAGAGAAGATATCAGCCTACACTGATAGAGGGAATTTTCTCATCCAGGAGCTATGGTGGCAGCTAAATATTTGTTAGCTTGAATAACTGGTTTTTGTTTCTGGGATAACATGACATCACTGAAAACAAACAAAAACTACCTGAACTGAGCAGAGCATTTCATTATTAGTGCTAGTTATGGAGTAACCAGTTGCCTGCACCTTTTGGCCAAGGTAGAATGATGTTAATATGCAAAGCTTTTGGAAATATATATTTGATATGTAGACTGTACACTTTGACCTTTGAGAGTCAGCGTGATCTAATGGAAGTAGTGTTTCATGTCGGGGGTCAGAACTGTTCAGAGTTGAGTCTCTGCTCAGCCATCTATTTGCTAAATAACCTTAACAAGTCACTTCACTTTCTGAGGCCTAGTTTCTGCAGTAAAATGGGAATATTTTCCTTATCTATATCACAGGATAATTGAGGCAATCAAACAAAAATAACATCTATAAATAAACCCAAATGAACTATTTATATTATTATTCTTGATCAGGTGCACTTAGCCATTTATTTGTTATTTGTTTATTCATTTATTTATTTTCATTTGAGTAACCAACATGCCTTCCTAAGGCATCTTGATAGTGTGTTGAAAATGTTAGCTGGAGCTTTTTTTTTTCTTTGTAATTTTTTTCTTTGTAATTGCCTCCAGATTTTGAGTCCTTTAAAATTGTAAGGAGCCTCTTATATATATGTTAAGGAGTAGATATCAGTTACAAAGTGATAAAAATGTATGGTGATTGACATGTTGAGTTGTATTAGGTTTTATATCTGTTCCTAAGACTTCAGCTTCAGTCTTTGAATTCCTAGCCTACCTAGAAGCTTTGATTTCTAATTCTGCCATTGTCAGCTTGTTCCTTCATACTCAGTTGAAAACTAAAGTTAAAGGCATGTATTTAAAAGTTTCTAGCCTCCCTTTCATTCAAGGTTGTGCTGTAGCAGAAAAGGGCTTACAATACTTAGGCAGCTGTTTTGAACCTGCCCCTCTAATCCTACATACTCCTTTGAGTCTCTGCCATGGAAGGTAGATATTTTTGTGGAATCATATGTAGCATTTTTAACTGAAATCCAGAATCTGTGCTTTAGTTCTCATTGTTTCTAGGGTTATAGACAGAGAAAGTGCATATAGCATATTGCCTGCATCTTTACTGTTCTGAAGATACAATCTAAAAGTTGGCTTCTTTATGTATAGTATAAGTTCATCTTCATAAAATTTGCCTCTTTTGTAAAAAAATGTTAAATCATTTAATTATATTACTTAAACTCCCTGAGGCTTGTTGCTTAAGTTTTCAACTTATAAGGAAGTACAATGTTACTAAGTTCTCTGAAGCTATAAATCAATACTCTCTTGTTCAAAACCCTGTACTCACTTTCCAATACTTCTCCCTTCCTCTGGCCCAAATTCTTCAGTTTGGAATTTGGGATCTTCAGCAGTCTGCCCCCAAACTACATTTCTAGCACCATTTCCCACAGTAAACCTGTGTGCCAGCCAGACTGATCAACTCACTGTACCCTGAAAATTTCCCTATGAAAAACTCATTCACCAATCAATCTTCATTTCAGTTTTCTCCCCCTTCTAATTCATCCTTCACATTATTATCAGATTAATCTTTTTTTTTTATTCAGATAACTGATCGTGCCATTTTTCTGCTCAAAATCCTTGTTAGGCTTCCTGTTCTCTACCAATAAAATTCAGACTCCTTGTTAAAGGTACTCAAGGTTGTTATTGCATGTTTGGAAATTACCTGTTCTCTGCAACTTTGTTTCAAATGGACTCCATTCCACATAGTTTACACTCCAGCCTGTTCTAGTTCTCCAACTTAGGTTTTTCCTCATGATGTTTCCTGTGTTTGGAAAGCCTAACCTTTCCCTTCCACACAAATTCCTGCATCCCTTCCCCCCTCCCCAAAAAATCTTTGAAAGCTGCTGCAAGCTTATATATTACTCCATTGGAAATACTCCCACCAGAACCCTATTTAATGTTTTTATGTGTAATTCTAGGGATCTCGGCCTTTTTTGATTTTTAAGACACACAGCAAATAAGATGAAAGTAATGGACACTGAGAAGAAGCCATTGCCACTTCTTACCATGACCACAGCCTGATTTTGAGGGAAGAGTCAAAATTAGGACAAGAAAAATATGGCAGTCTGGGGCTATTTAATGTGTCAGCAAACTCTGGAAGTCATACAACATAGCCCTTGAGGGTACTGATTTGATAACTGATGGTCATAATACTAAACTCTGAAAAATAGAAGAAAAGCTTGATTTAGGTTCAGTCTGCCATTTTAAATGGTTTTAGAAAGATTCTCATCAAGACATCAGAATTGGCTAAAATAAAGTTTTAGCACTGTTTAAGGAGTGCAGAATAGGAAGGATAACACTGTAAAATCCATTTTTCCTCAGTGCTAGGAAAAAGGGTATGATGAATGTACCTACTCTTCATGTCCTGCCCCCTCCCTCCAAAAAGAAAGCCTAATAAATTGACATTTGTTTCTTATTTCTTGGTTAAAAGGAAGACATGACAACTGAGGGCTTGATGACATTGTGCTTTAAATGATGGAAAGGTTTGCTCTGGAAAATCTGGTGTATCCAGGACAGGGTTTTACATAACAGCTGGACTCATATCTATAGTGGTTTTAAGGTTTACAAAATACTTTCTTCAACTCTGTGAGGCAAGTAATAGAGATTAATTCACCTTAACTTTACAGAGGAGGAAATGGGTCACAGCTACTAAGTATCAGAGCCAAGATTTGAATCTGGATCTCCTAACTGCAGGTTCAGCACTTAGATCACTGACCAGTTTTCTTTTCCATAGATAGCACATTTCCAAATGAAGAAAAATATTGCATATGGTCAAATCAATAGAAATGTGAAGTAAAACTACTTAGGATATTAATTAAATGAATTATGTAAATGAGCTATTAATTTGATCATCTGAATCTGACCTATGTGCAATTACATACAATCATGCAATAATTGAGACTCAGAATTAGCATACCCCTTGTAGATCATCCGGGCAACCCCTTCATTTACAGATTGAAGAGATTGAAGCCCAGAGAGATGATGTACCTCAGCATGTGGCTCAAGGAAGACCACTTGACTAATCTTCTGACGTATGACTTCATAACATTTGATTTGAAGACCTTTCCATTTGGCTTTTCCTTCTATGTTTTTTTTTTCATTTCTTTGCCGTAAAGCTCTATCCTCAAAGAAATGTCATTAATATTAAAATGTCTGCCATTAATATTAAAATGGCTTGCTTTGCTCTCCATTTTGTATTCTGGAGGATCTTTTAGGAAAAGTCCTACAAATTAAATTATAGCATACAGTTTCTGTCTTTGGATAGCATTAATACTTTAAAAAAAAAGGTTACTGAGAGAACAGCAGTAACTAGTGATTTATATATGCTTACTTTCTAATCTAAACAAAATCTTTATAGCTATACATGAATTGAGGACATTCTCAATGAAGTATCATTAGGAAAGAAATAGGTTTTCATAAGTAATAAACAGCAATGGACTATGTCTTTACCATCTCCCAACTAACTGGACCATTTATTTATTTGTTATTATCATGAAAGCTGAGGCTAAGGTTGAAAAGGAGCAGAATGGGATGGATTGATTTTGGGAACATGCAGGATCTTTTACTGACCTCAAGTAAATGAAGGCCTATCTTGTCAATACAAATATTCATCAGTGTTGCTCTATGTCAGCCAAATATGGAATATCATGCCTCCAAAGAATTAAAGATGGGTACCACCTATCAGTCAGTGGAAAGGAAGGGTGCATGGAAGGTGTGAGCAGGCTGCAACACTGTAACCAACCAGAAGCACCAAAGAAGAACAGGAATAAAAGATGTCCTCAAGGAATTGTATGACAAGAAGAGAAGATGGACTTCCTGTAGAAGGTGTTGCAAAAGCTGAGTTTTTAAGAGAGCTAAGGAATCCCAGAGGAAGAGGTAAGGAGGGAGAGTATTTTAGGCATGGAAGTAAGGGGGAAAGAGGTGAGGGTAGAGACATGAAATTTCATGTCCTGGGAATAAGAAGTTTGCTTGAACATACAGTGTCAGGAAAAGTGATATGGGATAATTGGAAATATATGTTGGAGCCAGATTGTGAATGGCTCCAAGTGGCAAAGTTTATATTTGATCCTAAAAGCGTTAGGGAGCCACTAAAGCTTCTTGTGAACAGGATCAAAAGTTGCACAAAAGACAATTTTAGCATTGACATAGGAAAAACTTCCTAACAAATATGCTATTGAAAATTTGAATAGGCTACATCCAGAGGTGATATAAACTGATATAAGCAGACTTCCTCTTACTGAAGATTTTCGTGCAGAGGCTAATAAGTTGTCAGATATGTTGTAATGAGAATTGCTTTTTGAGTTTGGGCTAAACTAGGTACTCACTATTCCTCTCAGCTTTGAAATTCTGTAATGTGCTCAGGATACTGGTATCATTCCCCAGAGCAGCTGAACATTTGACACTAATCTCATAACAATTTGAAGGTACCAGATAAGATGCAGATATATACAAAGATGAAGAAGGCTGGTTATGTGTTTTATTCCTGTAGATTGCTAAATAATGCCATATGTTGGGAGTGCAGTCTGTTGGGGAAAAAGGAAAACTAGAAAGGGACAGGGAACGTGGGATTTATTTCTGAGTCCTACTCAATTGATTTTGTTGTCTTCAGTGTGTCACTTGGGAATTGTATATATAAATTTGCTCATCTGAGTCTATGTGATACTACCCATACACTTCATTCTATCTTCCACCTCCCTACCTTTGAACAGACCGTCCCCCTGCCTAGAGTGCGCTCCTTTCATCCACGCATCTGTCTCCTGTTGAGGCTAAGTTCACTTGCCACCTACAAGATGCCCTTCCTCATTCTCCTAGTTATTAGTGCCCTCCTTCAACTTACCAAACTAACAATTATAATAACAGAAATTTAAATAGTATTTAAGGTTTGCAAAGCATGCATTCTGTATACTGTCCTTCCCTCCCCCCATTTAAGCTCCAATTCTTTTTTTTTCTTTGTATCCCTAGCTTAGTGCTAGTAAGTGCTTAATAAATGTTTGTTGAATTAGATTAAATTTTGGAGGAATTTGGACTGGATTGTCCCTGGATTCACTTTCTAACTCAAAAATCTATTAAATATTCATAAGAATAAATAAGAGCTTTACTATAACATAGACTTCTATATAATTTGTATGGAATTGATGAAAAGATGGATGCATCTTAGACCCCATGTCAAGGGAGAATAGTATGATACAGTGGAAGGAACATTTTCTTTGGTGTGAGAGGTCCTGGAGTCAAATTCTATCTCTGACACTACCTATGTGACTTTAGGCAAATCACTTCACTTCCCTGGGGCTACATTCCTAATCTGTAAAATGAAGGGGTTGGATGGGATGGTCTTTGAGATCAGTTCCATCTCAGGAGAGATGAGCCTATTAGACATACCTGGTAATTGACACTATTTCACTTATAAGATTACTTTAAGTGTAATCATAGTACTTGGGAAGGAGGGGATTCAGAAGTCAGAGAACCTTAATTTGAATTTCATCTCTTCTGTTTACTACATTATGATATTGTGCAAATCACTAAACCTCTCCAAGTTTCCTGGTCTGTGAAGTGAGGAAGTTGGGCGAGATGACTTCTAAGGTCCCTTTCAACCCTAAATCTATGATCTTTGGATATGTTTGGTGACTTGAAGCACCCCTTCTTTCCTTTTGACATAATTTAAATAAGTAAGTCACAGTAAGCTCTGTTGATTTTACTGCTACAATAGAATTTTTTTTTGCTTTTATCTTCTCCACTCCTATTGCAACTATCCTAATTCAAGACCTTCTCATCTGCCAACTGTCCTTCCCAGTCTGTTTTCCCCTTCTCTAACCTGTGCTCATATGTTTGGTGAAGAAATTTTCACAGTATAGACATCGATCAAAAGCTTTAGGTGGCTCCACATTTCTTAAAGGATAAGGTAGAAATAGAAAGTCTTTGTTCTACCCATCCATAATTTGGTTCCAATCTTTTGCTTTTTACGTCCTACTCCACTTTGTACTAGTATAACTGGACTACTCACCATTCCCTTTCTGGTACTGCTGGTTTGGTGACTTTGTTTATGCTATTTCCCATGCCTCACATGAACTAATGAACTACACAGGTTCCTACTTTTCTCCCCTTCCCCTCACAAAAAAAGGCCCTAAACGAAAAACAAAGAAACAAACAACAACAACAAAATAGAAAACTCACCTCTTTGTGTTGAAATCCCTTCAGTGCATCAAGACCTAATTCAAGTGCCACTTCTTCCATGAAGCCTGCTGGAAATGACCTCGCCCTCAAATTTCTCACAGTGCTTGGTTTTTTTCTAGTACTTTCTTTTGTTGGTTTTTTTTTTATATGATGTCATCACTTAACCTTTGTATGTTCTGCTTTGTATTACAGTAATTTGTATGTATATTTGTAGATTGTGAACTCCTTGAGAGCAGGGATCATATTTTAACTTGTGTGCTCATTGCACTAGGTCATAGTACTATGCTGTTAAAAAGAAAAAAACAAAAAACAAAACTTGTTGAATTGAATTAGCACTTTTCTCAAAATAGGCTTGTTTTTATTGTTATTATTGTTGTCTATCCTAGAGATCAGAGAATTTTAGGACTTTTGTAAATAGGAAGTATATTTTTCCCAGTTTGTCAGTCTTTAAATTGCGGGAAATCACTTAACACTAGGATATTAGGTCTGTTAGAAATAGGCCTCAGACTTTGTGATCTATACAAGTAAGTGCAGCTATAAGATTTTTGATTGGACCAAAGATATTTTAGAATTTGGGGCCCATTTTATTGTGCACTGTATTCACTTGGAGATAGAGCTCTACATAGGAAAAAAGTTATAGAGTTAGCCTTTTTGGTATTGAAAAGGCAAAATGTGTTTAAAACAAAAATTGTGGCCTTATGCAAAGAATTTTTTTGTTGTTAAAAATGCAGTATTATGTTTTCTATAAAAGGTGTGAAATATGCCTGGTAATGTCACTTTTGGACAGGAAAAGAGTCCTGTTTTATTATGCCTTGGATGTCATCATCTGTTTAAAATTAAAAGAAAAAAAAACTTGCATTTTATCAGCTGATGGCTCAGAGATAAGATCCAAGTATTTGGGAGGTTGGGTCAGTAACATTTTGTGGAGTGTTTCCAAAGAATGAGGTTTTATATTTAAGGGGATAGTTGAGAAAATTGCAGAGGAGTAGAAGAATCAGGAAGTTAGCTTTGTAATGGGGGGAGATAGGACTGATTTTACAAAAACACAGATACAGTAAAAATGGACTAATTAATATGGCTGCGTAGCTGGTTATATGCAAAGAGATTGTCTTTTTATTGGAACAGCAGGAGCCTATAGAATCTGGTGCTATTTGTGAGAGACTTCACTTTAAATTCTGACTGATGCTATGACTAAAAAAGGATCTTCCTAGCATTTCCTTCTCTATACAATGAAAATAATCTCTATGGTCTCTTTCAACTCTTAATATTATTTTATTCTATTCCTTAGAATAAACTTTTATAGTTGGAGGGAACCTCATAGGTCATCTACTTCACACCAGGGTTTACCTAGAATCTCATAACTAGTCCCTAGCCTATTCATGACTCTTGAATTCCAATCATTTCCCTTTCTACTGTACTGCATTCCCCTGTTGGACTAATTTGAAAGGGGTTGGGGGTGGTGAAATGGGGTAGTTGTTTGCTCAGCCTATTTTAGGAAGACAAAAAGGTCTCTCAGTTAGGAATGTCAGTTCTAGACATAAGAAATGAAGTTCCTTACCTATCCTCTCTAATTCCCTGTTTAGTCTCAGAGATTGAAGTTACCCTCTCCTATTCCAAAGTAACCTTTCCATTTGTGCCCTGTGTTCCATTCTATCCATCTGATCTCCTCCAACACCTTGTGCTGTCAGACATTCTCAAAACATTCATGAGTTGCAAAGGCCCTTCTTCTAACAGCATTCATGGCAGCAATATATGGAATAGAATAGGTTTCACAAAATGAAAAATGGCTGTCATTCAATAAAATGTTATATAGTAGGTTTAAATAGACTGCAACATATAACCAATGTAAAATTTCAAAGAACAGGAATAAAACATGCCATCAAGGAATTATGTGATAAGAAAAAAAAAAAAAGATGGACTGATCTGGAGCAAAAGTGGGATGACCAGTGGCAATCAAGGTGCTCCATTGGTACCCTTGTGATATACAGAAAAAAGCAAGGAAGGCCTTTAGCATGTTGAGTAGATTCCCTTTGGTGAAATATGGGAGAACGTGGAAAAGAGTTGCACAGGATTGCCAAGTTTAGATTGGTTGTGATCTGTGTCATTAGAGCAAACTTCCAAATTGATAATCAAAGGATGAGTTCATTTTCATATTTGTGGTCAGTACCCTCTCTATTAGTTCAAGTGACTCAGTGGTGTTTAAAAACTGTTTCACCTCTTAAGCAAAGTATACTTAGATGTTTCAGTAAATTTTCATTTGGATCAACATTTCAACAGCTTTAGTCTTACTTAGTTGGATGTTCCTGAATAGAAGTTCAAATTTGGAAGAGGAAACATTTTGAAGAACAGAATTTAATAAGGAAGCAAACTTAGCTGACAGTTATAGGTCTGATATGAGTGCTGTGCAGGTTGGTGGCACTGGGGAAGAATTTTACCTCCCCTGATTTTGCCTAGGGCAGGTGTTCTTGCATTTCAACATAATAGGTTTCCTTTGTGGTCCTATGTATTTTCCTGTATGCATTAAAAATAGTATTCTGAGAAGGGGTCCATATGTGTAACCAGACTGCCAAAGCGGCCCATGACACAAAGAAAGGATAAGAACCTCTGCATTGGAGCCTGACCGCCTAGATTAGCAGCATTTTTCTTTTCTTGTCATAGGAAAGAGCGTCTTATATTTCACGTGAATGTTAAATGGACCAAGGTAATATCTCTAAGTTTGTGTATATACAAAGTAATTGAAAGGTTCAGACTTGCATTGGAATTTTACTGATAAAAATGAATCATTTTACTCTGGTGTCCTGGTAGGTTCAACCAGGGTGGAATGATTTCAAGTACAAAAGTGATTACTGATTTTCTCAGAATCAGCACTGAACCAGACTAAGTACTGAGGGGATTTTCACTAGAAGATTGGTCACAGTGAAAATAGACAGAGGACTGGAGTGAACTTTAAAGGCCAGCCACCTTGATTCCCTTATTTTGTAGATGAGGAAACTGATCTCAACCTATTATGTTGAAGAGAAATGTCTTAAGTGATGTCACATAGGTAGTAAGCAAAGGTAGAATTTAAACCTAGTTCTTCTGATTCTAGTCTATGTTCTTTCCACTGTACCATGCTGCCTCTATCAGCTGTTTACTGGGATATAGGTTTTTTTGTCCATTACAACTTAACAAACAGATATAAATTTTAAAATGCCACAGTCCTGTTTGGCCTCCTTCTCCTATGAAGTAACAAAAAAAAAAAGTAGGTAGAAGTTACTATAATCTAAATAATAAAGACTATAATAATTACCATTTATGTAGCACTTTAACTTTTCCAAAGAGCTTCACATATGTTAACTCATGTAACCCTCCTATGGGGAAGGGAATACAGAGATATTTAGGGGAAGGAACAAGTATTTATTAAGTGCCTCCTATGTGCCAGGGACTGTGCTAAGCACTTCATAAATATTATCTCATTTGTGATATTATCTCTTCAGTATGGATGCTTACACCAAAGAAGAAAATGACATTCCATCCAATCCTTCTCATTCTGTGCAGCTCTTATCCATGATCTTTCATAAATCTTTCATAGGAGAGTCTTCATCAAGATATTTTTGATATTTTATGGATTCCATCAGGCAGACATAGAGTAAGATATTTTATAATGCACTTTAAATTGGGTAAATTCAATTGATCGACTGTTAAATGATTTCCTGATATCACATTTTAACATAATTGAATTCAAATAAATACAAGTTCTAGTAACTGAACAGGATTTATAATCACTTTTATCTTACCATTTAGCTTATTTATAATAACATGTCTTGTGAGTGCCAAACTCATGCTTTGAGGATCTAATTCCAAAAGTGTTACAGCATAGACTCTAGAACTGGATGGATCACAGGAACAGGGCTGCATTAAATCATTGCATGCCACTATGAGGGTATATAAAACTGCCTATGAATCAAGGCAGTCATATGACAGAGAAATAACCTTCTATATTTAATCATTTACTCCAATTACTATTTTGACATTAAAACAGTATCTCCACACCATGGAGAACTGATGTAGTTATTCAGAAATGTAATATCATTCTTAATTATATAAACATATATCCAGTCTCAAAAATGGAAATTTATAAATATTTTATAACAAACTCTTTGTTCCATCAATGACAGTTGGAGCCATCACATAAGGAGCTCTACCAACAGAGTTCTGGGTGTGCTAAGTAAGGAGGTATAAATAGCTTTAAATAAAAAGCTAAGAAGAATAGGGGACCAAGCCTTTACAGAGGCTATCTGTGCTAGCACAAACATAATTTTGAAGGTATTGAATCAGTTTTCAATACACAGGTGTCACGAAAGTCTTAGTGTGATATTTGATGGCTGGGAAGTTTCCAAATGATTTGAAAAAATCAAAACCTTTATCCCATCCAAAAACAGTAACCAAGGAAACATCAATAATTATGGACCTATATACTGAGTTTATCTTTTCAAAAAAAATTTTAGAATAATCTACTCAGACATCAAGAACAACCTTGATAAAGGTTTGACAAAGTAACCAAAGTGGTTTTGCGGACACCTATTTATAGGCAAACAATTGCCTGAAAAGTATAGAAGATAACAAGATCTCACTGTGTTGTTTAATGACAAGAACGTATGTTAATTCAGAAGAGCAAAATGGAGCCTTAAAAATGTTCCTCCAACCAAGTTATACCACACATATATCAAAATTACAAAGCATTTAAAAGAAATTATTTTGTTTGGTGACTATGATTGTCATTATCAAGGGAGTTATTAAACATCAAGGTAACTGCACAAAGGGGCAGATAGATGGCACAGTGGATAGAGCACCTGACCTGAAGTCAGGAACACCTGAGTTCAAATTTGGCCTCAGACACTAAGCTATGTGACCCTGGGCAAGTCACTTAACTGTTTGCCTTAGTTTCCTCATCTATAAAATAAGCTGGAGGAGGAAATGTCAAACCACTCAATATTTTTGACAGGAAAATGCCAGATGGGGTCACAAAGAGTCAGACACAACTGAAATGACTGAACAACAAACTGCACGAAGATATTTGCCACTATCGTGGAGTCTATCCATTACAGAGACCACATGGAAAAGGACTATTCCCTAGAAATGGTAAGGTCCTATTGATGTTTCTGTTTGCAGGTGATATGACCATGTGCTGACTGCATCAAGCCTCAAATTTTGTAGAATTTCCTAAATGAGATCTATAACCATCTAAAAAAATTTGGCCTATCAATAAAGGTAAGATCAAGTGGCTAAAGAATGTGTGTTATCTAGATTATGATAGGCAGTTGAATAGACAAGCCACATTGCTAGTTCATCATCTTAAACACTAAAGACAGATGAACTACAATTGGACAGAATGAGAAAAACAGGCTAGATCTGCTTTAGGAAAACATAGTGTTTTTAATCACCCTAAGCTTCTTTGTGAAACAAAGCATGTTCTTCTGGAGATGTTGTATAGCTACCAGTGATTAAATATCACAGGCTCCAAAAAATTAAAGGTGTGATTCACCCAATTTGCCACGGCTATGTGTGAGGAGCTGTTCTATGCACCAATGATACAAAGACAACAACGAAGCATTACCTACCTTCAAGATTACCTTTTATATGGGGAGACAATATGCACAGATATAATTATATACATAACATATATAAAATAAATACAAGGTAATTTGAGGGAGTAGTCACTAGCAGCTAGGAGAGTTAAGAAAGGTCTTATGTAGAAGGTGGCTTTTGAGCCGAGCTTTGAAGGAAATTTGGGATTCTAAGAAACAGGTAAGAAAGGAATGAATTCCAGGTATAGGGGACAGCATATGCAAAGGCGTAGGGACAGAAAATACTGTTGTGTATGAAAAACAGTAAATTGTCCTTTTGGCCAGTTTGAACCAAAGAGCACATGAAAGGAAGTGATATATTAAGGTAGCTTGGAGCCAAGTTGCAAAGGGTTTTAAATGTTTTTAAAAAAAATCCACAAGATATCAAAAAAAAAATCTCAATGAAGACATTTCTATGAATGATTTATGAAAGATAATGGATGAAAGTTAAACAGGATGGGAAGGTTTGGATGGATTGCCATTTTCTTCTTTGGAGGGAGCACCCACATTGATGGGATAGTATGTCAAATGAGATAATATTTATGAAGTGCTTAGCACAGTCAGTGCCTGCTATGTAGTAGGTACTTAGTAAATGCTTCTTCCCCACCCTTCCCTTTATTCCCTTCCCCATAGGAGAGGTAAATGAGTTAGCATGTAAAGCACTTTGGAAAAGTTAAACAATTGTCTACCATCATCACTTGCATTTCCTAAGCGTTGGAGATAATATTGTAGCCAAGGGAACCTTCTGTCTTGAAGGGAGAGCCAGCTGGCCCCCGATGGCATCTGGATTAACAGAGTTGGCAGTAGTAAACCTTGTGAAATTCTATGATCTAAAAGCCAAGGCACAATTTAATATCACCAGGTACACCTAATTGCATTTCTGAATCCTGGTATTGATAATAAATAAGGAACAATATCTTGATTTGCCTAACTGGTGTTTGTTTCCCAGTAATTTTATTGAATTATGAAGCTTTAAATCCCAGCTTGAACAACTGTTTTAAATGTTAGAATTAAGTAGTGGAGCATTGTAACCTTTAACCTAAATTCCCAGTTCTTATGTGTCAGTGTCTCATTTTATAACTGTTTTTAGTCCATAACTGAACACACATTTAAAAAGGTGACCCAGACTATTTCTTCCTTAACTGAGTCTAAAAAAAAAAAAGTAGAAGTTTTTATAATAAGAATAAACATGTTTCAGAGTAAGATAGATGTCAGTAGCATGTGAATATAGGTAAAATAATTGGCAGTTCCTATATAAAGCTCAGCCACTCTACCCTGAATCATTTTAGGTAATATCTTATTTTTGTAACCTGATTTCTGTGCATTGTTATAATTTACCTTGCCTAGAAATAGTCTTCCTCATTTGCCTCTCAGTTTTTTCACAGTCCCACAAAAATCTTGTAAATTTCCCTTTACCCAAATGTTGCATCCTGATTAGGGGACTATGTTAAGATGAGTATTCTTCCTTACAACTGGAAGTGGGTTCTTTATAAAAGGGAACTAATTTCAAGACTTGGTACCCTCAAAAGGTTATTGAAATTCTTATTTAGGCACTCGGCCCCCTTTTGGAAAGGGTCAGACCAATTAAATTGATGTCATGAAGGAGTTGATGTCCATGATAACTTGGATATGATAAAGTGCTTTGATACCTTTTAATCAAAGAAAATTTTTTGAAATCCATTTTTCTAACATTTATTTTTTCTCTTTTATGATATGTGAGAGAACATAGTGAGATTCAGATAATTTATGCCTAGGGTCACAGCTTGTGGAAATATTGGTATAACAAAACAGGTAGTATTAGTTCCCCTCTTGGCTTTTTAAGCAATGTTAGAGAAAACTTATAGAATGACTTTATAAAGAAAAGATATTGTAGCCTGTTCCTTGGAAATATTCAAATCTGCCCTCAGTTCTTAATTAGCCAAATTTCACACTTGGGAAATAAAGAGAAGTGGCATTATACCACTCCTGTGATCTAAAACCCCTAAAGGAATGGTAGAAAGTGAGGGAAAGACAAACCTGACCTGCTTTACTAATCCAGCCCTTATAATCTATAAGATAAGTGTTTTTTTTAAGTTCGCCATAATATGATAAATCCCAAATAATTTTTTTTAAAAAAATGTGGGAAACAAAATTCCATATATTAAAGTCTGTTTTCCTACTTTAAACTCTGTTATTTTTTTTAAAAGAGCCATCTGGTAACAAATTCAGGGGTGGGTCAGAAGGACAAATTGGTAGAACCAGGTCCCCCAGTACACAGTCTCATTGGACCTCAGAGTCTGAAGCAGTTAAGACTTTAGGCACCCCTTCTCCTGGTATCCTAGGGAAAAAGCCAACAGTACATCTGAAAGTTTAATGGAAGAATCTTCTTTTTTTCCTTCCTTTCTTGTCCAGACCTATATCACATTCATCAGATTCTTCTTTTAATGTAAATCAGAAAATAGGAAACATATCAGTTTAAGGTCCAAAAAGTGTCCAGATACTCACAGTAACATCAAGTGTTTTCACCACAGCACTGGATATTTTGGCCACAGGTTTCCCCAACACTATAGAAATATACTTAGCTCTTCCTACTGATGGACATTTGCAGTTTATTATATTTAGAATTTTTTGAAATTGTATTCTGAACTTAAACACTCAATGTCATTTCCATATGTGTTTGTGTGTATATGTGTGTATGCATACATAAACAGAGGATTTTACATAAAATTTCAAATCCTTATCTTATATATAGCTTTCATTTCTTTTAAAACATAGAATAACTTCATAAAACTTTCAAAATTGCTCTGCCTCTCCAAGTTTTTTTTTACCTTCCTTCTGTTCCCTTGTGTATGTATGTGTGTACATATATACACACACACACACACATATGATGTTTCAGTGGTCCTCTTTTTTTTTCTTTTTTCTTTTTCTACTCTATCCTTCTAGCCCCTCTTCCTCCCACATGACCCAAATTGGAAAGAAAAAAATAAAAATTCTCTTATAAATATGAATAGTAAAGCAAAACAAATTCCTACAATGGCCATAGAATTATATGTCCAGTGATATACATCATATTCTGCATCTTGAGTCTGTTACCTTTCTGTCATACAATAATGAGCAGCATGTTTCTGAGATAGTCTTTGTTCATTACATTTTTTGGAGACCTTTCAAAGTTGTTTTTCTTTGTAACGTTATTGTTCTCCTCAGTTTCTTTGCTCTGTATCAATTCATACAAATCTGAAACCACCCCTTTCCTCATTTATTATTCTTCTACTTCCTCTCCTCTCACAGTCTTTACCCTCTGCCACCTAGGGTCTGACCTCTTCATTAAACTAAAACTGCCCTCTCCAGTATTACAAATGATCTCTCTTAATTGCTGGATCTGACCCTTCTTGACCCGTCAACATAATCTAGCATTGTAGATCGTCTCCTCTTTCTAGGTTTTCAAGTCATAATTCCTGATTTTCCTCCTCTCTGCCTGAACGTTTCTCAGCATCCTCTGCTGGTTCTTCATCCATGTAATGCCCTGTAACTTTAGATGTCCTCCAAAGCTGCAGCCTACATCCCCTTCTCATTTTACTCCATGCTATTTCACTTGGTGATCTCATCAGCTCCCATGGGTTCAGTTATCATCCTTATGTAAGATATAGTAAAAAGGCCAGTTAAGCTTGACTAAAGACTACATGAAATGTATAATAATCCTAGAACAGCAACAAAAAATGTACAATAATGCTGAAACCAGGTAGTGAAAAGCTTTAAATCCTAAAAATAGAAGATTGTATTTGATCATCAAGGAAATGGGGACCATTGAAGTTTAATGATCAGGGGAATGACATGGTCAAATCTGTGCTTTAGAAGAATCACTTTAGCAGCTCCTCTAGGGCTCAGTTTTGATGGTTGGACTAGATGACTTCTTCGGAACCTTTCTAGCTGTGATCCTAAGTGCCTAATTCTGTGCTGCTAGAAATAATTTTTACCTGTTGAATCTTACCTGAACTTCTTTGGATTTAATCTTTTTTTGAATTATATTTGCTTCATGTGTAGTAACAATGCCTTTCAGAAGCCAGCTCTTGAAGAATATGTTTTAGATAAGTGACTGAGTACAGAATTTTAGATCTTATGTGCTGTTGGTTTTGGCATTTCTTCTTGATGTCTGAATTTCTTATTGTTGAAGATTTTTTCTCCGTTTTTGCCTGCTCTTCTTCATTCCCATTCTCTTCTGGATTTTGATTTCTGTTCTTTGAGGTTTTTTGCATTAATGATTCCTCTCTGCTGGTTTCTGATTTGTTCTTTTTCCTTTTCTGTACTTGAAAAATTACTCAGTTATCCATTATTCTCAGCAGATGTTTGCAACAAATACAGGTAGCAAACATCTTTTATTCTTAAGAATACTTAACTGTTAAACTGAATTTTTATTACATATTTTTAAGAGTAACTTTAGATTTATGTTTTTACTTTAAATTACTTGATGTACGTCTTCTCATTTGATCCCCATAGCAGCTCTGAGAGATTATGCTACCAAGCATTATTATACTTGCTTTATAAAAAACTGATACCACAGAGATTTTCACTTGCCCAGAGCAGACTATCTAGGAAGTTGCAAAGTCAGAACTTAACCTAGGTATTCCAGTGCCAAGTCTCATTATATTGTTTACTTTTCTTTCAAATTATATTTTGTTCCAGATAGTGAATTGATGCAGTACTATAATATTTAATGTACTTAAAGCTGAAAGTTTCCATTTAGGTATCTCAGTGAGCTACAGTTATTTGTATTTTTCAGAACTAAAATGAGCTAATTAGAGGCTTAATCATATTCATGTTCCAGCTTCCAAAGTTAGAATTATATCAGAAAAATAGTTAAAAGTCCTCTTGTTCTGTGTTCAGAGAAGCAGCTTCCATAGCCTTTGACATGACCTGATGGCCTGCATTGTCATATGCTATGAGTGGCATTGACTCTGATTTCATGGCCTAAGTTTATTTATTGCTAGTTCTCTCCTTTTCAGGAAATGAATGGAGTGCTGAAGAACATGCTCTCAGATTGGTTTTCTACAGGATTTTTAAACCTGGAGCGTGTTACATGGCACTCACCTTGTGAAGTACTACAAAAAATCAGTGAGTAAGTATTAAGAATTTCTATTCCTGATATGCTGATTAGTTCAAATAAATGTAAAACTAGCTTCAAAGTGTGTTTCTGTACTATGCCTAATGAAAACAGTAACAGAATGAGTTATACTTAGTGTAAATACTGAAGTAATGTGAAATGTAAATAAGAGGCTAATCAGTACAATTGAATTCATTAAAGATCATATGTGTGTGTGTGTGTATATATATATACATATGGGAGGGTAGGTATGTATATGTGTATATATGTGTTTGTGTGTATATATATATACATATGGGAGGGTAGGTATGTATATGTGTATATATGTGTTTGTGTGTATATATATAGAGAGAGAGAAATATATGTGTGCAAGAGAGACTGTGTGTGTATGTATATAAATATTCAAAGCCAAAATGATCACTTTTTTGATATGGCTTTTTAAGAAAGAAGCACTATTTTATAAAATCTATAGGTATTCATTGAATTGAACATATACATGGTGTCTCAAAAGTCTTAGTGAAGTTAAAACTTCACTATTTTATATATAGGTATATATATATATATAGTAGATAGTATATATTGGTTCTCAAAATGAAATTTCATGTAATTATTGCTACAATTTTCCTCTTACCCAAAATCATGTATAATTTTGTTGTACTGAAATGTAGTAAAAGTTGTTGCCAGTTTAGGAATATAGAATTTTGTCAATTATTAAATCTAGGAGGAACCTGAGATATCATCTAGTCCAGTGTTCTGAGGAAAAAAAAATGAGAATTCTATCCAGATAAAAATTAAAGGATTGAAAGATTAGTGACCAGAGTATTAAAAAACCAGCTCCAAAATATGTTTTACTGCAAAGAAAAAAAAAAGATTATGGTGGTTATAGCTAAGGCTATATATGGGTTATCCTAAGGGCCATAGTAATTAAAAATTCTAACTGCCCATATTCCAGAAAGTAAAGTCAGTCTAAATGAAGCCCAGATAAGACTGAAGGAAATAAAAAGATAAAGAGCCAAAGCATTAGAAATTAGCTCTAAACAGGTTTTACTACAAAGGAAAAGAAAGAATTTTGTTGATTACTATAGTTGAATAGATTTCTATATTGAAACATGCTACATTGAATTTCTCTCAGAATAACATATTAATCATAACTTTTGCTATATTAATATTTGTATAGCTTAGGAATATTTTGGGGGGTTTTTTTGTTTTTTTTTAGGGAGTAGGGGGAGAGGTATAAGCTTTGATCTGTGGTTTCATTGATGTGAGCAACTTGTATTGAGGAATGTCTCTACTTACTGATAATAATCAGCAACTACTCTTCAACTCCCAGTTTTAGAAGGGCCTGTTGAACTCAAAGGTTAAATGACTTGTCCAGGTTCACAGTCAGTATATGTCAGAGGCAGGTCTTGATCCAGCTTTAAGACTAACTGGGATCCCCTATACTATGCTGCATTTCAGAACAATTCTGTATTATGTAATTATAATAACATGTAATATATAATAATTATAGCTCATCATGCTTAGTATAACTAGAATTTAAAACGCTTTATTTTAATTTTTATATTCCAGATAGAGGTAGAGTGAGCATCAACTAAAACTCTGTTTTATAAGTTTGTTTGTTTTTTGCTGACTTAGCTGTATGTAAAAATCATTAACTGTTATTTTGCCATCTAAAAATTTTCTTCAGGTCTGAGGCTGTACATCCTGTCAAAAATTGGATGGACATGAAGCGACGTGTTAGTTCATACAGAAGATGTTATTTTTTTTCTCACTGTTCAACACCTGGGGAACCACTGATAGTTTTGCATGTGGCATTAACCAGTGAGATTTCCAGCAATATCCAGGTATCCTTTCTGACAGTATTCAACATAAAATAAGCACCACCAAATATCCTAGGTCCTCAAGTTTCTGAACAAATCTTTATTCCCTGATCTAGGCTTGCCCTTTCCCACTTCTTTCCCTTTTTGCATGACATTCCTCTTTTTCCATCTCCCACCCTAGAACGCCTATGCATTCTTTCCCTCCTTCATGTTCCACTTCAGGTGCTACTTTCTCCAAAAAGCTTTCTTTGATCCCCACAGTGAGAAATTATTTTTTCCTTTAACTTCTCAGACTCCTTTGGTAGACTTCTGTATATTTCATCATTTTAATCTTTCATCAAAATCATTTGTATAGCTGCTATTTCATCTCTATTTGATAGTAAGCATCTTAAAAGTAATTATTTTGTTACTTTTCACCTTTGTATTTCCAGGACTTTAGTCACAATAGGTAATTAACTTTTTTGAAATGAACTGGTATCATTTTGTTTAATTATATTCTATAATGATGTACATAAACTAATATAATTATTGCCTCATTGATTAAATGAAGAATACAGGTTTATAGTCCATTTCTTTCAGAGAATCAGAAAGTACATACATTACTCACAAGGGATATCTGAACTCTCAGCTAGAATAGGAAAATTCTAATGAAAGAACAGTAGTATTGAAGGCTAAAGAAGAAGGAAAACTTATAAACTAGTCATTCAGCATTTTAATGTTTATTATGAGCTCTGGGCAGGAGAGAGCATATGGAAGAGAATAAAAAGGATCTAAAACAAGAGTTATATAGGGGTGGGTACACATTATACAGACCATATGATCAAAAAGAGAGATGAAATGATGAATTTCTAATGTAAATCACAGAACTGATACTGTGACAGAATGTAATTATGATGAGATTACTTCCACTATCTATACGGTTTTTCAAAGTATCTCCACTAATAAAGCAGCTGATGAATTCCTTACTTTCTTAGTTAATAACATCATCCTTCACAAAGTGAATGAAGTGACAAGGAGAACTCCTATTTCTGGACGTTATTCTAACCAACTATTTGGGAAAGTGGAAATATGGGATATTTTAGAGTAAATGAAATGAGTGCCATCTTAGACTGAGTAATAGATAAGGTGGGAAAATCTTTGTGTAGCCCAATATGTACCCTATGCTTTAGAAGGGTAGATTTCAAAAAATTCAAAGAGGACAAATAAGGCCATATTACCTGAGACTCTAACTCAAGATGGATATAAAATTCTGAAGAACAAAATACTGATAGTGCAGTTACAAATGATTCTATTGCAGCAGGGGAAGAGAGAAATATGTCTTAAGAGGCCAAAGTGACTTCATGGTAATCTCATTGAGGACTTGAGCACAGATTTTAAAAGGACATTATCAAAAATAAATAAAAGATAGAACTTCCCTGGTGTACACTACCTCATAAAATCAGGATAGACATATGAAAAAAAAAGTAATTAAATAATAAATGCCAAAATGTTTATTTATGGATAGTAGAGGAGAAAGGTGAAATCACAAATACGTATATAAGATAATCCTGCAAGACTTATTAGGAAGGTGACAGCATAGAATGTTCTAATAAGGTAAATATTAAAAATAACAAGACATTTTTAGACTTGAGGGTCCAGGAAGAATATGGAAAGGATGGAACTACTGCTTGGAATGAATTGAAAGATACTGATAAATAACAACAAGAAAGTGAGCCTGCTTCCTTTTTACTTAACAGAGAGTGATCTTCAGGATAAAAAGTACAGGGTGAAAACTTTAAATTGTCTCTAACAAGAGACAGTTATCAGGGAATTGAAACTCAAACAAGGGAATTTTAAGGGTAACCGGGTTACCCTTTTGCCAAGCTTTTACCAAGGGCATTCCATGTACACACTTAGGACTTTGCTACCTACCTGCCTATCCTTATGTTGGAATGCCTTCTCTCTCCCTCTCCCTTTCTTCCAATAATCCCAAATTCTATTTATCCTTCAGGATCCGGCCAGATGTGCCTCTTCCATGAAGTTTTTCCTGATTTGACCTCCCCCAACTCCATAATCAGAAATGATCTTTCTTTTCCTTCCAAAGAAGGACTTTCTGCCTCTCATATTCTTATCATATTTTCTTCTGAAATATAGTTACTGTGTGTTTTTGAATGTGTCACATCCCCCTTGCTAGATTGTAAGCTCCATGAAGGTAGATTATGTCATAATTATCTTTATATTTTCCCCAGTGCGTAGCATATGGTTCTGGGCAAGTAAGTATTTATAAATCATTGTTAAATAGATGAATAGTGAATCTATAAATCAAATCAGAAGTATAGTGCTGTTACTTATTTGTGTAATGCTGAAGTGTTTTAGTAGGAGTAAGGCATAGGATCTCAGGATCTCAAAGGTAATTTGAGATTACCTTCAGCTAGACTTAATGTTCATTAGCATCAGAAACATTTATCGGCACTTAAATTAACATTTATAAGCATTTCTAGTTTAAATCTTCATATTTGAGAAGTGATTTTAACAAATCTGGAGATAAGTAGAAAACAAACCTAGAGCTACTTTGGATTAGAAAAGAGAAGAGTAAGGATCCAGTGTACTTTCTTAAGATTTTGTGGAAAATCTTTAGATTTTTTTGTCGTCTTCCATATACAAAGAGGCCTAGAGAGAGGAAAAAAATAACTCAAGTTACAACAAAGCAATTTGCTTACCTCGGATGGAATATAAAATAATAATGTATAAACATTAGAGCAGAAAACCAAAAGAAGTTATGAAACTCCTCTGTAGAGATACAAAAATGTAGAACTTTAGTCCCATACGGAAAGGTAGATTATAGATCATGGGTTTAGAGTTATGAGACACTTGAAGTTCATTTAATCCAACACCTTCATTTTACAAATGAGGAAACCAATCCTCAGATTGTGGAAGTATTTTACGGGTAAAACTGTAAGACTAAACTCAGTTCTCTGATTCCCGTTTCAGTAATCTTACTCCTGTCCTTCATTGCTTCACTGTGGGCAGGCAACATTTTGTGTCTATAAATCTGCTTGCCTTACAGATGTCATTTTGATGCTTCATTCATTTCCTATCTTAGAGGTTATTTTGCTTTGCAGCCCAAAATTAAAGGATTAGAATTGTATATGTATGTCAAATCATATTCATAAAAACATTATATGTGTTTTTTTTCAGGCAATAGTGAAAGAGTTTTCTCCACCAGAAGTAGAAGACAAAAACAAAATTGTCACTGCAATTTTCTATTCTATCAGTTTGACCCAGCAAGGCCTACAAGGTATTGAGTTGGGAAGTTTCCTTGTAAAACGAGTTGTTAAGGAACTGCAGGTATGTTTGGCAAATATGGTCATGTTGTTTTGGGTGTCCTCATCTTGACTGAGTGAGTTTTTGTTTGTATTTTTATATGTGTTTAAATTTTATACATGTCTCTATCAATCTCAAGAGTGATCCATAGGTTTGCACTACCAACCAGTGAACAACTTAGTTTTATTCTTTCATCAGATATTTGTATGATATATTACTTTGTAACTTTGAGTAATATTAAGCCCTTACAGTCCCTTGAAAAACTTATCCACTACAGCTTTAGCTATCCATTTCTATTTGGATGAACCCTAATTGCTTATCTATCATTCTGACCTTTCACCCAAACTCTCCTGTCACATCTAGATATTTCCATTCAAATGTGCTACTTCCACATTAAACTCAACATATTTAAGCCTAAACTCACCATCTTGATACTAAAACAAGTTTCCAATTTTTTCTGTCCTCTAACTTGATCTGTTCCTACCGAGCCTCGTGTCCTCTGTAAATCTGATAAGCATACTATATAAGACTTTATCCAAGGCATTTTGTAAAATGTTTAACAATGTAAGACCAAGGCCAAATCTCTGAGGCACTCACTTCACTAGAAAATGGGTCTGATTACTCAACCAAAACCTAATTTTTAGGGTATTCCTCCTCATCCTTGGAATGCCCTTTCTTTTTTCTGTGTCCTTCTGTCCTTTAACTACCCTTTAACTCAGATCAGTTCCTATCTTTTTTAAGGCCTTCAGATACCCAAGCCCATTTTCCCCCTTTGCCCTTTACTGTCCACAGAAAAAATTAGTATTTACCATTTACTTATTTATATTGTCATTTAACTTTCACATGTGTGTCTTTTGATTTCACAAGATGTTATAGAGCGAGGAGCAAACTTAAAATTTCCTTTGCTCACTAACACTCAGCAAAGGCTTTCTAAGCACTTGGTCTATATTTTTAAAGGAATCCAGGGATCCATGTCATTTCTTGGTATTATAGGAATAGATCTCTCCTACATGACACTTCTATTTATTAGAAGGATAGCTATCTCCTGCATATTTTCTGGATTTATAACTCCTTGGTAAACATTTTGTTTTTGTTTTTTCATTCTAATTTTTCCTTGACCTCTATGTAGCACTGACCATCCCACACCCCACCCTTAGTTTCCTTAATGAAACACTCTTCTAGACCTCTTCCTTTCTGCTGCTTCTCTGATTCCTTTCCTAGATCTCCTTTCTCTTCCCACCTCCAAAGTGATCTCCTCTTTCTCTATGCTCTTGTCTTAAGTAGTCTCATCAGTCCTCATGGTTTCAATTATTACCTCCATGCAGAAGATTTCCATATGCTTATCTCTGTTCCCTAATCATTCTTTCAAGTTGTGGACTTACATTTCTATTCAACGTAAGAAACATTTATCAAGAGTCATTATGTGGAAGGCACTGTACTGAGTGCTGGTTATATAGAGACAAAACAAAATAACAGTTGCCTTCAAAGACCTTAAATTTTTTCTGGTGGTAATACAACATGTAGATAGATGAATATAATACAAGATCATTCAATGAGAGAGCACTGACAGATCAGGGAAATCTTCATGGAAGAAATGGCAACTGAACTAGCTTTTAGTGAAGATTCTGACTGATAGAAATGAGGAAGGAGAGTATTCTAGGCATGGAGGATAGTTTCTTATGCACAACTAAAGAAAACAGTGTTGATTGGGTGGAGAATAGAGAATGTAAAAGGGAGTAGTATGAAATAAGGATAGCAAGTAGATAGAAGCCAGATTGTAAATACTTTTACATGACAGGATGAGAAATTTTAATTTTATTGAGGAAATCTTTGGGAATAACTGGAGAGTTTTTTGTTTATTTAGTCAGAGGAGTTCTATATTTAGACCTTGGTCCTAGGAAATTTATTTTGATGCCTATGTGCAGGATGGATTTGGAAGGAAGAGACTTGATGCAGGGAGATTAGTGCATCTATTCAGAATCTATTAAAATAGGCAAAGTAAGAGATAATGAGCACCCAAATGAAGTGGGTGGCTGACTGTATGAGTAGAGAAAAGGGGATGGATATGAGAAATGCTGTGGAGTTAGAATCAACAAGACTTGGCAGCATTGGATATAGGGGATAAGGTGCAGGGAATATTCAGAGATAATCAAGGATAATTTAACCTGAGAGACTAGAATAATGGTAGTGCCCACAAGTGAAATAGGGATATGTGGAATAAGATCATCCGTTCCACTTTAAACATGTTATTTCAGATGCCCAAGACACAGCCAAGAGTAGAGATCTTCAGCAGATAGGTAGCAATGTCAGATTAGAGCCCAAGAAGGAGATTAGTGCAGTATTTATAGATTTGGGAGTCACATATGACTTCTATGGCATATGAACCCATGGGAGCAGAGGAGATCACTGAGGAAGAGATGGGAGAAAGAGAAAAAAAAAGGTGGCATAGAGTATAAACTTTGGAGATAGAAAGCCCTGAGTTTGAATCTTCTTTGTGATACGTACTAGTTCTGTGACCATGTATAAATCACTTAACCTCTGTGCCTCAGTTTATTCATTACTAAAATAAGAGGTTTGGACTGAGTGCCCTCCAATGTGCCTTTCAGCTCTAAATCTATGATCCTCTGATCATGTGGACAACCCACACTAAGAGAGATGGACGATAATATAGCCAATGAGACTAAGAAATGGGTAGAGACTTTGGAGGAGAACTAGAGTAAAGTATTGTAGAAGTCAAGAAATCAGGGTTCCCAGAAGAAGCATAAAGTTAGCAGTGTCAAAAGCTGATGAGGGATCAGAAGGGATGAGGGCTAAGAAAAGGTCATTGATTTTAGCAGTTAAAAACTTGTCAATAACGTTGGAGACAACAGTTTCAATGGAGTGGAGCAAAACACCAGATTGCGTGGAATTGAGGAGTGGGTGTTGAAATAGTGAGGCAGAGTAGATGTAGACTTAGATAATTCTTTCTCAATGTTTGGTAGTTAACAGAAGAAGAAAGTTTGGCAGAGTCAAGTCAAAGTTTTTTTTGTTTTGTTAAATTTTTAAGGATAATAAGAAAAATGAGTATATTTGTAGGTAGCATAGAAAGAACCAGTCAATGTAAAGGAAATCTCCAAGGTCCCTTCTGTCCCTGCCATTTTATGGTACTATACCTAACAAATGAAGTCTACATTTTGCCTCTATCATTCTAGGCCCTAAAATCTAGTACCAATCTACCTTTCCAGCTTTTTTTTCTAATACTATCCACTCTCCAAGATACCTTATACTGTGACTAAACTAGGCTTTTTCTTTCCCCCTAAATATATCCTAGGTCTTTTGAATCTTTATTCATGTTGTTCCTCTTACTTCAGTGAAGCTTTCCCCTCTTTCCTACTCCTCTCCCTCATCCCCGAGAAAATAATCTTTGCTTCTTAAGACTTAATATAGGACTTTGTTTTTACTATTTTAAAATATCTGCAATTCTTTCTTGTCTTATAGGTTATTTGTATGTGTGAATGTGAATGTAATGTATCTATTCTTATTCCACATAAGCTCTTTGAGAACCCAGGACCTTGTATTAGATTTTTTCAAGTACTCTTCTCATTTAATTCAAGTAGCATAATACTCTTCACATTTAATTCAATTAACCAAAAAAAAAAAAAAAACCACTTATTTTTTACCCACTGTATGCAAGGCATTATAATAGATGCTAAGCAGAGACAAAAATGAAACAGTCGTTACTCTAAAAGGATCTTACACTCGATTTAATGATTTTTTTTTAACTGAAGGGTAGTTATTTAATTAATAACCTATTTTTAGTTCTTCCACAAAGGAGATAATCCATTTTGTTAGCCACAGTAATACTGAACCTTTCAAGAACTGTTTCCATTAAAAAATATTAACTTGGACTCATCCCTGCTAGGAAAGTGGTCTATGCTTTTCATATTTCCTTACAAAATATAGTGATATGGTCTCTTCCTAACAAACAGTATGAGGTAACAGAAAAAGAATAGGGCATCAAGTGACCAAAACTATAGCCTTAAGCACTAACTATATAACTATATGGAGGTATTATAGTTATTCCCTCTTGACTGACATATATCCACAATATCTTCAAATATGGTCGTAGCTTATAATAAACTAGTTTTTAATTTAAGTATGTAAATTTGAACTTCCAGTAAATGAATGTCTTCTTTTATACCTTTCATCAGCTGTCCCTTTTCCTGTCTCAGCGTATGTGAGTAAAACAGTCCACAGACACAGGGAGCTATACAGTCCTTGTAGTAAAAACAACTTTAATATTGAAAGTTTCCAACACACAGTGCCATTTTTATACTTAACTGTGTACATATCTTGTCCTCTCCCTTTCTTTTCTCCCACCAACCCCAAAACCATATCCTTTTATATTTGTATCATCATTATCTAGAATAAGGTATTTAATAAATGTTTATTGAAGTTTTTTTTAAATGTAATATAATTTCTGATTAAACACCTAGAAATCTAAAAGACTTTGATTATTCCCTAGTATTTTAAAAGTCTTCCATTCCTGAGAGTGTGTAAGTGGGGCCATTTTGTTGTAAGTTTTGGCCCTGTAATGATAGATGGCAACAATGACTAGAGGGGAGTGATAGATGTTTCAGGATAGGAAAAAAAATAAACAAAAGATTATGGTATGGTGAAAAGAATGCTAGTTTTGGAGGTAAATAAAAGACCTGGATCTGATACTTAATAGCGGTATAACATGGGACAATGCTTCTCTGTATCTCAGTTTCCCTATCTATGAAATAAGTATACTTTGTACTGTACCTCATATGCTGGTAGGAAGACCAGATAAGATAATGTTATGTAATATATAAGTCATGAAGTGCTATTTAAGTGTCAGCCATTATTATTAATATTTTCCTCTCTTCTTTCTGCCCTTCCTTTTCCCAGGGTAATAACAGTGGCAAAAGAGTAGCTAGTATCCCTAGTAGCCTCTTTGGGTGTGGCTGGGTACAAGGAAGAAATCAGGAATGTGTAAGCAAATAGCCTTCTGCTCTTCCTGACAGTAATGAAGAAGATAGCATGTATGAGGATTTATAAAGATTTTAAAAAATTAATGTACCCCATTTTTTCCTCTGGTCACAGAAAACCCAAGACAGAGCTAAGAGAGCTTTACTAAATGTCTATCAGAAAATAGTGGCAATTACATTTGTGCGCTTTCCCTTACTGTACACCTTACTATATTTCATTATTGTATTACATGGTGGTTGATTTGATGCTTGGCAATGAAGAGTTTGTACTTAGGTATTACGTATCATGTTAGCATAGCTACCACCACTAAAGTCCTACTTCAGTGCTTCATTATAACATGGAAATGACCTTGGGTTCTTGAAGTTTTTGCCAGTGGAAGATGAGCTTTGAGAACAACTACCAACTTGAAAAGGCTTTGAATATGGGCCCAGAGAAAAGCTGTGTTTTATGAAAAACAGCCTAGCCATATGTCGAGAAGCTTACCACCAAACCAGTGTTCAACAGCTGATGATTTTTTAACCTATTATGGCAATCGATTAAGGTTTACAGATAGCCTCAGTTGAAGTATCTATATTGAAAAAATCATCATAGTGCCCCAGAAAGTATAATCAGATATACTAACTTATTTCACTTAAAATATCCATGAGAATGGAAGTGTGGAAGTAAGCATCTCTTTAAAATGTGCTAATCTCTCACTGCCCAGTTATCTAGAAACTTGTCCATTCTTCAGGCACATTCAGCCACAAACAATATTGATGTTCACCAATCTTTTTTTTTCTAAAGAAATGAGTTCAAATTGCTGAAAATGTAGTGCCTATTTTTGGTATGCAGTACTTCAACAACATATGAAATTTTTAAAGTTACTGTGTAAGTTACTTTTGTGTAATAGGAAATATAAATTATGTTCATTTAGATAAAAGGTATCTTTTTCTTCTGTTTATAGAAGGAATTTCCTCACCTTGAAACTTTTTCAAGTCTCTCACCTATACCTGGATTCACCAAATGGCTTCTTGGAACACTGAGTTCTCAAACTAAGGAACTTGGGAGAAATGAACTCTTTACAGATTCTGAAAGTAATGAAATCTCAGATATCATAGGTGGCCCCATTAGTGAAACTTTGAAGATACTTTTAACTAGCAATGAATGGGTGAAATCTGAAAAACTTGTCAAGGTGTTACAATCCCCTTTGATGAGACTCTGTGCTTGGTATTTGTATGGAGAAAAGCATCGTGGTTATGCCCTCAACCCAGTGGCAAACTTTCATCTGCAGAATGGGGCAGTGATGTGGCGGATCAATTGGTTGGCAGATTTGAGCCTCAAAGGCACTACTTCATCCTGTGGGATGATGGTCAATTATCGATATTTCTTAGAGGAAACTGGTGTGAACAGTGCTGCCTACTTGGGAGCCAAGAATATCAAAGCCTCTGAGCAAGTTCTAAATTTAGTTTCTCAATTTCAGAGACTTAGCAAGCTTTAACCAGACACTTCTTGAATTGGAGGTATTTTTTTTTCAAAGCAGGAAGTAATTGTGGTGTCTTAAGTCTCAAAGGAATCCTTTGTACTGAAACAAACTGAACTGTGTTCTTTTCCAAACAGTGGACTTATCATGACAGATTTTGTGACCTAATTTACGGTAATTTTATTTCTTTGCAGTAGCAAATAAATAATCTTTGCAGTCTAGCTGTCAGGCTGATGAATATACAGATAAACTATGCACAAGCTTACAGAGGGAAGGAAGAAGTTTGGTGTACCTATATATTTAACCAAAGAAATTACTAGTCATCATTAGCATGTATGTAATAGCCTTCACCCCTTTATTCATCCTCAGTATCAGTGCCTTTGTCTGAACATCACCTTCAAAAGGATGTGAAAATTTTTCAACATGCATCTTCAGTTTTGGATCGATAAGTACCATGACAATCCAAAAAAGGAGTCTGGATGAAGACACCTTTTTTCTTCCTATCATACAAGTAAATTCACATCATGTAGAATTGTGTTCACTAAGCCTGTTGGGAAAAAAAAAAAACATACATGTGAGTCCTTTTTTTTTTTTTCAATGTCATTCTTTCCACTCACTTGAAGTGTTAATACTGGTTAAAGGATTGAATGCAAAAACATTCTCCATTTTACAAGCTGAATTTTGAAGGCCATGCATGTGTGAAATGGGTGGTTTTTAGCTTGCTGGCAAAAATGGAAATAATCGAGTACTGTAAATTCAGTCATTTACTATGAACAAAAAATGAACAGAATTGCTACTGGGGTATAAGTTGATCATTTTAAAGGATATATTGGGAAACTTTGAGAAATTTTGTAAGAGGGTGTGTGAACTCATACCATGAGTTCATTGGTAAATAGCAAGTTTGTTCTATAAAGTATTAAATATTAAAAACATAGTTGTCTGATGTGTATTGTTTATTTAAGATCTTGAAATAGTAGGACTGGAAGGGCTCCTTAAATTTTTACTAATGCTCTATGTAGTAGGACATAGAGGTGTTTCTTACAGAAGCTTTTATCTAACAAGTCCCTAAATTTCTTCCACTTCATCTCCAATCTTCTAACACATACATGCGTGCACCCTTACACACACACACACACACACACACACACACACACACACATACCACACCTTTCATCAGAAGATGGTATTGGAAAGTAAAGAAACAGAAAAATATTGGTAAACATTGGCTCTAACCTAAACAATCTTGCCTTCTTTAGACAGACCATGATACCATTCTCAAGAAATAGGAATTCCTTGTTTTCAAAGATCTCTGGGGAGAGATACCCCATAATAAATGGGAAGATTTAGCAGTCCTTGAAAGGAAAATTCTTCTTGCAACAAATCATTTGTCATAGGTCTTGAATCCCAAAATTGTGTATTGTGAAGGGTACTACAACACATACTGAGTATAAAGAGGAGGCTACCTCATGGGTCCTACATGTTGCACTTTTTTGAAGCATTCTATTACTGTACTTCATGTATTTATAAACAGTGAGTGCTCCAGTGGTAACTCATGTCCAACTCATTATCAAGTATATTTTCAGGTGATTCTAGATATTCCGGTCTTGAATGATGGAGTGAAGGTAACAGATTTTACCCATCCACCTTTGAACAGTGCTCTTTGTCACCATATATATTTAGCAAAGTTATTTTCTATCTCATTTGGATTCTTCAAAGTGTTTTGACCTTTACCCATTGTTGAATTCTAGTTTTAGATAATAGCTAATTATTCTGTATCTTCACTTACAGCCTGATGTGTGGGCCTAGAGGCTACATATGGCCTTCTAAGTCCTTGGATGAGGCCTTTTGACTGAGTCCAAGTTTTACAGAACAAATCCTTTTTTAAGGGGATTTGTTCTGTGAAGTTTGAATTCAGTCAAAGGGCCACACTTGAGGACCTAGAGGGCCACATGTGGCCACAAGGCCACAGGTTCCCCACCTCTGACCTAGAGTATTCCATTAGGATGATGATTTTATATTGAAGGGTAAGCAGCTCTTTCCAGGTGCAGTTCTCTTGGGATTGAGTCATCAATGCTGGACATTGCTTACATCTGTTTCTCATTGAAAGCCAGATGGTCACTGTGATGGTACAGGAGGCAGAATTCATTGCATGCTATAATATTTAGTCCAAAAAGTTTTTTAAAACTTAATCACAGACTCTGAGTTGGAAGGTACCTCATACAAATAATCTCATGCAGCCTGGCCCAAATGGTCATCCAGCCTCTCATAAAGATCTACATTATAGAGGAGGAACTTACTGCTTCTTAAGGCAGCCCATTCTACTCTGTGACAGAATACAAAGTTTCTTTAAAAGTGTTTCTTGTGGGGCCAGCTAGGTGGCACAGTGGATAGAGCACTGTCCCTGGAGTCAGGAGGACCTGAGTTCAAATCTAGTCTCAGACCAGACACTTGACACTTACTAGCTGTGTGACCCTGGGAAAGTTACTTAACACCAATTGCCTAGCCAAAAAAAAAAAAGTTTCTTATGTAAAACCATAATATGCCTCTTTCCAACTTCTACCCATTGTTCCTAGAGCTACCTTATGAGGCCAAGTAAAACAGTGAAGGGTACTACAACACATACTGAGTATAAAGAGGAGGCTACTTCATGGGTCCTACGTATTGAACTTTTTACTTCAAAGGTTGATCTCTTGTTCCTTGACTAACTCTTCCTTACATGAAACAGCAAAAGATTCTTTCTCAGATCCTCCAATATTTCATCATGCTTATCATCTTCTTCTCTGGATCCCTTCTAGTTTGTCCAAGAATCTTGGATCTACAGCTGGAAGGGACCTCAGAAACCACCTCGTCCAACCCCCTTACTTTATAGATGGGGAAACTGAAGCCCAAGGAAGTGACTTGTCTAAGATCAGACATGTAGTAAGTATCAGGGGCAGGATTTGAACCCAGGTCCTCTGACCTTAGACCCTGTTCTTTCTATTGTACCACACTGCTAGAAAGATAAAGTGATTCACGCAAGATCACATGAGTAGTAGTTGGCAGATCTGTGTCTTCTAACCTCAAATTCAGCTTTTATTCTCATCCTTCACACATTGTGACACTCAGAACAGAACACAAACTGGATACATTCTGATGGGGGTGGGGTTGGGGGTTTGAATAGAACACAACTAATCGCCTCCCTCATTCTGGACTCATCTTCTATCAATTGATCCTAAAATTACATGAGCTTTTTTGTCTGTCATGCTGTACTTCATTGTTTTTAGACTCCCTAATGTCTACCCTCCTCTTCTGAATTGGACTTGTGAAATTGATTGGTTGAACCAAAATATGACTTCACATTTATCTCTATTTGATTTAGCCCGCTGTTCTGCTGTTAGATCCTATCAGGATCTTTCTTTGGATACTGACTCTTGCCTTCAGCTTATTACCTATACTTTTGTCAGCTGTGCAAATGTAATAAACCTGGCTTCTATGACCTTAGGAAATTGCTGAGAATGTTAAACAACATAGGGTAAAAGACTGGATGCCCACTAGAGGTCCTTTTCCAAGTTGAAACTGACCCATTAATGGCAATCCTTTTGGTCTTGTCACTCAATCAATCCTGAGTTCATTTGCCTAGGCCTTATCCAGCCTATGTGGCCCCATTTTGTCCGAGATAATATGAGTGGGTTTTTTCAGATGTTTTGCTAAAATTTAAGAATACTTTGTCTACAATGTTGCCCTAATCAATTAGTCTGACATGACTTATATTTTTTTAAAATCATTTGTTGGAAACTTTTGTCTTTATATCACAGTAATTTTTGGATGAAGCATGGCACACTGTGCATATAGTTGGCACACTGGATAAAGTACTGAACCTAGAGTCAGGAAGACCTGTGTTTAAATCTGTATTTAGATGCTTACTAGCTGTGTGACCCTGAACAAGTCAGTTAACCTCTGTCTGCTTCAGTTCCTTCAAAAATTGGAATAGTAACACTTTCCAGAGTTGTTGTGAGGATCATTTGTAAAGGTCTTAGCACAGTGCCTGGTACAGAGTAGGCACTTAATAGATTCTTGCTTCCTTTCCACTGTTCTTCTCTTCTTTTACCCTCCTCTTGTGAGAAAGAAAAACAACCATAAAGGTCTGATAGGAGGAACACATCTGAAAATGTATGTAGCATTCTGACCTAATATTCCCTCACCTTAGCACATGTCTAACACTGGATGGGCAGTTCATCACAATGAAAAAACACTGGATTTGGAATCAGGATTTGTGTTCAAAATCACCCACGATCTTTGGCAAGTCACTTAACTTTTCTGGTCCTTAGTCTCATATGTGTAATGATATGTTCAACAGAATGGCCTCTTAAGATTTCTGTGATGTCTAAATTTGTGCTGTCATAATCTTGTATTTAGAATATTGTGAGAAGAGTCAAGCTTATTATTTGCAGATCAGTTGCTCTCCTTTTAAAATATGCTATCATCTATATATCTGTATTTCAGCAAGGCATTTAAACTCTTTCCATCTTATCTTTGTGGAGTTGATGGGCTATTAAAACAATGGTACATTGGGTGGTTTTGGAACAGATTGCCAGACCACACCCAAACAATAATCATTATTGGATCCACATCATGTTATATAGGGAGGTCTAGGAGTGTATTGGAAGCCTAAAATCTGTTCTTGGCTCTATGCTACTCCACATGTTTACCTGCAACTTAGATGAAAACAGATGACGTGCTTATCAACTTTGTAAATGGGATGAAGCTGACAGGAAAGCTAAGATATTGCATGGTAGAGTCAACACCCAAAAAGATCTTGAAAGGACAGAATGGTCAAATCTAAAATTAAATTTAATAAGAATAAATTAAATTCCTATAAGCAACTCTTAGATTTCAATTGGTATAGGTATAGGGTGAGAGGAGCTACTTCTGTGGGGAAAAAGTAGATTTAGTATAAAAGGATCGTAGTTTAGTGCTATAGAGAACCTTAGAGGGAATCATATCCATTTTACAGATGAAACTGCATCCCAAGTGACTTGGTAGTGATCACACAGATAGTAAGTGATTGAGACAAGATTTGAACTCAAGTCTTCCTAACTCCCAGGTCTATTCTCTGTCCACTGATCATATGGCATGGCAACCCAAAAACCTGGGTATTGAGAGGTATAATGCCCAGAATGAAACTAGTAATTGTCCCTCTGTAATGTCCTCTGTTAAGATTTCATCTGGAATATTGTGTTCAGTTCTGAGCATCACATGTTAATGAGGCCATTTGTCAGTTTGGATCAAGTCCAGAGGAGGGGACTAGAATAGTGAGACTGTCATGTGAGAAGGTTTGGTTGAAAGGACTAGTAATGACCTTTGTACTGCTTTTCAGATTCTTTTTTTGTTTTCTCCTTGAAGAGAGAAGGCAGCTGGTGTTGCAGTGGATAGAGCACCAAGCCTTGAGACAGGAAGGCCTGAGTTCAAATGTGGCCTCAGACACATACTAGCTGTGTCTCCCCAACTGTGAAGTGGGAAAAACAGTAGCATCTACCTCCCACAGTTGTGAGAATCAAATGAGATAATATTTGGAAAGTGCTTGGCACAAAGTAGGTGATATGCAAATGTTAGCTGTTATCATCATTATTAATAATTACAGCCTATCTTAAATCGTTAAATCTGGACCTCTTCTTACCTATAGCTTCCTTTTAATAAGAATTGCAAGTATTAATGCAGTGCTTTAAGGATTATGATACCTCATTTGATCCTCACAGCAACCCAGATAGGTACTTTGATTCTTCCCACTTTATAGATGAGGAAACATACTACAGGAGATTAAGTGATTTGCTCAAGATCACACAACTAGCAAGTGTCAGAGGCATGATTCAAACACAGGTCTTCCTGACTCCAAGTTCAGTACTCTGACCACTGCTACCTGTAGTGATAGTGGCATTGGTGAAACTGGATATAGAAGTTTTTATACTATCAATAAATATTAACTGATAACTTTAAATAATATCCATTTCCAATCTGCTTGAGTTAGTCCCCTGCTTGAGGAACTGATTCATACCAGTATTCCAGTCTGGTTATAACTGAAACCATAGAATCTAAAAAAGTCGCTTCTAAATGGAAGGCTAGATCATGGCTCACCATAAATAAACATTTGCAGAAATGTTTTCATCGTGCGTATAAGGGCAACAAGAAACATTTCGTAAGACACTAAATCATCTTACCTCACAATGTTCACGATGAGCAAAAAGACCATCATGAAGTTATCTACCCCTTATTTGCCAACATTTTGCAGAAAATCAAGAGGTAGAGAGCCTATGCATGTAGTATGTCCTTCTAATTTACATCCAGATGCACTTTGATAGTGAGTTCAATGTAAAAACAGGTACAGGAATTGATGGTGAAAAAAATATCTTGGAAGATAATGCTCAGGGTCAAGAAACAAAGGGACCAAAGGACATATGTTACTTATGCTTCAAAGGAGAGTTGAGAGGGGCTGGACGTGATAAACATTGAATAAAATCTATGCACAATGAAACACAAAAAGACCGGAAATTAGTTACTGGTGAAGTTATCCTGGAATCAGCTTTTTTATATATGTCACACTACTGATTAGTTGGAGCAAAGATCAAATTCACCACCAAATTAGAAAAATAAAAATGAGATGAGCTGTGCAAATAAAACAGCTCCAGTATGACAACCCATTGATACCCAAAATTGGAAATTGATAAAGGAATAAATATTAATATGGAATATCACCATTCCTTGTGAAATTTGTTGAGCCTAAGCAACAAAAAGCAGATACTACTATGAGAATGCCCAAGGGAAAAGAAACAATTTCAGTATCAAATGATTGAGTCAAACTAAAGAAAATGTGGTATGCAAGGACAATATCAGCTTAAAATATACCATCATGATAAATATATGCTGTTGTCTTGATCAGTTTAAAATACAGTCATATACAAAATGTTAAAGTGCACTATTGTTAGTTAAAACTACTAATTCTCTTCCTGTACAACTACCTTTTGCTTACCTACCTTGTGTTTATTTTGTATTACTTTGTGAATGCTTATATATAGTATACATTGTTTCCTGTAATAAAATGTAAGCTCCTTGTGAGTTGGTAGTTTTGTTGTTTAAAATTTGTCTCCCTAAAACCTAATACAATGTTTGGCACGTGTAAAGGTACATTGATTGAGTGAATTAGTAAGAAGTGGTACAGGGAATAATTGACTTTGAAAAGAGCTTGGCATGAGACCAAATTAATCCAGCTCATGCTTAGAGCATTTAAGGATGAAACTGAAGTGAAGGCAGTGGATAAGAAATAATGGTAAGCATGGAGGGAGTGGAATCTATCATCATTTCTATAACAAATGATATTATTCATCATTGACAGCAGACTTACCACATTTGTGGAGTCACAGTCTCCAGTGTTCAGTATGAGGAAGTAGAAATTACAATAAAGAAAAATGATAGAAGAAAAAGCATCTGGATGATACTAACTTTACACCAAGGAGGTGAATACTTGAAGCAGTGAAATTTTGAATACATGAAAGGATATATTTTTAAGATTTAAAGATGAGAAGGTACCAAATAAATGGGGGGGGGGAGGAAGCATGGCATTATTACTGCTCAATAAAAAAGAGTAGAAGCCACATCAATAACTATAAATCATTGTGTTTATTTTTCTCAACTCTAATATATATAATATACATACGTATAAAATATGTGTGTATGTATATGCATGTGTATTTATGAGAATTTGTTGTCATTTGGTTATGTCCAATTCTTTGTGATGCCATTTGGGGTTTTCTTGGCAAAGATACTGGCACAGTTTGCCATTTCCTTCTCCATCTCATTTTACAGATGCGAAAACTGAGGCAAACAGGGGTAAGTAATTTGCCCAGGGTCACACAACTCCTAAGTCTAAGGCCAGATTTGAACTCATAAAGGTGAGTATTCCTGACTCCAGGCCCAGAACTCTATCCATTGAGTCACCTAGCTGCCCTGTTTATGAGAATATCATACATTTATATCAAAGGCATCTTTGATAAAAATATGAAAACATGTTTTCCTAAATGATATGCTTCAGCAAAATACACCATTACAATCCAAAATTGCCTGAAAGGTGGAAAAGGGTACAAGATGCCATATCATTTGTTGATTTGATTCAGCAAAGCATAATAACCATTTATAGCCTCTCCTTTAAGACAATGTGTGTCTCGTATGTGTTAGAATTATACTTGATTTCTCAACACAAAGATGACTTTTTTCTCTGACCTTCTAGTTATTAATATGAAGCAAAGAATAAAAATATGCTTACCAAGGATGTTTTCCCTGTCATGGAGGATAACTGGTAGAGAGTACAAATGGAAAGAGATTTTCTGCTGATTGTGAGGTCTTCCAGATGCTTTAATTGCAGGTGTTATTGTCCTGATTACATGAAACAATCTAGGACATTTACAGAGCCTCCTGAATGGCATTCATAATCACTTAAGAGCTCAGTCCAATAGTACATATGGGAAAAACTAAATAGAGGAAAGGTGGCTATTGTTTAAATTATATGCGTGTAGATAGACCACTAATATGTGTATATAGACACATATATATGTATACCTAAGTGCCTATGTACCTATTTACCTAAGTACCTATATTCTTAAGCACATAAATACCTTTATAGGAATTTCCTAAGTATGTAATTACCTATATAACTAAGCACCTAAGTACCTATGTACTAAATACCCAAGTACTTATGGGCATAAATAATTAATTAACTAATTGTGTAAGTTTCTAATACCTAATTGCCCAAGTGTCTAAATGTCCAGGCACCTAATTACCTAAATCTCTAATTGCCTAAGCATTTAGGCACTTTGGAAATTAGGTACTTAGGTACTTGGGTATATAGGTACTTAGGTAATTAGGTGCTTAGGCACTTAACTTAGGTACTTAGGACATTAGGAAATTATACACATAGGCACTTAGATAATTAGGTGCATAGGCAATCAAGCACTTAGGTATGCTACTTACTAGTTGTTAGACCTTGGTCAAGTAACTATTCCCCTCTTAACCTCAGTTTCTTTATTTGTAAAACTAGGGGTATTATACAAATTATTTCTATTTCTTCTGATTGCTATGATTTAGAACCTATCAAGTGCCCATAGGGTGAATGACTGACTATTGTGCTATAGGCTAAAAAGCATACACAGTTTCTGATCTTGGCCCTTAAAAACTTGAAAATCTAATGGAGGTTTTACCTTACATTCAGCAAATTGGCAAAGATGAAAAGATGGTGTCAGTCAATGTTGGAAGAATTGTGAATAGGCAAACAAATGCATGGTTGGTGTAGCTGTGAATTAATACGACTATTTTGGAAAGCAATTTGAAATTACACAAAGTAACTAAATTGTCCATGTCTTTGACCCAGAGACTCCCATAAGTAGTAGGCTTATACCCCAACAAAACGATTGATAAAAAGAAAGTTCCCATATATACCAAAATATTTACAACAGCCCTTTTTGGAACAACAAAGATATACATCCCCTGGGAAATGGATAAACAAATTGTGAAACATAAATGTAATGAAATGTTACTGTGCAATGAATATTGCACAAGAAACAATGAATATGATGACTATAGAAAAACATGGAAATATTTGCGTGAACTGTTGTAGAATAAAGTAAGCAGAGTAAAGGAAATTATCAACAATGGCTACAATAATGTAAATAGGATTAAAAAAATTAAATAATGCTGAAAAATTAGGGGCAGCTAGGTGGCACAGTGGATAAAGCTTTGACCTTGGAGTCAGGAGGACTTGAGTTCAAATCCAGCCTCAGACACTTGACACTTACTGTGTGACCCTGGGCAAGTCACTTAACCCGATTGCCTTACCAAAAAGCAACAATAATAGTAATAACAATGTTGAATTATTTTTTGTGTGTGAGTAGCAAAACCTTTATTTGATTTCTGACAGCCTCTTATTTTTTGGCCTTTGGAGTAGTTGTTCTCTGGGCGGGCCCCTCCTGGGCAGGCCCCTTCTTGGCTAGGGCCTTCTGGCCGGAGGCTTTCTGAGCCTTCTGGCGGGGGGCAGCCTTCTGACCCTCAGCCTTCTTCGAGGGGACCTTCTTGGCAAAGACCTTTGCAGTCAGTGCCTTCTGGGCAGCCCCCTTCCTGGGAGACCCCTTCTGGGTGGACGCCTTCTGGAGCTTCTTTACTTCATGCTTGATAATTCGGTTTCTCATTTTCTTGGCCTTCGTGACTTTGTAACGGTCAAAATCTGTCATCTTAGCTTTCCTTTCTCTGTGTTCAATCTTCTTGGCCCATCTTGTGACTTTCCATTTTGTGTTGATCTTTTCTTTCTCCCAAGCAGCCCAGACATATTTCTGACAAGCACTGTGTGGGAACTTGAGTAGGAAGTCTTTAAGTTACATACATGTAAATGGCATGGCCCATGCGGTGGTGTGAGGAGGCAGGCCATCAACCAAAGCCCTGTTTTGATCAATAACATCCCCAATAGCTACCAGCTTGCCAGCATGTGGCCCAAAGGAAATGTAGGCCACCCGGCCAATTTCCACATAGGGCTTGAACACCATGTTGGCGGCACCAAACGGGAAAGCAAATGTTGAAAACTTTTAAAGAACATACATGGCCCCAAAGAAGAGATATGAGAAGACATCAGCTTCTACTCTTTTGCAGAGGTGGCAGGTCAATGAGAGTGGAACATTGCATATATATTCAAATATTTATGGATGTACCAATCAGCTTTGCTTATTGTTTTTCCTTCTTTCTCTTTTTTCTTGTTTTGTAGGATGGTTCCCTGGGGGAGGAGAGAGGGAGGAATACAGGAGGAAATATAGGTGAAATAACAACAAAACATATCAACAAATTTTATTTTTGAAACAATATAATAGAGGGGTAAGGCTATTCTAAGCAAAAAACAAATCTGTTTTTTCCAAGGGTCATATTAAATTATGAATTTCAAAATGGAAGTGTCAGTAGAGGTCATCTGCCTTGGATAATAAAGGCCTAAGAACAGCCAAGTTGTTTAAAACAGAAGCAAGCCGGTGGCATGCATGTCTAAGAATACAATATCATAATTATCAGTCTTAGCAAACTAAATCCACATGTAAGAGAAAATGAGGAAGTACTCTTGCCGCTGCTGTTTCTCCTTCATTCTCAAAGAAGACCATGACAGGGATGTGATGCCATGACATTCAAGTGAATTGGATTTAAATGAGAGAGGACTGTGCAAAGTTATCAGCCTCACTTTCTCCTCCAGAGCCATCTGGGTCCAGTGGCCAGATGTGGATCAGGACAATTGGAGATGACCCAGGATGCAGTGGGGGATCTTGGCCTTTTCAAGCTATGGTCTGTAATAGGTCTCAGTTTGACTGAGGCAGTGCCCATTCAGTGATTAAGGCTTAATTAGAAATGAGGCAAAGAATAGCCTCTTAAAAAAATAGATCTGGGAGGGGAAGATGGACAATATGTAGGGTCATAGTTTTAGAGGTGGAAGGGACCTTAAAAGGCATCTATTCCAACCTACCTACCTGCCTCATTTTATTAATGAGAAGACTGAGTCCCAGAGAGGAGACATAATTTGTCCAAGGTCACATAGGTCTTAAGGGGCAAAGCCACAATTTGAACCCAGGACTTATTACTCCAGATTTAGCATTCTTTGCTGAAAGTTATTTTAAATACCATATGGTCTTGGTTTCTTATTTTTCTCAGATTTTTAAATCACAGGGGCTATAGATGCCTAAGGGGAGAGGAGCTGGCCTTCAGAAATAGGCAGACAAGTCTTAAGGAGACTTAAGGAGAGGATCATTAGTTTTCTGCTCTATTCAATTAAACAAATGTTGGCAAATACTAAAGCTGTGGGAGGTGTAGAAATAAAAGTACCAGGGCCTGTCACACAGATAAGGTAAATATGGCGTGGAAAAAAAGAACACTAAAGGCAGCCTACTGCCTAAAATCTCTAGTAGCTCTCTATTATAATCTCTAGGATGAAATATTAAATTCTCTGTTTGGCATGTAAAAGTCTTCACAACATGTCCCCTTCCTATCAAATTGGTTTTCTTACACATTACTCATCTCCTGGCACTCTGACATCCAGGCAAATTTGTCACTCTTCACACATGATGCCCATGTCCTGTCTCCACCTTTGCATTAGCTTCCCCCCTCCCTGGAAGGATCTTCCTCACTTCCCCATCTTGGGATCCCTGGCTTCCTTCAAGACTGAGCTCAAAGGGGCTGCTAGGTGGCACAGTGGATAGAGCACTGGCCCTGAAGTCAGGAGGACCTGAGTTCAAATCTGGCCTCAGACCAAATACTTGACACTTAGGAGTTGTGTGACCCTGGGCAACTCACTTAACCCCAATTGCCTAAAAAAAAAAAAAAAAATATAAGCTGCCTGAGGGCAGAGACTTTCACTTCAGGGCAGCTAGGTGGTGCAGTGGATAGAGCACCAGCCCTGAAGTCAGGAGGACCTGAATTCAAATCCGGCCTCAGACCAAACACTTGACACTTATTAGCTGTGTGACCTTGGGCAAGTCACTTAACCCCAATTGCCTTACCGAAAAAAAAAGACTGAGCTCAAGTTTCCACTTCTGGGAGCCAAGATAGCAGAGTAAAAATTAAGTCGCTCTTACCCTCTGTATCAACCTCTGAAAGCCCAAAAATATCACCCCAGGAAAAACCCTGGAACAGCTGAACCAGAAGAAAGATGGGGTGCAGCAGTGTAGTAGCCCAGGTAGCTTGAGAGATTAATGGGAAAGGCCCCTCTTGCCCTGGAGGAAGGGGAGCAGTACTGAACCAGAGGAGCTAGCAGAAAGCCCCACCTCAGCATATCAGGAGGAGATCCTGAAACCCAGTTGGTGGAGCAGGTAAACACCAACACCTGGACCCCCTAGTGCCTCAGTGAGGGTTAGGGAACCGGTGGAAACCACCTCAGAAAACCATCAGGTGCCTCAGCATTCTATAGCAACTGGGTCTCCCAGTTCCTCAGCAAAAGTAAGGGAAGCAGCACTATGAAGGGCCCTAGGCGGATAAACACCCTGCAACATCCATCTGAAAGGAGATGAAGAAAGCAAAAAGAAAGAAAAAGCAAATAACCTAGAGGTGCCCTAGACTTCCAACCTTGCTGATTCCAGCCCAACACCAGGTAAGCTGCCAGAACCCTACAGCCTCCAACTGCCAACATCAGAGTCCCCAACACACAAAGCCAGTGACCAAGCCTTAGGCTCCCAACACAAGAAGCTTGGTTCAGTGCTCTCTGCTCCCCAGTAGGAGAGCTCAATCTCTTTAAAGGCCAAGAAATAAGCAAACACCATGAGCAAAAAGAAACGTACGATAGATTCTTATTATGGGAGCAGTGAAGATCAAGGCAGAAATTCTGAAGAGGATAACATTGTCAACAAACCCACATTTGGAACCGCAAAAGGAAATATGAACTGGTCTGAAGCCCAAAAAGCCTTCTTAGAAGAGCTCAAGAAGGATTTTAAAAGTCACATGAGAGACATAGAAGAGTCCTTAAAAAATACAATTGGCCAACTGGAAAAAAAGTAGACTGAAGATTGAGCTCAAGCTCTGAGGGAGACTTCTTGTTTTTGCCCTCTCCCTTCTCCACTTCCCCTTATTCCAGTTGCTAATGCCTTCTACTCTAAAGTTACCTTGTATGTATCTACTTTGTAAAAAGAAGTATTTCATATACATCTGTTTATGAATACATTATATTCTCAATTAGAATATAAGCTCCTTGAGGGCAGGGACTTTCACTTTTGTCTTTATACCTGTTATGCTTCGCAGAGTGCCAGCCATTTGAAAAACAAAGAGTTAAATGCTTGTTGATTGATTTAAAAGACAGTCTTTAAAGGGAACAGATAGGGAGAAAATCAGAAGAGACTGATGTGAGAAGCAGTTGTCCAAGAAGGCTTCCTGAGGAGGTAGACCTCCAGCTAGAGCCCTTAAGTTCCTCTAGGGCCAAACCTCCTTGACCTTGAACCTTGACCTTGAACCTCCTTCAATCTCAGCCCAGTATGCTGGGCCCCCGGGACACCGGAGGGCTGGTGTTTCTGTATCCAATTCAGTGAGCAGCTTCAGGAACTCTCAGTCCAGAGACACAGACAACTGGTCAGAAAGAGATTACAGGGGATCCTGGGCTGTCACTGGGAGCAGGACCCTGTTGCATTTTCCATACACATTCCAATTCATAATGCCAGAATAGAGAGAAGCACTAGTGCTTGGAGCTACAGGGAAACAGGGGCCTGGTCACAGTTCCAGGGCTAAGAGAAACACTAGTGCTTGTGGTTTCAGGAGAGCAGGGGACCTTTCTGGATGAAAGGCCGAAGCTCAGACCAGGAGAGCAGTGACCACACTTCTCCTCAGATCATACCACCCTGGAAGCACTGAAAATTTACAGACCCCAGAATTAGCTCTGAAAACAGCAGTGTGGAAAAAGCCTAAAGCTTGGGACTGTGCTTCCCACCCCACCCTGGGAACAGAGCCCAATATTAACATAAAGCTAAAAGTTGAGAAACAATCTGGAAAAAATGAGCAAGCAACAACAACGACATAATAACCTGATCATAAAAAGCTACTATGGTGACAGGGAAGATCAAGACACAAACATGAATACAGCTGCAAGGGGGGAAATGCAAAAACCCAACAAAAATTTCTGGAAGAGCTAAAGAAAGAGATGAGTGGTAGAGAAAAATTGGGAAGAGAAATGAAAGTGATGCAATGAAATTATAAAAAGAGAATTAACAGCTTGGTAAAAGGGGTACAAAAATATTAGTCATTGTCCTTCATGATGAAAGAGGACCAAAATGACATCACTATGTTGGGGTCAAGATACAATATGTCTGACTGGCTGATCAGACCGATATGAGCTCAGGAGGGTTCTACCACAGGTCTGTCACAGAGTCCATATGAACATTCGGAGTGGAAATGTCTCTAGATTTATGCATCTCACATTTCATTTGGGCTACTGTGATTCTACTTTGCTTATAGAGCACAGTGCCTTCTTTAATGCAGACAATCCCTGCTGGCAGTACTGTGCCAGTGTTTCCAATGTCTCACAATTTATTCTGAAGTTCTTCAGTGAGATCTTGAGAGTGTCCTTGTATTGCTTCTTCTGACCTCTGTATGAGTGTTTGCCTTGTGTGATTTCTCTGTAAAACAGTCTTTTAGGCAAATGTGCATTTGGCATTTGAACAACATGGCTAGACCATCAGAGTTGTGCTCTCTGCAATAGAGCTTGAATGCTTGGCAGTTCAGCTTGAAAAAGAACCTCAGTGTCCAGTACCTTATCTTGCTAGGTGATCTTCAGAATCGTCCCAAGACAAATCAAATGGAAGTGATTCAGTTTCTTGGCATAGCACTGGTAGATTATCCAGGTTTCATAGGTATACAACAATGAGGTCAACACAACAGCTCTATAGACCTTCAGTTTTGTAGGCAGCCTAATGCATCTTCTCCCCCACACTTTCCTTAGAAGCCTCCCAAACAATGAGCTAGCTCTGGTAATGTCTGCATCAACCTCATCATCTATGTGTACATCCCTGGAAACTTTACTGCCAAGGTAAGCGAACTTCTTTACAGCATTCAAAATTTCTCCATCTAAAGAAAACAACACCTTAAAAAATAAAATTGGCCAAATGGCAAAAGAAGCACAAAAATTCACTGAAGAAAAGAATTCTTTAAAAAGAAGAATTGGTCAAATGGGAAGAGAGGTACAAAAGCTCACATATGAAAATCACCCCTTAAAATCAGAATTGGGCAAATGGAAGCTAATGACTTCATGAGACATCAAGAAACAATAAAACAAAATTTAAAAGAATGAAAACATATAAGAAATTGTGAAATGTCTCATTGGAAAAAAAAACAACTGCATTGGAAAATAGATGGGGAAGGATAATAGAAGAATTATTGGACTATCTGAAACCTGTGATCCAAAAAAAAAGAGCCTAGACATCATAGTTCAAGAAATTATCCAGGAAAATTGCTCCAATACCATAGATCCAGAGGGGAAAATAGAAATTGAAAGAATCCTCCAATTACCTCCTAAAAGGGATCCCAAAATGAAAACTCCCAGGATTATTATAGCCAAGTTCCAGAGTTCAAAAAGTATTGAAGGAGCCAGAAAGAAACCATTCAGATACCATGGAGCCACAGTCAGAATCACAAAAGATTTAGCAGTTTCCACATTAAAGGAATGGAGGGCTTGGGATATGATATTACAAGGGCCAAAGGAGCTAGGATTACAACCAAGAATATCCTACCCAGCAAAACTGAGTATAATCCTTTGGGGGGAAATGGACATTTAATAAAATAAGGGACTTTCAAGTATTCCTGGTGAAAAGACCAGAGTTGAATAGAAAATTTCGTATTTGAACACAAGACTCAAGAGAAACTTAAAAAGGTAAACATGAAAGAGAAACCATAAGGTTAAAATGTTTATAGTCCTGTATAGGAAAATTATATATGTAACTCCTAAGCACGCATCATTATTAGCACAGTTAGGAGTCTACATAGACAGAGGGCATGGATATGAGTTGATTATGTTGGGATGATCTAAAAAAAAGTTGAAAAAGAGAGACACACTGGGAGAAGAGGGAAGGAAAAGCTTTAAAGATAACTTACATTAGTTTACAGACTTGTGAGGGAGGAAGGATTTGGAGGAGAGGTGGAGGGGAAAGAGATATGAAAACTATCTTCAAGGGTTTAAAGGGCTTTCATGTAGGCTGGATTAATCCAGTTGCTTTGCTTTGTCCCAGATAAGTCCAGAAGAGCACCGGGTGCATATTGCAAAGGGGATGTTTTAAGGTAAGGAAAAACTTCTAACAATTAGATCTATCCAAAAGTAAAGTGGGTGGCCTTAGGACATAATGGTAGATTCTGACCTGGACTGGACCCCACCATACACTCAAGCTTCTCCCTACTGAATCATTTCAAGTAAAGTCTGACTGAGCATTTGTTGATTATGAAGTAGGTGAGACTTTTGTTCAAGTACAACATGGACTCACTGACCTCTGAGGCCCCCTCCATTGCTGAGAATCTTTCATTTTTAATTTATTTTTTGATCAAACATATAACCTCTAGAATGAACATATGGCCATAATGATGACAGTGTTGGGGGCTTGCTCCTTCTTGTAAGTGAGGTTAATTGAAATATTGTAGATATGTTCTATTTCATCTGACATGTTCTCACTATTTGCTGCTCTCTGGTTCTCAGCTGAAATGTGAATGTCTGCCAAGAAAATTCAATTTTATCTGCACTATTTGATCTTTTACAATTCTGAGTTTGCTTTTATATTTGAATAAATTTGGCTTTTTTGTGGGAGGGTAATCTCTTTCTTTAGCGTGCAAATACCCCAGTTTCAAGGGGCCAGACCAGTCTGTTTTGTTAAGGCAACACTTTTAAATCATCAGGCATTCAAAGCATGGACATAGTACTTATCCTGGATTTCTGCTCCTAAATACTTCCACTTTCCACTACTGGAGCTACTCAGTCTCTACTACAGGCTTAGGCCCCACCCTGTGCCTCCGATATCAATATGGCCCAAGAGAGGGAATAACCCACAACCCAGGCAACTCCATTCCCTGTTTAGAACTCCAGTCTATTGCTAAGCTTGATAGGTCAATGGGTGAGTATGCACAAATTCACCTAACTTACAAACTATATTTATCTGGCTCCAGACCATGCATCACATTCACCCAGATATCCATAGCTCCTAGGTGGTATAGTGAATAGAGTGTTGAACCTAGAGTCAGGAAGATTTGTGTTCAGATCCTGACTTAGATGCTGCCCACCTGTAATTGGGAAATATTTAATTAATTAAAATATATTTAAAAGAAGCATTTAAAAAAAGAAAAAGAAAGAAAATTCCATTCCATTTATTGTCCTTATGTAGTAAAGTATATTTATACAATTGTAGCTAGTAATGAGTTCTTTTTATGTCTTTTTTATTCCTTTATTTTAAACCTTTTCCTCTGATGTTTCTTCCATCTTCTTGTCTCTCACTGAGACCTGGTACTTCCCACATAACACTGTATCTCAGCTTTTCTGTTATACTGATTGTATTTTTCCCACTCCAACTCATTGATTCCAGAGGTGGAGGTGGAATACTCCTCGTTCCCAAGCGTCACTTCCAAACTCTACCTGTACCACAATCACTCAGTAATTTTCCTTTGAGTTTCACTCAATCAACACTTATTTCCTAATCTAGGTTCTGGAGTCTGTTAACCACTGATACCACCCTGTCAGGACATTTTCCCTTCCTTCTCAAATGAGTTCAGTACCTGGCTTATGGTCTCAATCTCCACCCCAATTAGTGATTTTTTGCTAGATTTCAATATTCATGTTGACTTTCCCCTAAATACCCTAATTTCTCAGTTTCTCAATCTATTCAACCTCCATGACCTAAAGTTCACAGCTACCTCAAGTATCTACAGAGATGATCACACTCTTGATCTTGCCATCATCTCCAAGTACTACAAAATGTATTTATTCAATCACAATTTCCTACCATTACATCTCTTATCATGCCTTACTCTTCATACTCACTGTGGCCTCTGATCTCTCCACCCCTCAGTACCATTCTAAGCCAACATCCCTGCCCTGGCTACACCCTCCTCCCTTTCCAGCCTCAATGCTTTAGTGAATCAGTTCAAGTCTACACTATGTTTTTTAATCTCTTGCTCTCTTGTCTCATTAACACTCATGCATTTAATAAATTAAAATAAACATTTACTACATGTCTATTATTTGCTAAACACTGTACTAAGATTTCCCAAGTCCCAATGCTAGATTATTTCCATCATCTGTCTCCTTTCCTCCTATTCTCATTCTGCTGAACAGAGCCTAAGGAAGTCAGGCAACAGAGTTGACTTGGCTAACTATGAATTTGTACTCTCTAATTTCAGCTGGGCTTTCACTGAAGCAAGGTAATCATTTTACTCCCTTATTGATTTTCTATATGCTTCTTCATGATGTCTATTCCAAACTTTCTCTTCTCTCTTCAAGTCTCCCATAGCACCTTCCCCCACTCTCTCAGCTGAGGACTTCGCCTCATCCCTTACCAAAATAAATGAGGCCAAATCCAGTTGTATTGACTACACCTCACTACCTTTCTTCATAGTACTGGACCTGTGGAATGTTTAGCATAACTTGCAGGAAATTCCTTTATTTGAGTTGGCTGAACCATAACCTGGAGTAACACAGAGATAAATTAAAAAAGAGAGGTTATAAATAAAAGTACCTTGCCAACACTGGAACCATAAAGGCTCTGGTAAATGGGGTCCCCAAACTAACAGGTCTACAAAGGACATGCAAAACTAGTTGGGTTATTTATAGACTTGAATATGGGGTTTAATACTAGAGCGCCCTATCAGGACCAAGAAAAGCTATAATGGAACAAAGAATAAGGTAATTTGCCTCTTTGAGTGTTCCTAAGGAAAATAAACAGTTCTTGTGACTATTCAATCATTGGCTTTGGGGTATGATCATGTATGTGATTTCAGGTTGCAGTAATTTTTAGATTTGAGGGCAAAAAACTGCTTAAAATTACTTAAAGGAGCTGAACCTTCTTAAGGTACACCCCCCCACATACACACAATCCCAGAGTTAACAGTAATTAAAGCTAACTAGATAAAGAACTGCAGAATAGTGGCAGGGTCCTCAATATTAAAATAATAATAAACTCAAGGAAAATTATAGTAAAAGGGTTAAAAATGCTTAATTAGGTTGGCACTAGAGGAATCTGGTTCAGGATAACAAAAGACTTGATCCATAAGATATGACTAAAATTCAGGCTGCTTAAGTGATAGGCATAGCAGAAAATTCCTACCATGAGTACAAACACAGGAAGGCTAATGGTCTTTTGAAGTTCATTTCACTTCTTAAACTCATCCTTCGATCATTCATAATCCTATTTTTTTTTAATCAAGAGAAAAAATGATCACTGAAATTGTAATTTAAAGCTGGGAAAATATGCAACTTTGGCTGCCTCATTTAGCACATATTTCAGGTTAATTACATGATTTAACTAATGAAGATATTTGCATGAATATTTTTGGCAGTTACATTCAACTTATTGTGTAATGAGCAAATTAATAAGCAGATGATTTCTCCATTTCATTAGCAGTGCTATAGAACAATGGTGGAAATTCACTGTCAAGGAGAGAAAATGCAAAGTGGCTGCCTCCCTTCACTAATTTGAATTTTAATTAATTAATCACTGTCAACCAATGAAGACGAATTTGCGTGATCTACACAATTGGGGTGCTTTTCAAATGTAGACATTTCACACAATACAGATATCTGAGTCTCCCTTTGAGAAATGAGGCATTATTATAGCTGTATAAGAACCCTCACTTGTGGCTTCTATTTTGGGTGACTTGGATAAAAATTGTTGAATTTTTGGCCTTTCCCAAAGACCTGTTATATTCCACATTGATATCATTCTTAGTCACAAGCCAACCTTGCCCCAGGAGTGGTCAAATAGGGTAGCGATGTAGGGCAGAGGTGTAAAATATGCAGTGGACTGCAACAACACCTCCAGCAAAGATGTAATTGAGAAATATTTATCAAAATAAATGAAAACACAATAAAACAGATAACATTACACTTTAAAAACGTATCAGAATGCCAGCCATAGGGATCCTTATGTAAAGATTAGTATCCCATTTCTATGAGTTTGATGCCACTGATACAGGGCACTGGGAAAGCCCCTGGCCTTAGGATATCTCCCTCACTAGCTTATCACTGAAGTCTAGAATTCCATCATGAGTGTAATTTATTTGCTTATTAATTTGGGGTAAGCACTGCTCCATGTAGTCTTCTCTTTTAAAAAATAAATACTACTGCAAGGACATAATACAAACCAAATTAAGCCTGTGTTAAAAAAAAAAGTTTCAATTGTCAGTTAAATATGTTCCAGCATTGTGCTAAAGAAGGCAGCATCTTGCCTTCAAGTTCATATTGTAATGGGGAAACAATGCAAGTAACTGTGTGCACATAAAATAAATAAATCAGTCAAGTCTGAGGGAGAGCAACTGCTGCCTCCTTGTGGCTTTTGCACTTAGGTCTCCAAGTAGCCATATTAACATCCTGAGCCTTGGTCTCCTAAACCAATTAAGTCTCAAGGATGGTTTCAATACTTTTTGAGGAAAAATCAGCCTCGACACCTACTCGATACATGTTCCTCCCTCCACGCTGTACCATTAACTAGCCCACATCTCTTAGTTCACAAGGACATGTTGAGACCCTTAATTTAAGATGTTGAAGAATTTCTCATAAGTATTTAAGAATAACAAACCAGGGAGAATTGTGTATTTATCTTGTTACTATTAGGAAGCTACTGAAGAATTCTTTCTTTCTTCCTTTCTTTTTTTCCTTCCTCCCTTCCTTCCTTCATTTCCTACCTACTTTCCTTCCTTTCTTCCTTTCTTTCTTTTTCTTTCCTTCTAATAAGGGAGTGATAGAGTCAATCCTGTGCCTTTGGAAGATTGCTTTGACACCTGTGTGAAGGATAGATCAGAGAAGGGAGAGACTGGAGAAATTTCCAGTACTTTGGCAGTGAGAGGTGAGTAAAAAATAAGGACCAAACATGATCTTGAGGTTTAAAATCTAGGCAATGGAGAAAACTAAACTATAAAGTCTTTGAGTGCAAAGACTCTATTTTATGTATCATTTATTTCTTCCAGCTCTTAGCACAGTACCTTAAGCATAACCAGTATTTAGTAAATGCTCCTTCAGTTGAATCAAATTATCTTCTCAGATGGGTGCTAAAGGTACAGCCTGCAACATTATTTTACACCAATTCCACTGTAATCAAAGAACTACCCTCTGGTGAACTCTTATTCAGCTCATTTTCTTTTAACCTCATGGGGGTAGCTACTGAATGTAAACATAATAACCAGGAGAACCCATAATGGGGACCTGGAAAATGGGTGAACAACTGAAATGCTTTTTTTGAGTACCTGTAGCACCATTTCAGCTCGTATAGGGGACATTTAGCTGAGGTATTTAGGGAAAAGGGAGGATATTGTCACTGGGTATGCTGTTGGTCAAGCACTGATAAGAAAAAACCGACCTAAGTAATCTTTTGCTGGCACATAGATGATAAGCTCTATATATTTTGCTTTTGCTTTTTTGTGTACCTGTTTCCCCAGTAGTTGTTTGCTTTCCTGCTGGAAGCAGGAAATGACAGGAAATTACAAAATGACATCACCACCTAGGGGTCAAAGTGCAGTATGTCCAGCTATGGCTGCTAAGACCAGTAGGAACAGAAAGCTCTACCACAGGTCAGGCATGGTGATGGGTCAGGAGGCAGCAGATGACCTTGGCATCTTCAATGTCTAACCAAGCTCTAAGCGTTCCACAGTGCCTGCTCCTGCCACCTTCATGGCCTTTTGGAACAAATTGTTCACATCCACTACTTTCCACTAGGGAAGTCTTCACATGCTTGGAGTACACACACCCCTAACACCTATTGGTTTGAGGGCCCTCGGTTACCGTCAACCTGGTTTAACCTATCAGCTGAAAAGGCTTGCTGGGGTGTGGCCGCTGTGCATGCTACAGCTTGAGTCCCAGGTTAGAGTTGGGTGGCAGGTAGATACCTGAAAAGGGCTCAGCACCCCTCACACCAAAGGTACTAGTCTTCCCTGAATACCCATACACCCCAAGCTTAATAAAGACTTGTTGAATGATTGAATAAGCTCTGCAGGTCATGGTGGGTCTTTTCACCTTCAGACATCTCATGTATGGTGGCTTGTTTTTAGTGACACCCTAGAAGTAGGAAGCTCAGTTCCCCAGAATAGGGGGTGTCTGAGATACTATGATAATTCAGATACAGCCTAGAATGCCTATTTGTGAAAGTACTTGCTCTGAGAAATCACGCTCTCACTCCATATGTGTTTGGGAGGCCCACACATTACACTGAGGCTCTGGCCGGAGTCCCCTTTTACTCTTTAAAACCTCTGGTTTTTAGAATTTGGTTTTAATTGCTACTTGATTAGTGATTTAACTCCCAGGGAGAACTGATTTGGCTCCTGCTGTTTTACTTCCTAAGACCTCTCTTAACTTGAATTTTCTTTCAAGTAGTAGTTATTTTTAAGATATTCATTGTCCTATAAATTATAGATGCTTACATCTCACTCCAGTACTATCAGAGAATAGCATTTGGTGCAAGCTGACTTAATCAATAATCCGAACCCAGGCAGTATAGTTACTGAAAGACCCAAAGGACCTCATTACACCCAAAGCTTATGGATAAGCCAGTCCTGTGTCCAGTGCTCCAAGAGTGACATTGTAGGGAAATGCCTACATGTTCTTGCAGAAGAAATCTCCTAATTCATAATTGGGACTTCCTTTCCTACCATCCTGGAAATCTGGTTTCTTCCCATGTCTACTTTTGGGGTACCATGACTGCTCCAGATAGGCCTTAGCATGCAGTCCAAGCTCCCTAGCATGAATCTTCAACTTCTGTCCTTCATTGTCCCATGGGATACATGTAATATATGCTCTCTATTGATTATTATAAAAGGGAAACATTATTACTTATCTTACTGATTGGCACTTGTTAAACACAGGATTATTACAGTAGCCTCCTAATTGTATTCCCTGCTCTTAAAATCTACTCTCTCTAATCCACTCTCCGTACAGCTGCCAAATTGCTATTCATACCTAAATTATTGGTCTGACCATGTCATTCCCCTACTTAAGCCACTCCAATGTCACTCTTGCCGGTAGAATAAACATACCAATTCCTCTATTGGTCGTATAAAGTCTTTCACTGTCTTGTTGCAGCCTATCCTGCCAGAATTCTTACACATTACTCTCCTTTAGGTGCTCCATATTCCAACAAAATTGACCTTCTCTTACCCAGTATCCCATTTCATTTCCCTTTGCCTTTGCACAGGTTGTCCTCCATACCTGGGACAACCTCTTCACCATCACCTTTTAGAGTGACTGATTTCTTTCAAAGCTCAGTTCATGTTCCACCTCCCATGGGAGACCTTTCTTGATCCTACCCACCCCACACTCCCACTTCCTACTGTCCTCCTCCCTCAAAATTATTCAGTAACTCCCAAGGCCTGCTTCTGGTTTCCTGGGGCCGTGGTTGTGCTGGTGTGGCCGAAGGTGGACTGTGCTCCACTTTCATCCAGCTCCAACAGATCTTTCCTGCTGACCTTTTAAGTTGTCCTTGGTGTCTGTGGGCTGACAAGTCTGGAAACTGCCACTGCTGCCAGTGATTCAGTCACCCTGAGGCCTGCTCCTTGTTTGCTGGGGCCCCAGTCTACCCTGGTGCAGCTTGCAGTGGACTGCACTCCTCTCTCACCCTGGTGCAACAGATCTTTCCTGTCAACCTTTCAGGTGGTCCTAGACTGGAAATTTGTTTCATTGTTTTTTTTTTTTTTTTGGTGGGTTCTGCTGCTCTAGAATTTGTTTAGAGTAATTCTTTAAAGGTATTTGGAGGGGTTTTGGGAGAGCTCAGGTGAGTCCCTGCCTTTATTCCACCATCTTGGCTCTGCACAGTATTGTCAATTCTTAAACCATCTGACAATGTGATTTTCTTGGACTGAGAATGTCCTGCATCAAAGCAGATCATAACCTGTCTATAATTTAGTAGAAAAGATGTGGGCAATCACTGAAGCTTGGAGAGATTGTAACTCACCCCGGTCACACAGCTAGTATCAGAGGAGAAATTTGATCCCAGGTCATCCTGATTCCAAGTCTGTTTCTCTGGAGCCTTAACTAAGCAATGTAGAATCCGGGGTAGATTCAGTTGAATAGGGTTAGGGGGCAGGAGAGTGACAGAGGAAGAGATTTGGGTGGTATTGGAAGGTAATCCTATGTGTGGTTGTTACGGTAGACTAGAGTCAGAAGTCATGGGATTTGAGGAAATTGAAGAACTGGGAGGCTGGTGTGTTTGAAGTATCAGGGTTGGAGTGGAAAAAAATATTATGAGGGAAGTATTGAACTTTTTGAGGAGGAAGGAGAGTGACATGAAGACTATAAGTGATATCAATAATGATTTGGGCACAAACTACCTAGTACTTAACTACTTTGCATTTATACTCTTTATATTTATTCTGCATATACTAAAATATATACTTGTTTTCCCCATTAGGATATAGTTCCTTGCTTATGTAGAGATTATTTCATTCTTTGTATTTGTCTCCCCAGAATCTAGCACAGTATCTGACACATAGTAGGCATGCCAAATATTAATGACTGATGCAGTGAATTTTAAGTGGCTGCTGAGCAAAGGTAGCAGAGGGAGGCTCTGAAGTGGCAATGGGGAATGTGGAGGTTTTATGTCAACTCCTTTTGGCCCTGCTTAGTCGGTAAATGTGAAAGAAGGGAAAGCCAGCCTTGGAGAGGATGCTAAAAGATGTGGTGTCTTTAGGACAAAGCTGGGGTTCCACTCTTCTTTCTAGCATCAGAAGATGAAAAGAACATGAGAGGAAGATCTGTAAGATGAAGGGGTGTTTATTAATAAGAAAGGAGGGTTCAAAAGGAGAAAAGAGCCTAGAAGGGTCCTAAGCTGGATAAGGATGAGAGTGTGGGCAGAAGAAGGAAAGGTGCTTTTTTTGTTCCCAGAAAGAAAAATCTTCTGAATTATAGGAACTAGGGAGTTAGGAGTTTGTTAGTCAATAGCTCATGAGAAGGCCCAAGTATAGAGAAACTAAATCCATTCACGGATCTAGTTAGAAAGATCGCTCAAGTACCTCTGAATATTCTGACTCTGAAGTAGAGCTCCCTGCCTCACTTGATTACAGAAGGGACAAGAGGGAAGGATCTATTATTTGTCTTGCATAGAGGCTAACGACAACATCTGCTGGGACTCTCAGAGGCTCAGAGTACCCACCTCATTTTTCTCTTGGCAAGTCATTGCATTTTGTACTGGATTCATTGCTCTACAGTTGTCTGACTTCTCATTAGGGAAATTTGGCTGTCAGGCGGCTTCATTCCACATCCACTACCTTTGGCTGTAGTCTAGAGTTCCCTCCCAAAGGGGGAAATAAAGGCAATACCCAATATACAACATAAATCGGCATAGAGAAGATTCCTTCGTTGCCACACAGAAACTTAGAGCTTTGCTAACATATTACATATGCATATTTCAGATGATTGGGACCTAATTCAGTAACCTAACATCCAGTCAGCTGGGAGGCCAATAATTAGAGCACAGTTTGCAAGGCTGCTAATTAATCATTTCACATTTCACCTCTAGTGAGCATAGTCTGATCTTCTTCTCTGTTGGACCCTCTCTCTTTGATGACAATTTTCCCTTGGGTCCATCCTGCTGCTGTTACTGCTTCAACTATAATTAGCTGCTGCAGTGGACACAGCAGACATTCTATATTGGCCTCCCATGACTTCGTAATCTAAAACTCACCTGGACTCATCCTTCTCAAGGTTGCTATTCAGTCAACTAGTTGAGGAAGGAAACACAAGAAAAGAGAAGTGGACCCATAGGCCATGACTGGATGAATCTAGGTGGGGGATAAGGTTTCTGCTATTCCCCTACCTAACTCTCCCAGATACAGCTCCAACCAGTCCTCATGGTTTGAAGCTAGAAAGAGAGAGAAACACTGAGGGGATGGTGGCCTTTCAATATATCCAGCTTTCTATCTCCATTGCCCATTTAAAGAGATAAAATCATCTCACAGTATAAACCTCTGAGTTAATGTGGCCAAAAGGAGGCAGTCAGAGCACATCTGTCCATGCTCTAAAGTGGGAAGAAGTGTATGTACTTGACTGGAATGCCAACTAAGCATAACCTAAATGGTGGCATGAGTGGGTGGCACTTCATTCTTCTCTGGGTTGAAACATATGCTGTCATTAGCAAATGGACTAAGTCCATTGTGCATATTTGTAATCCAGAACAATTTTCTAGGGTCCTGGGGAGGCTTAAGCATTGTCCTTTTTTAATGCATTTCTAGTTCTTTGTAATAGAGAATCTCAAAAAAGGCCATGTGAATCAGTCTTAAACTGTTCCATAGTTACAAGAAGAAATCACAATTACCTCCACAAATGCAGTGTTATACAGGTTCAGTAAATAAGGAACATTTTACAAGGTTTACCAGAAATTTACCAGAAATTGCTTAGTAGTAAAAAAGGGCCTATCCCTTTCCATGCACATAGAGAAAAATATAAATTAAGAGACAGTTGGAATAAAATAGAACTAGCAAGAAGGTAAGGAAAAATAGAGAAAAGGAACATTGAGCTTCCTGTATCAGAAATTTTCCCACCAGGGTCTCATCAAATGTTGGATTCTCTCTATGGAGATAAAGGTCCTGAAGGCATTTGGAAATCATTCACTCTCAGCCTCAAACTGTTCTGGGTGAAAATGTTTCTGTAATTTTCCTTTACCCAAGGAGAATCCAACTGGAGATCTGGATCAAAATCTCTCCAGGTATCTCTTTCAACACAGTGTATACCACGGGAGGTCCATTTACAAATATCCACTGAGTCTAGGTATGGGACCCCAAATTTTCTCAATGATTCCCTGATACTTTGAGGGCAATCCAAATGGAGTTCCAAAGCCACCCAGCAATAGAATAAGCAGGCTCAGTTCCAAAGAAAGAAAGAAGATCAGGTAAGCTCTGAACACATATCAAGCTCCCAAAAGGGAGCTCTGTGACCTGCCCCACAGTTCAAGGTGCAATAAAGTCACATATGAATTTCTTCCTGTAGAAAGGGGACTGTTCCCTGTATTATTCACTCATTGTATACTGTAACAACCAGAACAACCTCCATTTTTGTGGAATGTCTTTCCTAAAGAGAAAAAAAATGTATTAATTTTAGTTTGTTGTAATGTTTTTGGTATGTTTGTTGAGTTAATAGTTTTTTTTTCTAACCTCATAGTTTACATGCTAAAAATTCAACAGTTTTCTTCCCCTCTGTTACTTTTGCAAGAAATCTGACTTCTTTTTGCCTTTCTTATCCTCTAACCCCAGGTCACGATGACTGTAGCTTCTGCCAAGGTAGGTGTCAGGTTAATTATTAGCACCTGTATTGGGCAAACTGCTCACTCTGATATAACAGCCACCTCTTAAGGGTATGCTAGTTTTAAAAAAATAATTCTCCATCATGGGCTACATTTTTCAGTCATTTTTCAGTTGTGTCCAACTCTTTGTGACACCATTCAGGGTTTTCTTGGCAAAGATATTGGAGTGGTTTGCTATTTCCGTTGCCAGCTCATTTCACAGATGAGGAAACTGGGGCAAACAAGGTCAAGTGATTTGCCCAGGGTCACCCAGCTAGTAAGCATCTGAGACCATATTTAAACTCAAGAAGATGAGTCTTCCTGATTCTAAGCCCAGTGTTCCAAACACTGCACCAACAATAACCTCTACCTGTTTTCAAGACCACCAAGGGTCTTGAATGTGCATCAAAGCTATGTTGCCTGAAAAACTAGTCATGAGTTCAGAAAAAAAGTTCGAACACCCTTAGCCACACCTTTGAATTTCAGACCATCAAGACCAATCAAAAAGTGAGACTACTGATAAATAACATAAGAAGAAAAGTTTTTTCTAAATAGCTAGGCACAATGTAGTTTTAATTTGTTTGATGCTTACGTGGATGCCAATACTTGTATTGGTGTGACAGTTGGAATAGGGCCAGTAATTTTTCATCCCCAGAGGAATTTGATACCCATCTGGAAGTACCTGAAGAGGCCCAAGCAACTTTCAAATTCTCTGAATTCACTATTTATTTGAGAACCAACCAGATGTAATATCATTCAAGACATCCCAATGATGTGTGAACTGTGGTTTGGGTTTTATTTTCACCTTTTAGTGGAGAGTAGATAACACTTCCTACATAATTATCCATTCATTATTGGGTATAATGGAGAGTGGATAATGGATTGGAGATAATGGCTATCAGGAGAGGCTGATTATCTCTCCAGCCCTAGGAGTTAAGCTCTCAAAACTAGAACATCTACTTACATACCCCCCACTTCCCCATGCCAACACTCCCATACCTCAAGCTGTCATTAGTTATCAACTGACCTATTCTGATAGTGTCCCTGCCTCCTGTTTCTTGTCTTTCCCAGCAAGCCAATCTTTGTAAAGTTGTCAAATCACCTTAAGGCAAGGGTCTGATGATACTAATCATTTGCCTAAAAGTCTTTAGTGCTTCCGCATTGCCTATAAGATACAACCCAGCTTCCTCAGCCTGGCATTTAAGACCTACCTGTATGGTCTTATATCACATTGTCCTCCACACAGTCTACCAGTGGTGTCAAACTCAAATAGAAATTGCCTCAAACAGAACCTTGCTATGTCCTAAAACCACAAATTGACATTATCTATGTTGTATTGTATTTTTATTTCTTTTGTTAAATAATTTTATTTTAATCTGTTTGACCTTACTAGGGCATTTTCAGGTGGCTTGCCAGATTAGCCTAGTTACCTGAATTTGACTTGTCATTTCCTGTCTCCATGAAGTTTCAAAAATCAACTTCCAAGCCTGAAATGTACTTTTTCCTTATTTCTTTCTTCTAGTATCCTTATCTTCCTTCAAAGCTCAGCTGAGGCACCATACCCTCTATTTGGCCTTCCATCAATACTCCAACCTAATTAAAAGTGTTATCTCTAACCTCAAATTTTCTTAGAGTGCTTTGTCTGGATTTTTCTGCTCTAATCACTCTGTATCTTCTATGACATTTATTTTTATACAAATCATTCTTCCCACTTCCACCCCCATCTCCAGTTGAATATAAATCCTCAAAGGGCAGGGATTTAAAAATATTTGTCTCCTCAGCCCAGTATATAGTGTGTGTTCAATAAATGTTCATCAGATTTTAAGGGTCAGCAAAGGAATGAGGCCCAGAGCATAAAGACAGGAATTACCCATGAAATGAACAAGAGAACTTCATTCTGACACTGGACATCAGATTATGACATAGTAATATAAGGAAAACAAGATGAGACTCTGGAGACCAGGTTCTACTCCTGGGTCTCTCTTTAACTTGTTGTGACCTTCTGTTACTTTATCTATAAAGGAACAAGTTGGACTATTGAATTCTCAGGTGCCATCTAGCTCTGGCCTAAATTCCAGGGTCTAGTCCAGGGTTGGGGAACCTGTGGCCTACAGGCCACATGTGGCCCTCTAGGTCCTCAAGTGTGGCCCTTTGACTGAATCCAGATTTCATAGAACAGATCCCTTATTGGGACCACCCGTGGTCAGAAAGCCATACTCATGGATATGTTCTGAATGTTTTTCTTTTCCTTTTCAAAAATGATACAGTGCTGACACACTTGGGGAAACCCCCTCTTAATGTAAGCTGGCTTTAAAGAAGTTTAGTTTAATCCAGAATTATGGGTCCCTTAAAATTTAGATGCCCCACCAAGACACTCCCATAGTCATTAGAACAAAAAGCAGGCAAGGAATTCATTGGGGCTGTCTCTTGTACAGTACTATAATTTGTACTATAATATATATACAATATATATATGTATGTAACACACACACATACACACACATATATATATATATATACATAAATATATACAAATTTGTACAGTGCAAATATACTATAATTTGACAAGGTGGCACTTTGGGCCAAGGGGACAGGAAAGTCTTTTCATCTGAGTGTCCTTTTCCATAGTCTTTATGAGAGATTTCCACCACAACTAAGGACATGCTGCAACAGAGAGTCAATCTTATTATAAACAGCCCAAGGCCACCCAGCTCAGTAGATTTGCCCTATCACCTAGGCCAGATACTTTCTACTTTTTTGTGTTTAGAAAAAAGTTCTTGGGCCACATCTCACAGGAGAAAATGAACTAGATTTGGAGTCAGAGGAGAGGGCTTCAGGTCTCTGTTTTGCCACTTACTAACAGGGTGACTTTGGTCATATCACTTAGCCTCTCTGGACCTCCGTTTGCTCATCTGTAAAGTAGGTGATTAGGCTAGATGACCTCTAAGGTCCCTTCCATCTTCAAATCTATATGATCCATGATCTGAAATACCAGAAAAATACCTGCTGCTATGAAATTGGAGGTTGGTGATAAAATAGTCCCTGCCACCATGGCTGCAATTGCTACCTCCATGTTCAGACAATATGAAGGAGAAAACTCCAGACTCTTTTCACAAGAAACTTGGGGAGATAGGGAAATAGACCTAAATTTTTTTGCAACTAAGAGAAAAGTAAATTGAGTTGATACTAGAAAGCACTTGGGAGCAGAATATGTATTCTCTGTTGCCTGTTCTATTTTTTTCTGTCTTTTCTAGTTTTAGTAATAAATTCTTTCCCTAGGTCCTATCTCTTAGAGTGTTCTGATGGCTAAGAAGGCATGTGACTTTGGGGAATGTCTCTACTTATGCACAGTTTGATGATTTTATGTAAATACAATAAAATATTCTGCAAGGATAAAATGGAAGTCTATTGTAAATCATTTCTGGATCATCTTTATATAGGATTGGTACTCTCCTTCCTCTTGGGTCCTGTTCCAAGCTTCCAGTGGCTGATCCTGCCCAGCTGTCCTTTGTTTCTGTTGCCTGAGAGTAAGCTCATTCTCTAGGAAGGGAGAAAGCTGATAGTATCTTACTATGGGAGGCTGGGGTTTTGACTTGTGCCTGTTTGGTTTTGCAATAATTTTTTTTTAATTAAAATGACTCATCCAAAGTCTTATAACTTTTATTTATTTTAAAATAGATTTTATTGATATCATTTGTTTTTAAATCACTGAGATTTCTCCCTTTATCCTTCCCCTTTTCCTCTCTGGAGAGATATCCCTTATAACAAAAAGTTGTTTAGTTTCTAAACAAAAAAAGAGGAAGGAAAAAAAATATCAGCAAAACCACTTCCAATGAACATTTTTTACATGTTTCCACTGTTCGTGGGACTCAACAGCATGATTTGTGCTTGTTTTTCAGGGACTTGTTTGGTAAATTAAAAGTAAAATAGATTTTGTACCACATCTGGTTTTGATTTAACACACACTAATTTGAGCCCAAAGCGCTTTTCCCATCCTTTTGTCAGATCCTTATGTTACCCAACATCCCCCTCTGCTGGCCATAGCCTGCATGGCTCACCACACAGTGCTTTACAAAGGAAATGAACAACAGATGAATGTAAGGAAGATGGAGCAGCATTTTCTTAACTGAAAATATTTGCTCAAATCTTTTCAGGGAAGAGGAAGCGAAGTTGGGGGAATTTCCAATCAATGTGATTAATCTGTAGATAATCAAATTTTCCTATTTTGTGTCATTGAGGGGTCATATGTGAAAGATGAATAAAGTGAGAAAAAAACAGGCAGAAGCATTGCGTCAGATCCTTTACTCCTAGTCTTGTTATTTCCGAGATCCATATAGTGAAAATCTGAGAGGATTTAGTGATAAATTATAGAAAGATCGAGGCTCATTTAGTACTTCAGCTAGACTGGGCCTAGGTGTAAGCCTGTGGCTTCTCAGCAAAAAGGCCACTGGGTGAGGAGAGGGTCATGTTCCTTCTAAGCTATGCTAGTGCTCGGTGGCTGAAATGCTCCCTCGTACAATGAATTGTCTTTTAAAAATGCTTCCAATTCAAAAAAACATTATATGCACTGTTGTTTTTGCTTTCTTTTCCTGATGCTCTACACAATCTAATTGATTTGTTAACTACTTTTGAATTGGTCCAGTTAAGTCATGTAATCTTGGCTGGCTGGCTGGTGGTCCTCCTCAGGAATGAATTAGGTGGCCTTCCCATTTTGAAATGGCTGGAAAAGTGATGATGGGCTTAACCAATTGCTTTACTGAAATCATCTGGGGCAGAAACCTAAAACTATGAGAAATAGACTCTAAGCCTGGTATGAAGGTGATTTTACCATCAGGAAAAGGAAAATAACCATATAAATAGTGTCTAATAGTGTAAACATTTGAATAAAATTATAATGAATTTTATTGTACTATTCAATTGACAAAATTAAAAGTATGAATATTTTCCATTTTCATCGGAAGTATTCATATTATGTATATTACAAAAAATAATCTTATTAAGTGCCATGCAAGTGTTAAGTTTATATGTTTGTTTGTTTTTTACTCAGAGAGTTGGATGTTCACACAGCTGTAAAAAAAAAAAAAAAGAAAGACAAAGAAACTAAAAAGTACTGTCTTGGCTATAGACTTTTCCCTTATTGTAGACTTCTGGGGTTTGGGGCAGCTTAGTCTGGGAAGAGCCACAAGCAGAAGGGCTGTGTTGGGGGATTCCTCAGGTCAGAGATCCTAAGATCCTCCTAGAGAGTAATTCCTCCCACCTAGGTCCAATTGACTAGAAGTCAATAAATCAAGAGGCAAGTCTGGATGATAAGAAGTTTAATTTCATCAGCTGATGTGCACTTGCCAGGTAGCTAGCAACTCTGCTAAACAGAGGGAGATGCACACACATGTAGAACTTTACACAGCTTTAGGGCAGGCAGACTATCAGGTGAGACTGCTCAGCTGCTTTCCTTATTTTAGAAGTAGAGTAAAGGTAAAGGCAGCTAGGTGGTGCAGTGGACAGAATGCTGGCCCTGGAATCAAGAGGATCCTAGTTCAGCCTCAGACATTTACTAGTTGTGTGACCCTGGGCAAATCACTTTACCTTGTTTGCCTCAGTTTCCTCATCTGTAAAATGAGCTGGAGAAAGAAATAGCAAACCACTCTAGTATCTTTGCCAAGAAAACCTGGCCCAAAATGGGGTCATGAAGAGTCAGACACCACTAATTGACTCGACAAAAGATTAACAGGACTGGCTGTCAGGGGATTAGGGAGTTAAAAGGGATAACCTCTTAACTTTTAAGCAATTTTGGAGTTGTCCAAAACCTGGCTGATTCAAGTTTCTTTATACTTAATGTCCAAGATCAGATCTGTTCATGTAAGGGTGTTTTCATTTCAGTGGGGTAGGAGGACTTTAGTTAATCCTGTTAGAGTATCTTGGAGGGACTGAAGCAGAGGCCTTTCTTTTGAGATGGCATCAGCACAACCCTTCCGGCTTCATTTTTTTGACATCAGAGGTTACCATTTCTTAGGAAATGTTGAAAGAGGAAGAGAAGATGGATCCTCAAAACTTACAGCACACAGGTTTGGTCCATTTCCTCCACACTTGCATGATAATATTTTGTTTTGTTTTTCCTTTTGTCTCTATAGTTTTAGTTTAAGGACTTGATACAAAAAAACCATACTTGTGTGGTTATCCCATTCTATGCTCATAAAACCGAAATCCTCAAAAACTAATCATTAAAAGGAGGGCAAAGTCTTCTGGTAGGTGGGGCCATATGTGATAGGGACCTAATTGGATAGATCTGCACACTGTTCAGTCATTTCAGTCCTGTTCGACTCTTCTTACCTCATTTTTTGGCAAAGTTATTGGAGAGGTTTGCCATTCTTTCTCCAACTTGTTTTACATATGAGGAAACTGAGGCAAACAGGGTCAAGCAACTTGCCCAGGGCTACACAGCTAGTAAGTATCTGAGGATAAATTTGGCCTCAGTTCCTCCTGACTTCAAGGCTGGTGCTTTATCCACTGTGCCACCTAGGTGCCCATAGATCTGCACACTATGCCCTTAGAATAGTGAAGAGGGTATTGCCACCACCCATAAAAGGGGCAAAACCAGGGAAATTGGATCTTTGAGTACAGGGTGTGTGGTCCCATAGAGAAAATTCTCTCTGGTATTGAGTAGAGCATACAACCTTGAGGAGGAACTTAGGACCACCAGCCCCTAGTCTTTATTAGCAAATAGGGTCAGGTAACCAGAGAATTCAGTGGCCCCTGGTGGTTAAATATACAAATACACTTGGGATTCTCCGACTTATTTATGCTTCACGCTAAGCTGAGGTCTGGCTTTCCTCTGCTTTGCCTTTTTGTTCATGAATAAGTACTGCTCATAATCTCTTGCCATTCTCTTCTGTAATTTTCTTCACATTAACATTCACTCTAAAATGATGTTGGTCTTGGCTGTCATCTCCTCTCTGCAAGGAGATCAAGCCTTGACTAGCTCTGGTTGTATTCTTTAATCTTTCTTGCGTCAGTTAAACATCTTTAGGAAATGGTGATAGAGTCAAATTTGTACTTTTGCCCACTTCCCTTTTACTTATTTTTTTAAAAAAAGGCAGGTGGGGATGTAGAGTTGATAACTTGTTCAGATATCCAGCTTGGAAGTTCCATGATATCATACCATTATCCTTTTTCTTTATTTGATGTTAGTTTTCTTTCTTCCCTTTACATTAACTAGTCCATTATCTAGCTGAACAGACAGATGATTCAGAAATGACTTCCATATTGATAACCAGTCACTTCCCATCTGTTAAAATATGATCATAGGCAGTGCAGTGTAGTGCTCAAATTCTAGACTTGATGTCAGGAGGACGTCTCTAGGTTCGCATCCTGTCTCTGACCCATATGGGGTAGTTGACATACAGCAAGTTACTTACCCTCAGTATGTCGCTGGCAACTCTTTAAGACCAATTTAGTAAGTCTCAGACAGGTTTCATCCATAAGATAGGGCCAGCTTACTTTTTAGTGAAGTTGTTTTGTGTTCATTACCAGGGCCTTCTAATTATTTTTGCAGACTATTCAGGGTGCTGGCAGACCAATATAGTGGGCAATTTTGAGCCAGTTTTGGAGTCATGAAGACATGGGTTCAGGTCCTGCCTCTGCCCACCACAGGTGCCTCCAATATTTTAGGAAATGTTAGGGATCTGAGAGGCAGCTTAGTGTAGTGAAGAGAGAGCTGACAAGAGCCAGCTAGACCGGGGTTCAAGACTCATCCTAGCCCTGTGACTCTGACCAAATCTTTTAAACTCTCAGTGCCCCAGGCACCTCTCCAAGACCATAAATATGAGCAGATGATCACATGCATTAGTCAAAGAAGGAGTTTCATGCACCAGTGAAATTGCATTGATTTAAAAAATGCAGTGAATGGAGTGCCAGGCCTGAAGTCAAGAAGCCCCATCTTGCTGAGTTCAAATCCAGCCTCAGATATATACTTACTAGCTATGTGATCCTGGGCAAGTCATTTAACCCTGTTTGTTTTAGTTTCCTTATCAGTAAAGTGAGCTGGAAAAGGAAATGGCAAACTACTCCTATATTTTGCCAAGAAAACCCCAATGGTATCACAAAGAGTCAGACATGACTGAAAAACAATAAAACAAAATAAAACATTATGTTTACGTGTCAGACTTCTAAATAGTCTATAGCATTTTAACTTTTTTCATTTCTTAATCTTGCAAACGATATCTTCCAACATATTTTTTCACTTGTCATCCCTGTGCTGTGCCTAATTTTGCACTAAAGTCAGTGAGTAACAAGATACCTATTGACTTGATTTAGAGTATCTTGATAAGTTCTTCATGTGATCTCTCTACTTCATCCTTTGCAGCAGATGTTGGTGGATAAGCTGCAATTAAGGCAATTTATTGCTCTCTCCCTCTTGAAACTATACTGTTTTTAGTTACCTGTGTTCATGTTGTGTCCCCAGGAGAAGTATAAGATCCTTAAGGCAAAGGTTACTTTAGTCTTTATCTCTGTATCCTTAACATGCAGCCCAGTACCTTTTAAATAATCAGGGCTGAATAATTGCTTTTGGAACATAGCTTAAGCATTTAATAAAACTGACCATAGGTCCCTGCCCCAGCACCACTGTAATGGTTATTTTTGGGCCCTCCTGGCTCAGAGTGAATGTAAATAGTAATTGTTTCTCTTTTGGCCAGCAACCCTGAAGACCTTCAGGGTTGGTCTTCCCCTCCCACTTTGATTTTTTTATTTTTTTTTATTTTTATTTTTTTTTATTAAAGGGGGCCATCCCTTTACTCACTTCTTAACCCGGCCTAATGGCTGAACGAGGGTTGCCGCTCTCAAAGTGGGAACTCAGAAACACCTTAGCTTAAAAAAGTCATGATCTCTCACTGCATCCTGGGTCATCTCCAGTTGTCCTGATGAATATCTGGCCACTGGACCCAGATGGCTCTAGAGGAGAAAGTAAGGCTGTTGACTTTGCACAGCCCTCCCTCACTAAAATCCAATTCATTTGCAAGTCATGCCATCAACTTCCTGATGTTGTGGTTGTCTTCAAGAACAAAGGGCAAACCGCAGTATTTGCCTCATAAATTCTTGCTACTTTGAACTGAAAATCTTCATGATCTTTTTACTTAAGTTGATCATGAGCACCATAAGGTGAAGTGACTAAACATTTTATGAAATGATGCTTCTCATTATCTTTAGATGCTCAATGAAACTGAGCCCACCAGATCTTTTATTTTTCTCTGAAATAAGAACCTATTATCCGTCCTTGAATTTATACAGACCTCCCTATTGTTATCTAATGTCATTTGGAGAACAGATTTCAGTATAAACCTGGTTAAGTTATTTCAGTAAAGTATCAACTCACTAGTCATTAGACAAAGCGCAAATGTTTATATATTAACAATTAAATTAATGTTTATAGATATTCTGAAAGCTACAGTATGTGATTGTTGGTGCATTCTGTCTCTTTTTCTGCCATTCCTCTACTGTCGCTATGGAAACAGAAGAGTGACCCAAAAGAATGAGATCCATTTTCTATTTTTGTTTCTTGAATCTTTTCCCTAACCAATACATTCATCATCTAGTGGCTGCCCTACTGAAGCCCTAGTGCACTCTTCACACTTAAGTTGTTTCCTGAGCAGTAAGTACAGTCTTTGCTGAGACCATTCTTGAAGTCTTTCCCATGTAGCAGAACTATAAACTCTACTGGCATAGCCTTTGAAAGCCTAGGTCACCTTCATACCACAAGGAGGAATTTGAGTAGGATTTTGGGTGGAATCCTTTTCAAAATTCTTTATATTTTTAATATTATTATTTTAATGATAGTAGAATCCATTACACTGATATGCCCTAGTTTTAGTCGGTCATTCATTAACTGGACATTTAGGTTGTTTTCAGCTTTTCGTCACTGTAAATAAGGCCTTCACTGTCTCTAGGAAATCTGATTATACCTGCCTTATCAACTCATTCCCCACAGTGATTCTTCCATACCTTTTCATCCCCTCTCAAACCTCAAATGACTCCCATTTTCTCAGCTGAGAACCTTGCCTCATATCTCTTAATTCCAGTGTTTTCCCTCTTTGAGTTATTTCCTATTTATCCAGTATATAGCTTGCTTCACATATATTTGTTTGCATGTTGTCTCCCGCCATTAAACTGTAAGCTCCTTAAGGTAAGGGACTGTCTTTTGCCTCATTTAGCACAGTGCCTGGTACATGATAGATGTTTAATAAATATTGGTTGATTAATTACTAGACATAAGTATGATCAAATGCTCAAACTCTAACAGTTCTTTGATCTCATCAATTCAGTAGCTCCCTAAAATCACATATATCAAAACTTAGCCATGCCTGTCCATGTTGTATACCTCTTGTCCATGTCTTCCCATAATTTTACCAAAAAGGGTCGACCCAACGTGTTAGAGGCCTTCCTTACTTTCTCCTGATATTGTGATGGTACCAGTGGAACACTGTGGCTGTCATCCATTATTCTTGCCATGTGACCAGTCCATCTTTTCTACCTAACACAAAAATCCTTTATAATATTTTTTACTCCCATCTTTCTTCAAAGTTCCTCGTTGTTTATATATTGCAGCCTGCTCACATCCTTTTGGATCCTCCCCATTCCTTTCTAATAGTTATTTTTAATTCAACTGGATTCATGCCTTGCACACCAGAAGAATGTTAATATTAAAAATATGGGCCTTGCTTTCATTGGAAGCCTGGAAGCAATAAAGGAGCCCTTCAATATCCCAAAAAGGCAATTCATCCTGCCCTCTGTCACAATATACTTACTGACGAGCAAGCTCTATAGTTTGGCCAACCAAATGCATGTTGAAATCTGGGCAATAGACAATTTTCATCTCTACTTGGTCTTTCCCCTAGAGATGGTGGATCAAACTCCTTTGAATAATTATAGAAGCCTTGCAATATGCTGGGGTTCGATGTAACCAACACAATGTAAGTCCTAAACAAGAGCATGTGAAGGACTTCACTATCCTCTTCAACTTGTTCTCTGAGTTGGATCTCCTCCACTACAATTGTATATGCCTTTAATAAATATGCCTCTCTCTGTTTTATGCCTTCCCTGATGATTATTATTAGAGAGTGATGCAGCAGAGGACAAAACCAAGAACGGAAATAATTTAGAAGGAATTTGATTACATCACCCAGCAGAGGGGAGAGCCAAATAAAGGAGTATCTGCATGTTATACATTATGTAGGATTCAAACCAAGGAATAAAGAAACAGTATCTGGTTGGCTAGCTAAGAGACAGCCCCACAGGGCTAGGTTTAAACAATGCAATAAAGTTTTCCCACAATGGTCATGGAAAACTATCATTTCTGTTGTTAAATTCTCAGGGGAATTTTGGACAATTTTGATATGCGGATGTGAGACATTCTTTTTTCATGATCAACAAAAATAAACATAATATGGTCTTATATTCTCTATATCTTTTCATTAATTATGAAATGATAAATAGATGGTACATTGTTAAGTATGACTTGCAAAAGCCTACTTGTTCCTGGTTAATGTCCTCATCTAGGCTACCTTAGATATGAGTTTGGATGACTTATAAAGATTTCATATAGCTGAGAGAGTAGGCATACTACTTGATAGTATTTGAGCTTTTCTCTATGGCTTAAAAAAAAAGTAAGGTCTGAGATTTATTCCAATCCTTTGGCATCTTTCCTTCCTTTATATAACTTTTATATCAGTCCCTCAATATACTCGCAATTGTGTTGCCTCTAGCACGTCTCCTTTACCTACCCTTGATCCAATCCAGCTGCTTTTCTTGACTTTGTTCTCTTCAGTGTTATTTCTACTTCATCTATAAGGAAATCCAGAATGGTGATGTCCACATCCAAATGTGATGTGAATACTGTCTGTGACAGAGAAAACAGTTTGTTGTGATGGTTTTTGCAAATCTTTTCCATTTATCTTCAGTTTACAATTTTATTTCCATTTTCATACCCTTTAAAATGACTCATTACTTTTCTTGCAAAGCTTTTTTTTAAACTGTTTTTTTCTCCTTAGCTGCTTTCCTCTGTTTTATGAGATGATACTGCTCATGATCATCCATCATGTTTCTTGGTAAATTTTTTTAAAATAAGTTCATATTTTAACATGGTGTTGCCTTTGGCAGCCATCTTACTCTTGAGGAAAGAAAGGCAGATCGTTGCTGACTAAGATGCTTCCTCTGCTTTTTTTTTTATTTGTTTACTTAATTTTATTTGATTATTTTTTGGAATGAATGAATGAAAAAAAGTGTTTATTAAGCATTTCCTATGGACTAAGCACTGTTAAGTGCTAGAGATATAAATATAAAAGAAAAGATAAAAGCCCTCAAGGAATTTACATTCCAAGAGGGGTAAACCACATACATAGGGGAGGGCTAGCCTGTGAGGTCATAAGGGAATAGATTGATAACTCCAACATGAACAAAAGCACTGTTAATTTGATCCTCTTTCCACAACTGCATAGGATTGGGGAACGGTGATAAAGGAGGCAAGTTGTTTGAAGGGGCTATGGAGGAGATAGTTGAAAGAGAAGGGAATGACATGAAACATAGCTGGGTTTTCCTGAAATATTGAGAAAGGATAGGCAGTTAAATATCAGGCAGATTGGTCCCCAGAATGGAAGTTTCAGAGATGGAAAGGTTTAATTTTTATAGTTGATGTCAATGTCATTTCTGTTGTCCATATAAATGAAATATATATGAATATATTATAATGTAATATGCTATAGTAAAGGAGAATCATTTAAATGTATATTTTAAATATGCTATATAATATACATATTTATCTAATATGTATTATATAATATACCATGCTACATGTTTGTTACATCATTTATACATATAATATGACATCATATATAAAATGCTGTAGTAAAATAGAATAATTTAAAATGTTCTAAATGTTTCTATTTTATGTATATTTATAAAACATTCATGTTAAATGATTCTATTTTAATAATAATGTCCTTAATATAGATTACTATTAATGGGAATATTGGCTCAAAGTTCAGGAACATTTTGTTTTGTACCGTCGAATTGCCCTCCAAGGAATCTGCAGTACCACCAGCTATGGAGATTTGTGCCAGATTCTCTATAATTCCACTAGCACTGTGTATTGTCACTTCTAGTTATTTTTGCCAATTTGATGTGTATGAAATGGCACCTCAAAGTTGTTTTAATTTGCATCCCTTAGGCTATTAATGAGGTTGAACAGTTTTTTCAAGTGATTATTTACAATATATGACAGTTAACTGTCATTTCATCCTTTGACCAAATGGGGTCCCCACTGGGAACTTAGTATTGCCCTTGAATTAAGTACTTAGCTCCTTATAAATTTTAAATGTTAAGATTTTTTCTGTTATATTTGCTACAAAGTTTTCAAGCCAGTAATTTTTCTTTGACTTTCAATATATTGTTTTTCATCATACAAAACTTTTTTATATTCATGCAATCAAATTCAGCTACCTATGGCTAGTGAGGCCAGATTTGAACTCAGGTCCTCCTGACTCTAGAGCTGGTGCTCCATCCACTGCACCACCTGGCTGCCCATTGTTATTCTTTTTGTTATCAATACCAGACGAGATACCATAAGAATACCATAAAAATTTCTTTATAATATATTCTAAATTCAGTGAGAAAAGAGCTCAGGACATTTGGTACATGGCATACTGGAGTTTATGGAATCAGTAGAGAACACAAGCTATTACTGTCATCCATCCATCCATCCATTCATTCCTTAGTAACTTAAATCTGTATCTCTGGTCAATCAATAAACATTTAGTAAGCACTGACTATGTGCTAGGCATTATGCTAAAAGGAGATAAGGATAAATAATGCTGTTTGTTTTTTTTTCCTGCTGATTATACTGTGGCCCTTAAGGTCATAATCAAAACAGTATAAAGATACACTTGGTTCAGAATTCTTATTCTCTTGATCTTCGGTTTAGCGTAGGAGATGAAATAAGATATTATTTAGATATCAAAATGTATTATTTGTGCCTCTATCAAACTCAGATCTCATGCACTAAGAGGATTTCATTCTTTCATGTCATGGCTATCATAGATTCAGAAACAACATCATCATCATCATCCACATGAAAATAGCGCTTACTATATGCCAGGCACTGTGCTAAGTGCTTTACAATGATTATCTCACTTGATCCTGGGTGGCAGGGGGTGTTATTATTATCTCTATTTTACAGGTGAGGAAACTGGGGCTTAGGAAACTGTAGTTTAGTTGACTTGCCTAGGATCATACAGCTAGTTAGGGCCTGAGGCTGGATTTGAACTCAGATCTTCCTGACCCTAAACCCATCACTCTATCCATTGTGCCACTTAAATGCCTCAAATAGTATATTGTGATCCCATAGTTTATTGTATGTTAGTCTTGTGATGCTACATATATGTAGGAAAATATGACTTCTGATTGGATGAAAGATTTTTGTGAGAGAGAAGCAGAAAGAGAAAGATGGAGCAAAAGGAGCCTAGGTTTATACTTTGAGTGGTGAACAGAAGACCCTTGAAAGTGAGGAAATCAGTATTTCCCCCATCTCACCCATCTGCGTGTGTAAAGGTATAATGGTAGCTACCAGTTTCTTTTGGGCAAAACTTTCTTCTCCTGAGTTCTAAACCACTCCATGTAGTTGCCAGTCAGCCTGAATACTCCTGCCTTTCTCCAAAAAGTCTAGATTGAGAAATGGAAAGAAATTTCCTGTCCCTTGGTTGCTTGACAAAAAGACAAAAACAAACAAAAAAAAAAAAACAATCCCCCCCAAAAAAGGTTTTTTGTAATCTTGTGGCAACCCCATATCCTCTCTTGCAAAGATCAGTAAGTACATTTCTAATACAATTTCCCAAAATTCTTTGATATGTCTAGTTCACTCTGAATTCTTCATGGCCTAAGAAAATATTCGAAGTAGCAATAAATAAAGCAGAATTCTTCTCAAGTTACATATTAACTTGATTTTGTTTTCGTTTTCTGTTCTACTGATTCCTACACTTATCTTTAGTATCTCTCTCCTAATTTTCTTTGTATTACTTAGTTCCTTTATATTGTCTTTAGGTACAATCATTTGATTTTTCTTTTTCTCTCATTAACGTAAGCATTCAATGCTTACAAAATTGTTTCTGACAATTACTTGTCAATATCCCATAGATTTGGATAAGCAGTATATTATTGTCTTTTTAATATTCTTCTATCCTATAGATAAAAGTTATTTTAACCTGAATGTTTAAAAGATTGTGTTTTTAGTTTTGGGGATTTTTTTGGGGGGGGAGTATTATACTGTTTACTCACTCTTGTATTCATTTCCAATTTTTTCATATTTGGTTCTAATGTGGAAAAAAAAGTGATCCTCATCCCCTTCTGCCCCCTGTCTCAAAACTCTGTCACTATCACTACAGAACTGAGGACATTTGTCATTTTGTCTCTTTCATTTGTCTCCTTGGTACATAAATTAATCAACTAGAAGCTATAATCCTCTGGTTATGAGCCTCTCCATTTCCCATTAAGCTGCCCATCAGGTTGCAGACATGATCAGTTGTCAGGACTGTATTCAAATTCTTTTCAATTTACTGGAACTTGTCATAACTTTGGCTCACCTGTTATAATCTTTGAGGCCACATGGTATTTCACACATAACCATGAAATATTTGAATAAGACTTCTGTGGATATGATATCACAGTGATATGATATAGTAACAAATAATATAACACCAAATCTCCTGAAAATGTGAATTTCAGGACATAGGAAAGGTAATAGAAAGATGTGGAATAGGTGTAAATAGCTTGAAGCATACTACCAGTGATGATTTGCAGAAAAGAAGCAGCATATCAAGAATATGTATGACTTGAAAAGAATATAAGACAGTCATGTAGAAAGAGCAAGGGATAAAAGATGGACATCATGAATGCTACACACACCATCATCATCATCATAGTATTTATAACTTTAAGGCTTGCAAAGTGCTTTATAAATATTATCTCATTATATCTTCACAATAACCTTGGAACTTATCTCCATTTTCCTGATGAGGAAACCGAGGCAGGCAGAGGTTAAGTGGCTCGCTCAAGGTCATACAAGTTGCAAGTGTCTGAATCAAGATTTGTACTCAGGACTTCCTGACTCCATTTTCCTTGTTCCACCACACTGCTTGGTTTACTCTATCCACAAAATACTCAGAGAAATATAGAAAAGGCTCCAGTATTCTGGGCTAATCCTTTATGGAAGGTCTATAGAAAAATTTAAATAAGAATTACATAGATGAAAAGGCAAAGATGGGCTATAATATGGATCAAAGAGGGAGTATAGCACATTGATGGAAAGCTTCATCCAAGTGAATATCTGAAAATGCAGAATATGGAACTTCTACCTTTTGAAATATAGTCAAGCCTCATCTTGAGCCAAGATGAAAAGTCAGAAAGTTGCCTAAGCTTTCCCCAATGTTCCTCAGAAACAATATTAAATCAAACCTCTAAAAGAATTCTGGAGTGACAGAATCCACAAAAACATGAGTGAAACAATTTTCCAGCCCAAGATAACTTAGAAGGACTTCAGAAAAGGTCTGTCTCACTTGTTTAAAAGGGTAGTGCAGCCCAGAATAGACAGTATCCAGGCAAGTTAGCCCAAGCTTGAGTAGAACCCAAAGGGCTTCCTCATTTTAGAATAAATTCCTTGAAAGGTTGGGTGGGGTCTGACCAGGTTTGAGGAGAGTTAATTTAATCTCATTATCAATGTCCTTCAAGAAACTGAACTTTTTACTTTTTAATATGAGGACTTTAGATGAAGGGGAGAATTCTGGATCTTCCTAAATTATTGATTATTAATAATAATTTCACTCAGTGGCAACCAGAAACTGTGGCTTCCCCTTTCAGATTACCTCTGCCTATTCTGTATGTGTATAAATGTGATACTTTGTATGTGTGTATATATAAATATGTGAAATACATTTTATTATTTTAATGTTTCCCCAATGGAATGTGAACTCCTTGAGGGCAGAGACCACTTTTCTACCTTTCTTTGTAGCCCTGGTACTTAGCAAAGTGCCTGGCATGCATTAAGTGCTTAAGAAATATTTGCTAAAAGTGAGCAGAACCAAGAGAACATTGTACACAGTAAAAGCCACATTGTATGATGACTAATGCTGTTAGACGTAGCCCTTCTCAGCAATGCAAGGACTTAAGACATCTCCAAAGGTCTCATTATGGAAGATGCTATACACATCCAAAGAAAGAACTATGGAGTTTGAAAGCATACTGAAGCATACTATTTGCTACTTTTTTTCTAATATTTTGTTTAAAAAAAAAAACAGGGGGAGAAAAATTTAAAACTCAAAAGCTTATGGAAGTGATTGTTGATAAATCAAAATAAATTAATAAAAAAATTAAAAAGGAAATATTTGCTGACTGACTAGAAATCAACAAAATACTTCAGATTCAAGTCAATGAGATAGTTTATAGTGGGACTATCATCAACTTATTTTTGGAAGCTATATCTCTCAATACAACCCTAAATTGAATGTGCTTTTGTGATACATATTACATATGTGATACATATTATATGATACATATTACACTGTGGTCACACATCAAGCCTATAATCGATTAAAACTTCAGCTCTTTTTTAGAGCAATTGCTGTCTAAAAATGCCTAATCCATTTTATATTGGATGAGTGTGAGGATAATTATTTTTTTGCTCAAGCGTCAGATTTTACATTCATCTCTACAGAATTTCATCTCAGAGTTAGCCCAGTGGTCTAGCCTGTCAAGATCTTTTTGGATCCTCACTCTGTCATCCAGTGTGTCAGTTCCACCCCTTAGTTTGGTATAATCTGCAAATCTGATATACATACTATCTATGCCTTTATCAGTCTGGATAAAAATGTTAATCAGCACTGGGCCAAGCACAGACCCCTGGGGTCTCCACTAGAGACCTTCTACTAAGTTAACATTGAAACATTAACAAGTACTCTTTAAATCTGCTCATCAACCAATTCTGAATCCATCCAATTGTATTATCATTTAGTTCCCATCTATCTATCTTCCCCCCAAGAATAGTAGAAGGTATTTTATCCAAATATTTCCTAAGATTTGGCTAAACTATATCTACAGAATTCCCCTTTTCTACTAGTTTAGTAATCCTGTCAAAAAGGAAATAAGATTAGTGTGTCCTGACTTGTTCTTGATGAAGCCCTGCAGGCTCCCTGTAATCCCTTTTCTTCATTACCCATCTATTTAAAGATTCACTCCAGAATTTCCCCAGGAACTAAAGTCAAGCTGACTAACCTAGATAGTTTGCATGTTCTTTTTTTCTTCCTTTTCTTTTCCCCCCCACATTTAGTTATTTTTTTTAATTTATGGATTAAAACAAGCATTTCCATAACATAGTATAATAAAAGATGATTGCACATGAAATTGCAAATCTATTATGTACAACTTGCTATTCCTTTTAAATATACAATAATTATGTTAAACTTTTTTTTCTTTTATTTTCTTCCATTCCCTCCCCTCGCCCCCCAAGATGGCTAACATTATATATAATTAGGTATATATACGTGTGTGTGTGTGTGTGTGTAAAATTAATCTATACATCATATTTCTAGTTGATTAAATAAACAGCTATTTTGTTAATATTTTTACTAGATTTGTCATATCCTGACCATGAAGTAGACATTCATTACTATTTCTAAACATTTCTTTTATGAATTTAAATGCAAAATTTAACACACACACACACACACACACACACACACACACACACACACATCTTACTCTTTTTCTTTTTTTTTTTAGGCAATTGGGGTTAAGTGACTTGCCCAGGGTCACACAGCTCGTTAAGTGTCAAGTGTTTGGTCTGAGGCTGGATTTGAACTCAGGTCCTCCTGACTTCAGGGTCGGTGCTCTATCCACTGCACCACCTAGCTACCCCAGAAGTCTTACTCTTTTTCATCATCACAGAATGAAGATGAATCTACATTCTCAAAGGCCATGCAACTGGAATGCAAGCTTTGGTAGATTATGTAAGGATAGAAACATTTTAAATATATTTCCAACAAGAACCTGAGTCTGCTGTCTAAGAGTCAGCCTAGCTCAGTATGGAGAAGCACATTGCCATTGTTTTGGCCACTAGATGGATGATTCTTTGGACTTGACAACTGAAAATAACCCTTGGGCCTGTGGGGTACCTCCCCCATTCCATCCTGGTCTCACAGTGACAGTGGCAGAGTAGTTGAAAAGAGAATTGGGTGTGACAGGAATCACACTGCTTTGGGGGCATTTTTGTTATTTTGACGTGTCAAGTGATGTGTCATCTTGACCATTCCAGATAATGCCCTCCCTCTGAAAGTACAGATTACAACTATCCAGGTCTTCTGAAATTGTGTACTATACAGGTGAAAGAGTGCTGGAGTTGGAGTCCAGATGCTTTTAGCTTAAAATTAAATCCTGCCTCAAATACAACATGTAAAAGTACAAAACAACCTATTGTTATTATTTCTTTTTTTAGTTCTATGACACCCAGTGTTTGTTCTTTCAAATTATTTTCAGTCCACTGAACTTTGTGTGACTTCATTTATTCTACCTTTTGCTTCTTATATCGGTGTCTTGAAATTGTCTATATTTCTTTGAATTTTCATATGTTGTTCCTTTATCTGTTTGCCTTATTTTTTTCATACTGAATAAGAATCTTCCTTTGATTATCCAGTTTATTTGATCTTTCAGTATTTGTTCTGTCATTTTTGGCACAGGTTCACCATTCAATTCTGGATTAATATTTACTGTAATTCTTTTGTATTCAAGAATTTCTTTATCAAGCTGAGGTTTTATTTTTCTCATTTACTTATTCTTTATCTACTAGATGAGTCTTTCTTGCCTTATTCTTTATTTTTTAATTGATAAATTTTGTTTTGACAGCAGACAAATCTCAACAAATTTACAAGAAGCACACCTATGAAATATACAGTTATGCAAAAGAGCATAAAAGTGTGATTGCACCAGGGTAGAATATCCTTCCACTTCTGCAATTTACTGGGTCTTTTTTTTTAAAAGAAAGATATGTGTATTTTAACTTTTAAAAGTTAGTAGCAATTTTATTCATTGTATTTGACCTTAGTTTGGTTTCTATCTAATGTTGTAAAACCATGACCCAGAACCAAAGCTGTGGGTTTACACAGAAAAAGAAAAAGTTCAATTAGGGGCTGTCGAGATGGGGTATTCACTACATAATTTCTTTGAATTATGCCCCACCCCTACCCAGAGCTTTCCCTGAGGATATAAGATTTTTTATTCATGTCTAAGACTCTCTCAGTGAAGGAAAACAGCCTCATCTTTCATGCATCAGGGATAATAAAATATCAAATAAAGAATAGAATTGTAACAGTCACATTGTGAGATGACTGACTTTGATAGACTTGACTCTTCACAGCAATGCAAGAATCTAAGACACTTCTAAAAGACTCATGATGGAAATTGCTATCCACATCCAAAGAATGAAGTATGGAGTTTGAATGAGGATTGAAGCATACTATTTGCTCTCCTTTTCTTTTGTTGTTTTGTTTTATTGCTTCATTCTTGTGGTTCTTCTCATTAGCTCTAATTGCTCTTTACATCATGACTGGAAAATATGTTTAACATGAATGTATATGTAGAGCCTATATCAGATTGCACGCTGTCTTGGGAGAGGGGAGAGTAGTGGTAGGGGGAGAAAACTTAAAACTCAAAACCTTATGGAAGTGAAAGTTGAAAATGAAAAATAAATTAATTATCAAAGGGAAAAAAAAGAATAGAATTTATTTAATCTGACCAAAAAAAAAAAAGCACAAAAAGACTCACATTCAAGCCTATTAAGAGTTAATATGATTCCTCTGTTCCATTCCCCAAGACTTTACTAACTATGTGACCCTGGGCAAGTTGCATAACCTCCATTTGCCTCAGTATCCACAACTGTAAAATAGGAATAATAATAACACCTCTATCTCAAATTTGTTCAGAGGATCAAATGAGACAATATTTTGAAAGTATCTAGCACAGGGGGTGGAGCCAAGATGGCTGAGTACAAGCACTGACTTCCTTGAGCTCTCCCCCAAACCCCTCCAAATACCTGTAAAAAATGGCTCTAAACAAATTCTAAAGTAGCAGAACCCACAAAAAGACAGAGTGAAACAAATTTCCAGCCCAAGTCAACCTGGTTGGTTGATCAGAAAGGTATATTGCGCCAGGCGGGGAGAGGAACGCAGTTCGGCATGGGCACACAGGTCTCAGTGAACCTGGAGCAGCCCTCAGAGGACTGAATCATGGGCAGCTGTGGCAGTTTCCAGACTTCTCAACCCATGAACACCAAAGACAACTTAGAAGGTCAGTAGGAAAAGTCAGTGTCTGAGGTGTGAGAGAGAAGCTGGTGGGTCCCAGCTCCAGTCCCCGAGCATGGCCCTGGAGTGGCGGCTGCCTCCAGAGCTTCTGGCCTACAGAATGAGGGGAAATTGAAAGGCTGATCAGAGGGGGATTGCAGGGATCCCTTTGCTGGTGCTGAGGCAGGATTCTCTTGCTTTGCCCATGCTTGAGTCTGGGTCACAGTTCTGGGTGGCAGCCTTGGGGAGAGGAGGAGCGCTGGCATGGTAGAGCTTGTAGTGGCGGTGGAGAGGAAATCCTCCACACAATTCCAAGACAGAAAAGAGTGCTTGTGGTCACTCATAGACCAGAGCACAGGCCAGGAAAGGAGTAAACACCTCGCCCTTCATCTTAACACCTTGGAAGAACTGAAAATTTACAGGTCCCTAGAAATATCTTTTAAAACAGCTGCAGAAAACCACTTAAGCTTGGGACAGTACATTCTCCACACTGGAAGCAGACCCCTACCTTAGCAAAGAGTTTATAACTCCAGTAATTGAGTGGGATCATGAGTAAGCAGTGCAAAAAGAGTCAGACCATAGAATCTTACTTTAGTGACAAAGAAGATCAAAACATACAACCAGAAGAAGACAACGAAGTCAAAGCTCCTACATCCAAAGCCTCCAAGAAAAATATGAATTGGTCCCAGGTCATGGAAGAGCTCAAAAAAGATTTTGAGAAGCAAGTAAGAGAAGGAGAGGAAAAACTGAGAGTGATGCAAGAAAATCATGAAAAACAAGTCAACAGCTTGCTAAAAGGAAACCCAAAAAAATACTGAAGAAAATAACACCTTAAAAAATAGCCTAACCCAAATGGCAAAAGAGGTCCAAAAAGCCAACGAGGAGAAGAATGCCTTAAAAAGCAAAATTGGCCAAATGGAAAAGTAAGTCCAAAAGATTACTGAAGAAAATACTTCCTTAAAAATTAGAATGGAGCAATTGGAAGCTAGTGACTTTATGAGAAATCAAGACACTGTAAAACAAATTCAAAAGAATGAAAAAATAGAAAACAATGTGAAATATCTCACTGGAAAAACAACTGACCTGGAAAATAGATCCAAGAAAGATAATTTTAAAATTATTGGACTATCTGAAAGCCATGATCAAAAAAAGAGCCTGGACATCATCTTTCAAGAAATTATCAAGGAAAACTGCCCTGATATTTTAGAACCAGAGGGCAAAATAGAAATTGAAAGGATCCACCAAACCCCTCCTGAAAGAGATCCCCAAAGGAAAACTCCTAGGAATGTTGTAGCCAAATTCCAGAGTTCCCAGGTCAAGGAGCAAATATTGCAAGCAGCCAGAAGGAAACAATTCAAGTATTGTGGAAACACAATCAGGATAACACAGGATTTAGCAGCTTCTGCATTAAGGGACCAGAGGGGGATTGGAATATAATATTCTGGAGGGCAAAGGAGAGAGGATTACAACCAAGAATCACCTACCCAGCAAAACTGAGTATGATCCTTCAGGGGAAAAGATAGATATTCCGTGAAATAGAGGATTTTCAAGCATTCCTGATGAAAAGACCAGAGCTGAATAGAAAATTTGACTTTCAGATACAGGACTCAAGAGAGACATAAAGAAGTAAACAGGAAAGAGAAATCATAAGAGACTTATTAATATTGAACTGTTTACATTCTGCATGGAAAGATGATATTTGTAACTCATGAATCCTATGTCAGTATTAGAGTAGTTGGAGGGAAAAAATTATATGTATGTATATAGATAGACAGACAGACAGATAGACAGATAGATAGATAGATAAATAGAGGACACAGGGAGAGTTGAAGATGAAGGGGTGATATGTGGAGAATAAAATTAAGGGGTGAGAGGATTATATGGAGAGAAGGAAAAAGGGAGAGTTAGAATGGGGTAAATTATTTCACATAAAACAGACAAGAAAAGGCTTTTACAGTGGAGGGGAAATGGGGGAAGGTGAGAGGGAAGGAGTGAATGTTATTTGCATCAGATTTGGCTTAAGGAGAGAATAACATATACACTCAATTGAATATGGAAATCTATCTTACCCTACAGAAAAATAGGGGGGGAAGGGGATAAGAAAGCAGGAGGAAGACAGAGGGGAGGACAGATTGGAAGAGGTGATAAACAGAAGCAAACACTTCTAAGGAGGGACAGGGTCAAAAGAGAGAATAGAATAAATGGAGGGTGGGATAGAATTAAGGGAAATATACTTAGTTTTTCATAACATAACTCCTATGGAAGTGTTTTGCAAGACTACACATGTATAACCTATATCGAGTTGCTTGCCTTCTCAATGAGAGTGGATGGGGAGGGAGGGAGAAAATTTAGAATCCAAAGCTTTAAAAACAAAAGTTTAAAAAAATTGTTTTCACATGCAACTGAGAAATAAGATATATAGGAAATGGGGTACAGAAGTCTATCCTGCCCTAAAGGAAAACTGAAGGTGATGGGGATAAGAGAAGCAGCCCGGGGGGGGAGGGGTGGAGAGGGGGGAGATAGAAGGGAGGGCAGATTCAGATTAGGAGAAGGGGTATTAAGAATGCATACCATCTTGGAGTGGGTGGAGGAAGGACATGGGGAGAAAATTTGGAACTCAAAATCTTATGGAAGTGAATGTTGAAAACTAAAAATAAATAAGCAAAAAAAAATTTTTTTAAATCTGCAAAGGCTACAAAAAAAAAAGTATCTAGCACAGTGTGCAGCACATGGCAGAGACTACATGAGTGCTTATTCCCGTCCTCCCTTTTTTTCCCCTCCAAACTTACAGTATTACCCTGGGACTCCTCTACAAATGGAAAACACTTGGAGTTTCTAAGTGATTAAAGCAAGCCTTCCTTCTGGTGAACCTTCACTTCACCAGGTCCTCAAGCCTTAACTAAATATTAGATACCCCTCAAAATGGGGAAAAGATTAATATTTGCTAGATAGTCAAACAACTCTACTTTATCGCGAACTCTATTCCTTTATACAATACTTTAATACAATTCACTTCAAGCATTTATTTAACACTTACTACATATAAGGCTATGTGGTATGTGATGGAATTAAAAAGATGAAACAAACAATTAACCAAAAAAAAAATTAACAAAACAGTCCTAATCTTCAAGGATCCTATATTCTACTTACTCTAGATTTATACCTCCCTGAGTAGAGCCCCCTTCATGATGAAAAGACTTGTAATTGAAAAAAAATGGACACCTCCCATACTTTGCCAGACCTCCACAATCCACATTACACATTGTTGATTGGTAATGGACATGGCCTGGGTTTTCTCCTCCACATTGTAGCTCTATCCCCTTTTGATACATGGGTCCATCTCTTGCTTGGCCTAGGAACTTAATCTTCATCTGAAGTTGATTATTTGATGAACATGACTCCCTGAAGAAGCCACGTGGAAGGACAAGCCTACCTCTAGAGAATGGTCTGAGTCTGTCCAGAACTCCTATAGGCTATGCCTTTCTCTTGCTCTCTAACCTCTAGCTTGGAGTCCCTATGTGGCCATCTTTTTGAGGCCAAGCCCAATGGTGTAGCTCAGATAGTTGAACTATCTGTGAATCATTAATCATCATTAATCAGTAATCATCACAGTGATGTCAATGATGCAACAAGAATCCAAGATAAAGCAAGTTTGCATCTCATCAATGAGATTATAAATGCCAAGAAAAGGACAACTATGAGGAAACAAGAATCTAGTAAAATCCAGGGGCACACTTGCTAAAATTGTCTTTGTATATAGTTGCAGTCAGTATTAACATTTTTATTTTGGCTCTATTTTCTTTGTTCTACATCACTAAACATTCTTTCCACCTTCTGTGAGTTCTTCATATTCACTTACTTCATTTCTGGCTCATTCCTCACACTTTTCAGACTTCTCTTAACTCCTTGGTTATAGACTGTAACCTTGCCCCACTCTCACCCCAGGGGGTATCCTCTCCCTCCCCCTAAGTCCCACTGCAGTCCAATTCTTTATACATTGTCTTCTCCTAATAGAATATAAGCTCCTTGAAGGTAGGAATAGCTTTTTTTAGCTTGCATTTGTGCCCCACCCACACAGTAAGTGCTTGATAAATGCTTTATCTAAAATAACAATTTGTTATTAATAATTTATATTATTTTTAATGTTTTATTTTTCTAAATTACATGTAAAAACAAATTTAACATTCTTTTTTCAAATTTTTGAGTTCCAAATTCTCTCCCTTCCTCCCCTACCCGATTCATTGAGAAGGCAAGCAATTTGACATAGGTTACACATGTGTAGTCGTACAAAACACATTTCCCATGTAAGTCATTCTGTGAAAGAAAACAGACAAAAAAACCCAAGAAAAATAAAGAAAGTAAAGAAAAAGTATCTTTGATCTTCATTCAAGCTCTATCAGTTCTTTCTCTGGAGCACCTTTCATCACAGGTCCTATAGAATTGTCTTGGATCATTGTATTGCTGAGAATAGCTAAGTTATTCATAGTAGATCATCATGCAATGTCATTATTACTATGTACAATGTTCTCCTGGTTCTGTTCATTTCACTTCACATCAGTTCATGTAAGTCTTTCCATATTTTTCTTAGAGCATCTTGCTCATCATTTCTTAAAGCACAATATTATTCCATCACAATCCTATACAACAACTTGTTCAACTACTACCCAAATGATGGACATCCCCTCAATCTCCAATTCTTTGCTACCACTAAAAGAGCTACTATTAATATTTTTGTACACATAGGTCCTTTTCCTTTTTTTTTTCCTTTAATCTTTTTGGAATACTGACCTAGTAGTGGTATTGCTGAGTCAAAGAATATGCAGAGTTTTATAGTCCTTTATGTATAGTTCCAAATTGCTCTCCAGAAGTTGAATCAGTATACTTTACCAATAGTACCTCAGTGTTTTAATTTTCCCACATGTCTTCCAACATTTGTCATTGTCCTTTTCTGTCATATTAGCCAATCTGACAGGTGTGAGGTAGTAGCTCAGTGTTGTTTTAACTTGCATTTCTCTCATCAATAGAGATTTAGAGCATTTTTTTCATATTACTAGAGATAGCTTTGATTAATTTGTCTGAAAACTGCCTGTTCATATCCTTTGACCATTTATCAATTAAGGAATGACTCTTCTTTCTATAAATTTGACTCAGTTTTCTATGTTTGAGAAATGAAGTCATCAGAGAAACTCATTGTAAAACTTTTTTCACAGTAATGATCACCAACTATGTATTTCCTTCCATCTTATTTCCCCCCTGTTCATCCTACTCTCTCTCCTTTTCACTGTCCATTCTCAAGTGTTTTGCTTCTGACTTTTACCTCCCCCAAACTGCCCTCCCTTCTATCAGCCCTGCCCCCCTCCCTTCTCTTATTCCCTTCCCTTCCTACTTTCCTGTATGGTAAGATAGATTTCTACACCCAACTGACTGTGTATAGTATTCCCTCTTTGAGCCAATTCTGATGAGAGTAAGGTTTATGTGCTCCCCTCCCCACTTCCCCCATTTTCCCCTCCCACTATAAAATCTCTTTCAAGTCTCTTTAAGTCAGATAATTTATCCCATTCTGCCTTTCCTTTTCCCCTTCTCCCAGTGCATTCTTCTTTCTCATATTTTAATTTTATTGTTTTAAATAAGTATACCATCACATTCAACTCATCTGCTCTCTGTCTACATATACTCCTTCTAACTGCCCTAATAATGAGAAAGTTTTTAGGAGTTATAAATATTATTTTCCCATGTAGGAATATAAAAAGTTTAACTTTATTGAATCTCTTATGATTTCTCTTTCCTAATTACCTTTTTATGCTTCTTTTGTATCATGTATTTGATAGTCAAATTTTCTATTCAGCTCTGGTCTTTTAATCAGGAATACTTGAAAGTCCTCTATTTCACTGAATGCCCATTTTCCCCCTGAAGGATTATACTCAGTTTTGCTGGACAGGTAATCCTTGGTTGTAACCCTAACTCTTTTGTCCTCTGGAATATCCTATTACAAACTCTCTGATCCTTTAAGGTAGACACTGCTAAATCTTGCGTGGTCCCACGATATTTGAATTGTTTCTTTTTGGCTACTTGCAGCATTTTCTCTTTAATCTGAAAGGTCTAGAATTGGGCTATTAATATTTCTGGGAGTTTTCATTTTGGAATCTTTCAGGAGTTAATTGGTGGATTCTTTCAGTTTCTATTTTATCCTCTGGTTCTAGAATATCAGGGTAGTTTTCCTTGATAATTTCTTGAAAGATAATGTCTAGATTCTTTTTTTTTGATCATGACTTTCAGGTAGTCTAATAATTGTTAAATTATCTCTCCTTAATCTATTTTCCAGGTCAGTTGTTTTTCCAATGAGATATTTCACATTTTCTTCTATTCTTTTTTTCCATTCTTTTGACTTGACTGTTTCTTGATGTCTTATAAAGTTATTAGCTTCCACTTGCCCAATTCCAACTTTTAATGAATTATTTTCTTCAGTGAGTTGTTGTGCCACCTTTTTCATTTGGCCAATTCTACTTTTTAAGGAATTCCTTTCAGTGAATTTTTGTGCCTTTTTCCATTTGACCAATTCTGCTTTTAAGGCATTCTTCTCTTCATTGGATTTTTGTGCCTCTTTTACCATTTGGCCTATTCTGTTTTTTAATGTGTTATGTTTTTTAGTATTTGTTGTGCCTCCTTTACCAAGCTGTTGACTCTTCTTTCATGATTTTCTTGCATCACTCTCATTTCTCTTCCCAATTTTTCCTCTATCTGTCTTAACTTGATTTTTAAAATCCTTTTTGAGCTCCTTCATGGCCAGAGACTAATTCATATTTTTCTTGGAGACTTTGGATGTAGGAACTTTGACTTTGCTATCTTCTTCTGAGTGTGTGTTTTGATCTTCCTTATCTCCATAGTAACTTTCTATGGTCTAGATTTTCTATTGTTTGCTCATTTCCCCAGCTTATCACTTGACTTTTAACTCTTTGCTAAAGTAGGGCTCTGCTTCCAGTGTGGGAGGTAACACTGTCCCAAGCCTCAGGGATTTTGTGCAGCTGTTTTTAGAGGTAATGCTGGGGACCTGTAAATTTTCAGTTCTTCCAAGGTGGTACGATCTAAGGAGAGGGGTGTTTACTACTCTCCTGGCCTGTGCACTGGTTTGTGAGCTACTACAAGCACTGTTTTCAACCCCGGATCTGTGACCAGGGTCCCTGCTTCCCTATGGTGGCAAGCTCTGCTGTGCCAGTGCTCCTCCTTGCACTGTGACTAAGACCCAGGAATGTGACCCAGATCCAAGAATAGGAAATGCAACAGAATCCTGCCCCTGGTACCAGCAAAGGAACCCTTGCAAATCTCTTTCTGACCCATTGTCTAGTCCCCTTACTATCTGTAACATGAGAGGTCTGAAAACCACCACTGCTGCCACTGATTCAGTCCCTCTGAGGCCTGGTCTGCACTGGCCTGCATTCCTCTCTCACCCTGGTGCAACAGACCTTTCCTGCCAACCTTCTAAGTTGTCTTGGGCTAGAAAATTGTTTCACTCTTTTTGTGGGTTCTGCCACTCTAGAATTTGTTGAGAATCATTATTCAAAGGTATTTGGAGGGGCTTGGGGGATAGCTCAGGCAAGTCCCTGTCTTTACTCCACCATCTTGGCTCTACCTCCTGATACATTAATTCAAAGTGTTGTAAGACTAAGGCTAAGAGTCGTTAAGAAGTGGGATTTGATCCTACTTCTGACTCCTGAGCCAATGGTCTCTTTCCACTATATTACATTGCCACAATCTGGTGTTCAGCTATTCCCCAATCAATGAACACAGTTTCTAACTTTTTTCCTCTTATAAATAGTATTGCTAAGAATGTACATTTATAAATAGGTCTTTTCTTCTTCTCAATGACTTCCTTGAATGTATAACCATAATAATGTGATTATTTCTATAGATCTTTTTTCTTAAAAGACAGATGACTATTTTTCAAGATGAGAGCTTCTCCCTTGAGTGTCATGGAGGGCTGAACAATGGGGGCTTCAGTCCTCAGAGCATGCTCTCTCTCTCTCTCCCCCTCTCACTCTGTGTCTCTGTCTTTCTGTTTATCTGTCTGTCTGTCTGTCTCCCTCCATCTCTCTCTTCCTCTCTGCTCTCTTTTCTGGTGAGGACCAAGTTAACAAAATGCTATAAGCTTCCAGGTGAGAAGGGAGGCCTCAGGCCCTACTCTCCATACCTGGTCTAATATTTGGCCATGAATACATAGCACCTCTAGGTCTTTTCCACTTTGTGTTTGCTTTTGTCTAGATGTTAGGGGAATGAGTATACAGATGGAATGGCCTAGGCTGTGACTTTAGGATTTTCAAATGGTGAGAACCACCAGAAAGAGGTCCAGCTGCTGAGCTTAGGAGTCACCCCTGAATAGTGACCTGCTGAGACACTGTGTCCTTCAAAGAAGGATGTGACTTGTCCATCAGCTAAAATCCCTTTATAAAAGTTAATTTGTTTTCAGTAATATAGAAGAGCTATCTACAGGCTTAAATGATATTACCAGCCCCCTTCTCCCATTGATAAGTTCCTTTCAGGGTGTCCACTTTGGGGGTAAGCACAGGCCACAGCCATGCTTCATTCTCTTCCTCAAAGTACTTTTGACTCTATGAACACCATGCTCCCCTCAAAGGTATCCCATATTCCCCAATCCTTCACTTTCTAGATCTCTTTTATGTATTGTCATCCTTCATTAGAATATAAGTTCCTTGAGGCAAGGACTTTCTTTTTGCTTGTACCCATAACCCCAGTGCTAAGCACAGCACCTGGTGCATAGTAAGTATTTAATAAAGGCTTGTTGCTTTGTCTGGCCTTGGATTGCTAATCACCTGTTATGATGGGGGTGGAAGGTTAAGAGGGGAAGGTAATACACAAGAATAAGGGCTCATGCCATTAGCATTAGCAGAACCCCACTATCCCTCATGAGGGGAAGATGTAGCCAGACTTATTCTGAAGACTCCATCTACTAGTGAGCATATGAATTGACAGAGCAAGTCCAGAGTCTTACAGCATGGTTCAGAGAGTAGAGTAAGATTCAATATCTCTCTCCCTACCAAGAGGCTTACCATACTTCCTTCCTCAATCACTGGAAGAGTGATCACATTTCTCCAACCAAACTTTTAGTACGCACTCTCAGTTTTGGCTCAGCTCTAAGTTAAGAGACTTTCCTTCACCTCACTGAATGCATTTATAATAGTCAAAATAACTTATTCATTCAAAGTCATTCTTAAAACAATACTGCTGTTACTGTACACAATGTTCTCTTGGTTCTGCTCATTTCACTCTTCATTATTTCATGCAAGTCCTTCCATGTCTTTCTAGAATCATTGAGCTCATTATTTTTTATAGCACGATAGTATTCCAGCACAATCATATACCACAACTTGTTCAGCCATTCCTCAATTGATGGGTGTCCCTGCAAATTCCAGTTCTTTGCTACCACAAAGACAGCTGCTATAAATATTTTAGAACATATAAGTTCTTTTCCTTTTTCCCTAATCATCTTCAGAAAGAAACAGCTTTTTGTTTTTGTCTTTTTCACCCAGTTCCATATTTTCAGTTTCTTTTTTGATGTTAATGGTAAAATAAAACATAACTTTTGAGGTATAGTAGCTCAAAGAATTCACCAGTTTCACCCCAGCACCTGGTATTTTTGCCACACTTTTATCCCAAATTACAAAATGACGTTTTGCTCTTCCAACTGATGAACATTTTCATGTCACTACTGTAATAATAATTTGGCAAGAAAAAAAAAAAAAGCTTGTAACATTGGACATCATCACTGGGAATAGTCAGTAGTGGGGATCTGCCTGAGACTGTCCAAATCTTTTTAGCCCCTTTAATATTCAAGCCTATGCTCAATTTTCTTCCTATTATTTGTGGGTTAAGGCCCAGACTTTCTGATACTACTACTCAGGCCCTATTCTCCATAGACAAGATATGGAAAGTAGGGCCTGAACAGTGTCTCAGTAATTTTTTTTTCCCCACAATGCCCCTAGGCCAAGAGAAAGACCTAAGAGTTCTATTTATTAAATAATTACGTCCAAACAATTTAATGTTTATGTCCCAACAACTTAGTAGCCATTTGAAAAAATAATACACAGAAAATGAAAAAAATAGAGTTTTTACCTCATTCTTAGACAATAATAATTCCTTATTAATGGGATATATGCACTGGTTGAATGCTACACACTTTCTCAACCTTGGAATCAGATTGGACACCATCACCCTTATTTCCTCTTCTACATACATTTTAGCATAGTACTTGAATTTTATTGCAGCAACCATCCCAAACCCAGTTTTACAAATATATAGCATTGCAACAAGGAAATTTGAGAAGTCTCATCTCATAGCCAAAAGTACAAGTAAACAAAAACATATCTCAAGTATGAGAACATTACTGAAAGGAATGTAGTGTGATCTAATGTTGAAAATGTGAACTATCTTGAACTAGTAATTTTCATGGTTTCAGATAGATGTTGAGTATCAAAATTTTAAATATCCTGAGGCACTCACACAAATTCTCTGCAGAAGCCCCAGGGTACTACAATGCACAGTTTGGGAACCCTGGGAGTTAAGGCAATCAGTGGAGGAAGGTGTCACCAGGGCTTCCATCTACCCTATCAGTTACATAAACTCAGAAAGCCTGCATATGAATCTCTGATCTGTCATTATTACTCATGTGACCTTGGGCAAGATACTTAACCTAAATCTCATCTAAAGTTTAGAAAAAATAACTAATGAAATATAGAAAGTATTTGAAATTATCAGTTACTTTTGTTAATAACCAAACTAATTTTGTCTAGAAATATATCTTAATAAATTGCATAGCAATTTAATGTGATCCAAATGACAATAATCTAGATTCAAATTTAAATGCAAAGGGTTCTCCTTGTCCAAGGATACTTAATATTCTAAAAGATCACTTAAAAAGTGAATCCATTCTAAATGAAGTCATTTTATAGGAAATAGTGAATAAGGTTTGATTGAGCCTTTACCTCAAAGAATAAGGTTAAAATTATAAAATAACTATTTTGACTTATACTTAACAAAATATAGATAATATATATTGTTAGTGTGAACAAAGATTGAATCAAATGTTGATTTTTAATATTTTTCCAATAATGTTTTATGAAGGTACAATATATTTGGCAATTCACATTTGACTTTAGCAACATTATCATAAAGAAGGTCATTGCTGAAAAATATCTGACAGCTTCTTCAAGCATTCGAAGAATTCCTCATATTTAAATCATTCTCTTTTGAAATAGGGTAACTGATCCACTAAAACTTTGACAAGATTAGCGTGTGCAGGTCAGGACAGATGCTAGTGTTTATCAGGGAGAGATGTTTGAGTAGAGACTAATTTTACATGTGGTCAGTTTATTAGCAAATATTTTCATGCTGTGATGATTTTTACTTCTCTAGAACAACCTTACAGAGAAGCAGCATGGAGAAAGTGAATAGAGACAGCTTTGGAGTCAGGAGTGTTTGGGATAAAGTCTTGCCTGTGACAAAGCAGGGCTGAGTGATCCTGACCACTTGCCCATTTACTCTCTTCCTACCTCCACATGACTCTCTAAGGCTGTACATTCCAGAACAGCTGGTGATCTGTACTGGTGGAAGATTGTAGACTCTCCAAAGAGAGAGGAACCTCAGAGAGCAACCAGCACAGCTCACACCTGACCAAGACCTGACCTGTCCACCCCATCCCCAAGTACATATATAGCCGTGCTTGAAGAATGGGAGTGAATCTAACAGTTTCCTGATGCAGATAATTCGACCCTCAGACAGTTCAGACTATTAGGAAACTCTTACCCCGAGTCTAGAGTCTAAACTTTTTTCTCTTCAATTTCCCACTATCACTTCCCATTCTGCCCTCCAAGGCCAGTTAGAACAAGTGAGATGCTTTTTCCATGTGACAACACTTCAAATACCTGAAGACAAGCATTTTCCCACTAACCCAGTCTTCTCTTTGTCAGGTCCCATTACTTCAACTCATAGATCTTAGCATCCTCACAAATGTAATCATTCTATGAATACCCTCTAGCTTATCTGTATCCCTCAAAATGTGGTGCCACAAACGAACACAGTACTACAGAAGTGGGTTGACCATGGCAAAGGACAGAGGAACCTTTCTCATTCTCATTGCCATTCTACTCTGAATCTATTTTCCTATACTTAAAACTAAATTATATCTCTTGAAGCTCTTTATCTTCTAATGAAACTAATTTTACTGCTTAGTCTAAGAACTAGTCTCATCAATCAATCATAGGCTTTAGATCAAGCACAGAAAAGTTAGTTACTGATGAGGGGTGAGGTGGAGTGGTGATATTGCACAGGAAGAGTATTTGTATTGACTGAGGAAATGTGGTGATGCCCTGTGCTTATGGGAGCCAGTTAAGGACCAGAGAAATTTAGCTAAGTAGGAAACAGCATTCTGACTACCAAATGCTTCTTACAATACCACCTTAGTAAATACTAAATGCTAACTGAATCTGGTTAACTAAATGATATCAAGCAATAATCATAGCAGGAAGCACACCCAAAGGCTTGTGAGATATAGCTCACCCATAGAATTGAAAGAGACAGAGAGAGAGAGAGAGAGAGAGAGAGAGAGAAGCTGTAGTAGCTATGCTCTGGAGGACCAGCCTCTCAGTGTAAGTGGAAGTTGAAAGAACAGTTCCAAAAAATGTTCTGCATTCCTTTATTCCCTAGCACTCAACCACTTCTAAATCCTATTAACTCTATGTCCACATTATTTTTCAAAGCCACTCTCCTTTCAACTCCTAATGTCACCAACCAAAGTCAGCCTCTCAGTACTGATCATCCCAGTTGTTACATAATCACCAAAATGGTGTCCTTATCTCTATTCATTCCCTTCTGCAATTCATCCTTCATATTTTTGGCAGAATTATATCCCTAATTCAAGTCTGATCTTGTCAACCTTGTGCTGAATACCTTGTCATTATTATTGTATGAACTAAATGGCAGTTGTCTTGATACCTTGGATCTTCCATCTCATTAAGATTTCATTCTTTTAAAAATACTGTTTTATGCCAATCCTGACACATCTAAGAGATTTGCTATGTTTAGAATGTACTGTCATGAATAAATAATATTCCTATTATGCTTCTGAAACTCAAACTTCCCTCCTCCCCTGCCTCATTTGGAAAATTCATGATGGTCTTCGAGAAATGCAAATTAAAGCAACTACGAGATTCTATATCACACTCAACAAATCGGCAAAATTGACAAAAAAGGAATAAGGCAAATGTTGGAGGGGCTTTGGGAAAAAAAGAATATTGTTGACTATGGGTGCTCCTGTGCACTGGTAAAGACATTCTGGACTGCAATTTGGAACTATGCCCCAGAAATTACTAAATTGTACATATCCTTTGATCCAGCAATACCTATATCAGGCCTATAACCCTAAATGATTTTTTTTAATAAGAAAAAGGTCTTCTTATACATACAAAAACACTAAGAGTGGTTCTTTTTGTAGTCACAAAGAACTTAAAACTAAGGAAGAGTCCATTGGTTAGAGAATAGCTAAACAAATTACATTACATGGATATAATGGAATATTATTATGCTATTAAAAAAAAAGCATTATGAAAGAGATGATTCAGAGAAACCTGGGAAGACTTCTATAAACTGATGAAGAGTGAACTGACCAGAAGCAGATGAGTTATTTTGTTAATATAATAACAACATTGTACAAATGAACAACTTTGAATGACTTAAGAACTATGATCAGTAAAATCATCAACCATGATTCCAAAGTACCCATGATGCAGAATGTTACCTACCTCCTGACAGAGAAATGATGAATCAAATATGCAGAATAAGATACATGTTTTTGACATGGTCAATACAAGAATTTGTTTTGCTTGATTATGTATATCTGTTACAAGAGTTTTGTTTTTCTTTTTTTTTTTCTTTTGTTTTTCTTTGAAGAGGAGAGGTGAGAAAGAAAAATAAGTGCTTGATCATTTAAAAAATAAAACATTTTAAATTAAAAAGATAAAAGAAAATTTCTTTCTAAAAATTTGATTTTTTTAGATTAGATATCTTAACCTTTTTTTCCTCCTAGAAGAGAAGTATGACAAAATAGCACAGGTAAATCACCAAACTTGAATGTGTTGGGTCAAATGCTGTCACGAAGCTTCTAAAACAAAAACCAAATGCAGTTTGATCATCTGAATAAAAAATAAAGTTCAAAACAGGGTTAAGGCAAGTTTCTGAGTATGAAATGATGAAACAATACAAAAGTGATTTCACATCTGGAAAAAACCAAACCCAGAGATCACTGCGTCAATTACGACTGTTGTATTTAAAACAAATATTCTTTGTTTTTAAGCAATTGGTGCAAAAGGAGAAAAGTGATACTCTATAAACAGTAAATGATACATAGTTCCCAGAATCACTCTAGATGTTAGGCTGTTCAGAAATAATCCCAAGAACTCCTGCCCCTATTCAGAATAAAGTACAACCATAAAAATCTTTTAGTTCAGGGTCTTACTCCAGAAAAACAGACCTACTGGGCCAGAGGAGTAGTATCAAGTTCTCTTCCAGGACGATACTAGGACACCATCCCCACAAGGCAGTGCTTTCTCTATCCATAATTTTGCTATCTAATTTATGGTCTTCCCTGACACATCTTCCTTTATCATCTTCAGATATTTCACTATCCACTTTAATGACCATTTAACTCCTATTTTTCATGGTTTCACCAACTCAAAACTCTAACAACTTGGAGAGTGGGAATACAGCAAGGTTTCACAGAGGAAGTGGCAGCCTTGAAGAAAGACTAGGTTTCTGAGAGGCAGAGAGGAAAAGCAAGTATAGTCCAGGTAAGAAGGACAGATTGCATGAATGCACAACATGCTCATTTTAAAAGAAGGAAAATGAGACCCACCAGATTCTGGGTCTTAAGCAACTTGTCCAAGGTCATGAAGATGGTAAATAGCAAATATGGGAATCAAATTGTGTTCCAAAATATTGGTCTTTCCACTACAATGTGCTACCTCACTTCCTGTTTTACTGAGGCCTACTAATTTCACCACTCCTCTCCTCCAATATCAATACTCTTGCCAATCCTTTCTTCTATTTTCAGAGGAAGAGGTGGCCCTTGTCTTTGACAGATCTAATTGCTAGGAACCTTTTCCTGATATCAAGTCTAAATTTCTTCATTGTAACTTCTACCCATTTTTCCTGGTTCTGTTTTCAGGGGCCAAAGAAAACAAGTCTAATCTCTCTTTCACACGACAATCCTTAAAATACTTGAACAGAGCTCTTATGTCCTGTGAGTCTTCTCTTCTCCAAGCTAAACATTTTCAGTTCCTTTAGTGTCTTCTCACATGAAATAGACTCAAGGCTCTTCACTATCCCAGTTGCCCTCTTCTAGACAGTCTCCAATTACAAATAGCCTTCTTAAACTCTGGTACTCAGAACTGAACTCAATAAATCAGACCATGCCTAGGAAAGTCAGTACAGAGTCATTATCATCTCTTTATTACCAGTCATTCCCACAATCTATGCCTCCTTTAATGCAGCCTGGGTGACCCTAGGCAAGTCACTTAACACAGTTTGCCTCAGTTTCCTCATCTGTAAAAGCCAGAGAAAAAATGTCAAACTACTTCAGTATCTTTCCCAAGAAAACCCCAAATGGGGTCACAAAAGATCAGACATGACTGAAAATGACTGAATTCAAGATCACGTTAGTCTTTTTTTGGCTGCCACAACACACTAGTGACTCATGTTGAATTTTCAGTCCACTAAAAACTCCAGATATTTTTTCAGACAAATTGTTGCCTAATTTATCTCCCTCAGTCTGAACTTGTGGAGCTGATTTTTTTTTTCAACTCAAAGGTAAGACTTTTACATTCATCCCTATTGAATTTATTTTTATTAAGGTTTTGTTTAATGTTCTAACTTACCAAGATCTTTTGGGATCTTGACTCTGTCATATGGTGTGTTAGAATCATCTGAAAATTCGATGAGCATACTATCTGTGTATTAAAGTCATTAATAAACCTGTTAAAATACCACAGAGCCAAGCGCAGATCCCTGAGATACCACACTGGAGACTTCCTGCCACACTGACATTCAACAATTAACAACTAGTCTTCTAGAGGCCTCTTTCTTTTCAGCAAGGCCAACAAGTGGCTGGTGCAGCACTACAGAGATGCAGATCTTCGTGAAGACCCTGATAGGCAAGACCATCCTTCTTGAAGTCAAACCCAGTGACACTATCGAGAATGTCAAAGCCAAAAAAATTGAGGACAAGATGGGTTTCTCACCAGATCAGCATCTTATCTTTTTCTGACAAAGAGCTTGAAGATGGCTGTACTCTCTCCAACTATAACATCCAGAACGAGCTCTCTCTGTACTTGGTGCTGTATCTGCGAGGGGACATCACTGAGCCTTTTCTTCCCCAAGAAGCCCAAAAGTACACCTGTGACAAGATGATCTTGTCACATAACATGGGAGAGTGCACGTTAGACAGTCCCTCTGTTGAAGAATAAGGCAATGTGCTCCTTCATCATGGACTTTTTAGTTTGTTTATTGAAGAGAGACTTTCAGTGCATCAACACTTTCTCAAAATACTGTCCTCACCACACCCCAGCCAGGCCTGAATGTAAATGCACCCAGTCCCCACTATTGCTAAGGTATCCTCTCCTCCTACCATTGATGGTTGAGAAACATGTGGAAGATGCTGCAGCAGCACAGGAATCTGAGGCAACAGCTAATGTGTTCCTGCGTGCTGAGACCACAGCCCCAAAAGAAGAGTTATAATTTAGGCCTAGCCCAGGCCACCACTCCAGTCAGTTTTCTACTTCCAGTGGGTAGGATAACAGGATGCTCCCACCAGTGACTACTTTGATAAAAAAAAAAAAACATAAGCTCCAGCACCTCCAATGGTTTTCGACATAAACTGAGTACTCAGGGTGAAGAACTATGCAGAAACATATCCTTATCCAACAAGTGAGATCAGTGCAATTGTCTCAGGTAGATGCTGATGAGGGCTCTCCACTACCTTTGAGCTTCTGTGACCTTGGGCAAGTCAGTTAACATCTAGGGCTGTTTAACTGTAAAATGTAGGGGATTAGACTGGGTGGTCGCTAAAGTTCTATGATTCTATTCCCTTACTCATTTTTCATCTCCATTTCTATACCTATCTTTACCATTAACTTTGCCCAATGCGGACAGAGTAGGAGCCTAATGTTTACTCAATAAACTTCCCTACTTCTAAAATGGTACCACCTACACAGTTCAAAGAATATGTCTCAGAATAGCTAAATCACTAGATTCTGTGATCCCTAGGACCATGTGTACTCAACATGCACCTATAACTCTACCTACCCCTTCTAATTTCCCCAGCCTCTTTCCACCTCTTGCTCCCCAGGCATTTCCTCCCTTCTGTAGCCCCACCATCCAAACCAGAGCACCCAAGAGATCATGCCTGGGAGGAGCTAAGCCATTGGATTCTGTGCTCTCTGAGGTAAGTCCTCATCAAGCATCCATACCTGTCACACTGTCCTCCTCCACCCATCTTCATTTCCTACTCTGTAATGCAAACTCAAGAGGGAATGCCTACTTTTGTAGCTGTAATCCCAATGCTAGCATAGTACATGGTTCAATCTTAATTTTCCCCCCTCTCCGTAACCCTACACATTCAATTAGATGCCAATTTTTATTTCTAATGATATTTTTACCATCCCCTTCCTCTCCTCTCTCACACCTACCCTTAGTTCAGGCCCTTATCTCTTCTCAACATACACACTGCAACAACATTCTGAATGTTCTTATTTCGTATCTTCAGTTCACCCCAAACACAGATTTCTCTTTACTAATCTCATGAAAACAGATATAATAATGTCACTCCATTCAAAAAACTTCTGTGATTCTCTAGTGCCTATAGTACATCCTGACTGAAATTCAAATTCTTTCATAATGTGGCTCCAACCTCCCTGCCCAGGTTGGCAAAACAAAGCACAGGGCTCTGTATGTAGTTCGCACTTGTAAATGTTTGGTTTACTAACAGAAGTTTAGTAAGATTACTTCATTTTATACCAAACATATTATGACTAGAACAAACTGTTATTTCATAGCTTTATTCCATATTTATAACAATACAATAAACTGTCTTGTGGTACAGAAATTTTTTCCTACAATCACAAAATATACACTTAAAAGTTCCTCTCCAGGAAAAATGGCCCTCTACCTCTATATCATCCTTCAGCTTTATCTTGACCTTAATTTTTTTTTTTAAAATACAGGAGCAATTTCATGAATCAGTCATCTGGGTGTCCAAACTGTGTCCCTCACCTCTTAATTAAAACACAGAATATGCCATGATGAAAATGTTTGGTATTTTCCATTCCACCTAAATCTATTACAAAAGTGTTATACTGCAAGCATTTAGGTAAGAAAAAAGGTAAACAACAACACCCACAATTTTTTTTAAAAAATCCAAGCTTATAATAAGGGCATTTATCAGTCAGTAAGTAGCAAGTGAACAAGGATTTACAATGGCCACTTGCTTTTTCTTCTAACTGACAAATGCTTTTTAAAATCAGTAGCACAGATAAATACAGAGTAGGTGGATTTTAAAACCCCCTCAGGTTCTTAAAATGAGCACTTCTGATGTTATAACTAATTACTGAAGTGTTATGACACACAAAATTCTAACCAGTGAATGTAATTCATCTTTATAGGTTATTTTCTGTCCCTAGTATTTGTGAGGAATTGAGATGTTATCACTATCCAAATCCTCTAGTGTATTAAAAAGTGGCAGTAGTTACTGTCCACCAATTTCAGCTCCTTTGTAGGGCTTTTTACAGTAGAATCTTATGTCTAGTTCTCAATCACGGAAACACAGCAATGACAGACATCTAAATACAAAATGCTCAAATTTTTTTGTCTGCTTTAAAAATATGGTCAACATACCATTTATTTGTTATTAGTACAACAGTAATTTTGTGCTGAGAATTACAAACTATAGACTCTAGGTGTTTTACTTCACAAAGAGAGTCTAATAACAGTTGAAAAAATTAATACATTTCTTTAAAAAAACTCACAGCAATTTGTTGTTAAACTGAAACTACTACAAAAGGAACAACAAATGACTCGACAATAAATGCACCAAAAATTTTTAAAATTTTAGCCAAGAGTAGTCAGAATTTCAGTTTACTAACTGTTTACACATTTTGTCATATATTATGAAGCTACCACATACAAGAAATCAAAAAATAAATCACCTTGAAACCCAACTAAACTGCATATTCTAGGGATACAAGCTTTAGAATAAAAAAATGTTTGCACACAGTAGTTAGTTGAGAAAAGCTGTTCGTTCACCTCTTGGCTTGTAAAAAAAAACATTTTCCAGAATTCACTCTAAATGATTAACAAAACCTGTGGGGGGGAAAAAAGAAATACTGTTGACAAATTTTCACTGTAGAATCTACAAGTGATAATGTAGAACAAAAATCAACTGAAAAGTTTTCATAACATATCTATATACAGACTTGCTAAAGCAGACTATCTTCCCAATGTGAATAAAGAATTCTACAACAGATTAAAAATAATTTAATTGCTGTGACTGTAAATTAAAAAACAATCTGAATCTTTATTTTTCCTCTTCTGTCTCCACATTTGATTTTTATACACCTGGAAGGGACCTTAGAGGCTATTTAGTCCAAACTCCTCATTTTACAAAGTGGGAAACTGAAGTCCAATTACACAGCAAAAACTACAGGACTTGATAGTCAGGAGACCAGGTATGTATTCTACCTCAGACCTAGAGTCTTAGTTTCCTCCTCTGTAGAATGGGATACTGATGCTCATATTAACTACTTCATGGAGCTGTTGTGAAGAAAGTGTTGGGGTGGGGGAAGGGTAGCTAGGTAGTGCAGTGGCTAGAGGGTAGGCTTGGGAGTCAGGAAGATCTGAGATCAAATCCAGCTTAAGACATTTACTAGCTGCATGATGGTGGGCAAGTCATTTAACTGTTGTTTGCCACAGTTTCCCCATCTCTAAAATGGGGATAATAATAGCATCTACATCCCTGAGTTGATGTGAGGATTGAATGAAATAATATTTGTAAAACACTTAACACAATCCCTGACACACAGTAGGCTTTGTGTCATGAAATTATCATTTAAATGTAAATTATTACTAGTATTAGTTGACTTCTCCCGAGACAAAATAATAAGTAGTAGAACCAGGATTTAAACCAAGGTTCTCTGGTTTTTTCAGCTGCTGTAATTTTAAGTTTGCTTCCACTCCACAATTCTTAAGGGAAAAGCTCTAATTAACTTAATGGGAATTCTTTTGTTTAAACAATTTAGAATCAGTTTCATAGAAACTTATGAATAAGTCATTTTCTGAAATATCCCTAGGTAAGAAAGGAGTAATTCCGTGCTAAAGATGAGACAGATTAACAAATTAGATATTTAGACATTATAACACAAAGAACCCATGTTTTAGATGAAAATAACTTAAAGAACCACTTGCCTTCCATGACTATTTCACTGATTATTTCTGTTACTTTGTCTTCTACAATCACTAAGTTTGGCACAAAGTAGACAGCATAATGGCATGCTTTAATATTCTTTTTGTTTTTGGTGATTCTATCACTGTCAGTAAATTTCACTTAACCAGGAAGATTAAAATGCCAAAAAGCAGTTAAAAACTATCAATTACCTTCTGGGCTGCAAAGTTTGTAGCCTAAACAAGGGTAACTGGAGAAACAAAGCATAGGGGATAAGTCTTACAATTAAGTACCCTGTGACTTGAAGCAAAATATTGTGCATAATTAACTGTAACCATTGTTCTTTCAAGGTATGATTTATAAATGTTTTGATTGCTAGAATTTCTGATATCTGAATTTCTTCAGTGAAAGAAATTAATACCAAGAATCTATAAAAATCAAATAAGGGGGAAAAAGGAACAGTTAAAAGATTTCAAAATTTTATCAAATAGGCAAACAATGAATCTGACTCCTACCTTTAACTATTACGTGTAGCAGGTACTTTGTTTTCCCCTTCTATTTCTTCTACCCCTGCTTGGGTCATAAGGTCAGCAATGTTTTTCTCCAGATCATCGATGCGACTGCTCATATCATCAAGTACGACTTGTTAAAGACAACACTTAGTAAAGTTACTCCATGACTTATCCTATCTTCTGCTCTACTCACATATTAAAGTATATGGCCTCTAGCAAGTCAAACTAGCAACCAAATTTAGGCTGATATGAGCAGGCTATGGCTTAACCTGACTTTCCCAAAGGAGCAGGAAGGGACTGACCTACAAATGATATTCATGAGATATACCTGTTTTTCCATCCCAAACTGTGCATTCTTGTTTCCTTTCTCGTATTTTTTTTTTTGCTTCAGAGCCTATGATTCCAATGGTGTGAAAACTATCTCCAATGAAGATCAAGAATTTCAGAGAGTTGCCTGAGGCACAGAAAGGTTAAATGACTTGCCCATAGTCACACAGCCATCAGAAGCAAGACTTGCAGGTGTTCCTAACTTCGAGCAGTCCTATATCCACTCCACCTCAATGCCTCGACCTTGATTATCTTATAGATACAAACACACCCACAAACATACACATGAGTATATATGTATGTGGTCATATACATATAAGTATACAGCTATAGCTAAACTAGCTAATAGAGACTGGTCTTTACAAGATGTAAAAGCTGGTGTTGGCAGTAGCCACATACATATTTACAGGTACTGGGCTAAGAGATGTTCCTGGGTCCAGGCCTGGGGATGACCTGAGCAGGGGTATACCCTGGCCTTCGTAAAAGAAAAAGGCCAACAAGCTAGTCACTTCAGAATTTTTCCATCATTTATGTACCTCCCAGTCCCTTCACATACATACAAGTGGCCTCTAACAAGACTAGTCTCCAGCTCAGCAGAGCTCAGGTCAGAGGACCAATCCTAGTTGAACTGGTTAAATAAATGAGTAACCTCTTAAACCCACTGTACCATCATCCTACACTGTGTAGGAGAGAAAGCCTAAAAATATGAAAAGGAGCAGCAAGAAGAAAGCAACTCTAAAGAGAAAGGATATTTCGGCCAATTATCTGGTCTGACATGGTCTGAAACTTGTCCTGCATCTGCTGAAGAAGTGTCTGAACCTGCAGAAAGGACGAAAGAAAGAGATCGTGATTAGTGGTGGGGAAGAGGTTTGCTGGGAAGTATCTTTGGGCTGTTAGGTAAAGGGGATGATGGGGGTAGGGTTAGCTGGGAAGCATCTCTGGGCTGTTAGGTAAGGGGGAGGATGGGGGCAGGGTTAGCTGGGAAGCATCTCTGCTTTGTTGGGTAAGGGGGAGGATGGGGGGCAGGGTTAGCTGGGAAGCATCTCTGCTTTGTTGAGTAAGGGGCAGGATGGGGGGCAGGGTTAGCTGGGAAGCATCTCTGCTTTGTTGGGTAAGGGGGAAGATGGGGAGAAAGGGTGGAGTCTAAAAATGGGATCGAGGGCCTGGGTCCTCTCGGGTCTGCGAGTACACTCTGTGGAGTCACCCAGGGTAAAAGCTGGGATCTGTTCCCACCCCAGCCCGCCCCCCGCCTCCGGACCCCCTACAGGGACAGGAGGACCCAGACTCAACGCTCCCAAGTGCCGTTCAAGGGTGGACTCAGGGGTCTCCCGCCCAGGGGCTGGGGAAAACGGGGCGCGGACGTGGAAGGGGTCGGCTGGGGTGACTACCCCTGCCAAGCAGCTGCCCCCAAGGGAAGTGCCGAGGGCGGAGGAGACTGAGGGGGAGCCGCGGCTCCAGCGTTGGGCGGTGACTGGGCGGAGGCCGCCGAGCTGCGAAAGGGTGGGCGCGACCTTTGCCTCCGGCAGCGCGCCGGCTATCCCGGGACCTCCGAAGCGATCTTTCCCCCCACCCGCCGCCCCTCGCTCCACCCCCCGGCCCTGGGTCCCACCACAGCGGTCAGGTCCTGTACAGTTTTGGGATCTGTCTCCGCCATAGCGCCGGCTCCTGATTGCACTCAGCTTCCCAATTCGTCTCTAAGGCCGATGTGCGCCTGCGCTCCGGAGTCGACACGCCTACTGAGGCGCGTGAGGGTGTATCTGCGCCTGCCCTGGTGCCCTGGAGACGTGTGGGAAATGGAGTTTCTGTGCGTGGCGGGAAGCACTGCAGCAGAAGCGGGTGAAGAGAAATTCGAAGGGGGCGGGGCACGAGGGCTGACCTCGCCTCCGTCCTGCCCTCTCCCTCTCGCCCACACTTTCCTCCCTCGCTGTCCTCCACACTTCCGTCACAGTCTCCTACACCCTGTGGATCCCAGCCGCTTCTCTGTCCGTCCCCATCAGGGACGTATGCCCTGGCACCCGTCAGTGGAGGATGGTGACCCCATCCTCCTTGCATCTCCTACACTCCCCCATCCCCACCCCGCCCCTAGGCTGCTCCCCTCCCTTCCCCACAGAATCTCCCGCATCCCACCACCTGCGCTTCCCTCTCCAGCTGAGGCTGTGTCCTGTGTTGTCCTTTATGGACACAGGGGATGCCTGTATCATCCTCCTTAAGCCGGGTTCTTCATTTTCCTGGACTGTATTTCCTCAAGCAGTCAATCAATGCACATTTATCCAGCACTTACTATTGTTAACAGAATTTTACTGAGCCAGTGTCTAACCTAGGAATGAGGAGACAGAGCAGGCCGGAGACAGGGGTGCCAGGGACCAAGTGGCTGCTTAATTAATTACTTTCTGTGCTGGAGTAAAGACACAGCTTATATACACAAATCACAAGTTCGGAAGCAGGAGGAAGGTGGACAAGGAGTCCACAATACAGGTGTTCTGTGGGAACAGTATTGTTTCAAGTCCTTAGGGGTCCTTACTTGGTGGGATGCAGGACCAGAGTTCTGTGACAGGAACAGGTTCTACAATTCCCTTCACTTAATGTACGCAGGCACGGAAATGTAATGATTGTGAGAGTGTTGTCAGGGGTTTGACTGATCATTTCAATTTGCATTGTAAGTCTCTGACTCCCGATCCAGAGTCTCCTGAGAAATATAAATTCTTAGTATATTCATTATGCATATCATATCGATTAATATGAACATCATAATTTCCTTCAGACTATGTAACAAGGAAGAAGAAAACAAGCAATTATTAAGCACTTATTATATTTCAGGCACTGTGCTAAGCCCTGTGGATACAAATAAAAACTATAAAGATAGGCTCTGGCTTGTAGAAGCGTGAATTCTAACGACTCACAAAAGGAAGCAGAAAAGAGGATGAGGAAAGAAGTCTGCAGCAGAGTCAGTAATTGGGCACAGCAGAAAAAGGGTTGGCAGATTTGGGCCCCTCTACAAAATGGAGGCCCCAGGAGGGATGCATCAATGAGAAAATGGAACAGATATTGCGAAGGGACGTTTCAGGTTAAGAACAGTATACAGGTGATTGGGTGTTCCAGGGCAAGGTGGTCCTAAGCCTAGGAGGAAGTTCCAGAATAAGACAGCAGCTGAGACATAGTTTTGAACCCCCAGAAGTTAAAAACTGGGATGGGAGGAAAATGGGTTATGCTGAACTCTGAAGATACAAAGAAAGGCAAAAACAAAAGTTCCTCCCCTCAAAGAGCTCACATTCGAATGGAAAAAACAACGCGCTACAACTGTACATACATAACACATACAATGTAAATCTAGGTATCCCTAAATGGAAGGCATTGGGGGAAAGGGAGAGAAGGACCACAATTCCAGCCTTTTCTTCCCTGTCCCTTTAGAGGAACAACAGTTAGCTATGTGACACCCTTGATGGAAATTTAAATCTATCTTCTTCAAATTCAAATTATCTATTTTGCTGGGACTTCTTAATTCTACTGACTTAAAAAAGATGTCTGATTAGTATTCCTAGCCTTTGGGGGGCTAAGAATAGGAGAAATGGTGACCTTTATTCCTTCTCTTCCATTGCCGCTAATCCATATTTGGCCTTGGTGACAGATTTCCCATTAGTGAACCCCGTACAAGCTGTACTTTTTTTCTCCCTCAAAGAATTTTATAGATTGTGTAGCTTACATTTATGTAATATTGTAAGGTTTCCAAAATACTCTTCACATATACTTTCATTTGAGGTCTTTGGTTGCATTTAAGGTAAAGAAAGTATCATAAAAAATAAATTTACAGGGCCCAGGAACCTAATTCAGAGATAACATTAATCTAGTCATAAGTGACCAGCTTTGATCGGGGGTTATCATGAGCCACATTCCCAACTAACTTGTCTCAGGGACATGTCACTTAGCCAGGTGACCAGGCACCAGCAGGTGCCTTGGGAAATGCTGGGGTAAGTGCTTCTTGGCTATGTCCAACATCACTTTTTTTTTTTCTTCTGCTTTCCTTCTGGCCCCTATACCAACTTCTGGATTTCAGGAAGGCCATTCAAAGTGCTCATCTTATATCTTTTTTGTATGCATATGTCCATTGCTAGTTTTTATATTATAGAATAACCCCTATAGTTAGATCAGTTTAAGGTAGTTGTACCTTGTCGCTGTTCCTGGATATTTGCAATCTCACAGTTTTCATCTTGGTAATACTACAGAAACCTTAGAGTAACTAGAACCAGCCTGAGCAAGTCAGACAACCTGAGGGCCAGGTAGGAGAACAAAAACCAGGCTTGTTGAGCCACAGATGCTGAGTAACAGGGTGTAACAAAGACACCAAACTCTACTTTTTCTTTTGGGGTTATGTTTATGGAGTTATAGCTTTTTTTGGCCATGACTAAAATGATGACTAATGGATTCAGAGAAAAATGGGAAGGCTTGTATGAATTGATGCAGAATGAACTAAGTAGAACCAGCAAAACTGTATACATGATTACAAAATTGTCACAGAGAAGACACAGGGAAATACATCTTCTTTCTTTTGTTGGGAAGGACTAGGGATATGGAATGTTGCGTATGTTGTCAATCTATCATTTGGTTTTGCTTAGCTGTTCTTACATCTAGGTTACAATGAAAGACTCACTAGATGCAGGGAATGACATGACTGCTGTTAAAGTAAAAGGCATCAGTTAAAAAGAAAACAAACAAATTTTAAAAAGGTATGCTAGCCTGAATATACCATACCTATGACATTGCTTACCCAGTCAAAAAAAAAAAGTAAAGTAAATGAGATTAGTCTGACATAACCTCTTTTTGCTGAAGCCATGCTGGTTTTCAGCAGTCGTCTTCTCCGTTTCTAAATGCTTACAAACAACAAATTAATAATATGTTCAAGACGTTTAGTTAATAGTACTGATGATACTTCTGAAAGAACCATCATCATGGTCACCCAAGGAGAACTCCAAATTCTGTTCAAACTTGTAACAACTGGGGGTAAAGGTATTGGAAAAACTACCTTTTCAAATGTCATTTGAGTAGTGAATTTCAGAAGTGTATCTCTACCTTTATAATGTTTGATGTAACATCTACAGTTACTTAAGAGTGTCAAACCTGTTAACAAATGCCCAAAGAGCCACAGCAGCTTCACAACTTCTGTTAACTTTAAAAAACAAAAAGAAAAACAAACAAACAAACAAAAAAACCTAGAGAGTTAACACAAGTTATCGAAACTGCAGGCAACTCTTGGGGCAGCTAGGTGGTGCAGTGGATAGAGCTCTGGCCTTGGGGTTAGGAGGACTTGAGTTCAAATGTGGCCCAGATACTTGACACTTACTAGCTGTGTGACCCTGGGCAAGTCACTTAACCTTAATTGCTTCACCAAAAAAACAACAACAACAACAACAAAACTGCAGGGAACTCTAAAAATAAAATAAAACCAAAGAGCTAACAGTGGTTGCAATCAAAACACTTTCTTTATTTCATTGGAGGAAGGAAACTAGACACACGTACTGGGGTCCCCTCTAGCAGGAGACCAACTTTAGCGTGGGCAAATCTCAATACTTTTACCAATAGTTACATAGTGAGCTGTAGCCTTGTCAATGCAGGGGTAACAGCAACAATCAGACAAGTTTTATTTATAGCCAGACTTCATGACCAGAATACAATTACCACAGGTGTTTGTCAAAGCTCAGGGACCACCTGATGCTGGTGTGAAACAATTCTGGGATTTTGCTGTGGCTGAGATCTTCCAGAGGGTGCCCACAAAGGATTGTTGTTATGCCAAGCTCAGGGCACAGCTTGCTTGCTGCGTCTCAGCTCTGGAAAACATGGTATCTCCTACTAGTTAAAAAAAAAAAGAGGAGGAAAAAGAGAGGGGTGGTCTTGGCATGGGGATCCTGACACAAGAATGTACCTGACTGGTATAGGGTCTTGGTACAAAAGTGTGAAAATATCCCTAGGGTGCTATTTGGCAACAACAAAAAGAAAAATCATGGTGAATTTCATTGCTGTTAATAGGAGGAAAAATCTCCAGGAAATGGCATGTAAAAAGTTTGAGACATAATTTCTGTGTAATTAGTCATTTTATTAAAATGCTGGCATTTTAATAAAATGACCATGCACTCTCAAATGCCAAAGGTCATCGTAGCAGTGGGTTCATGGCTTATATGCTCTTGGAAAAGGGGTGCTCCTGAGGGTGGCAATCAACTCTGATTGGTTAACAATTAATGAGAGAATGAATACTACAGTGAGAGGCTGAGAGTGATATCACCTCACTCTTGGACAAAGAAACTATTCTTATACCCAGACCACCCCCAGCCTTGAGCAATCTATTTGAAGAATTTATCCCCACTCAAACCTGAATGGAGCACAATAGCTTCTCCACCTGGATGGGGTCTGAACAAGATTATTAAGAATGTTAATCCAATCTCATTATCAGTAATGTCCTTTAAGAGACTGAACTTTTGAAATGAGAACTTTAGGAAAGGGGAGAACTCTGGATCTCCCCAAATCATTGGTTATTAATAATAATTTCTCTCAAGTACTATGACATATGAACTAAAAGCAATTTCAACTTCGAAAAGCCTTTCCTTTGGCCTGTGAGAAAACTTACTAAAGGCCCTAATTTGAAGTTTATTGCCAAGTCTGTTCTTACATCTCCAAAGGTTGTCAAGGACCAAGCATTGGCAGCTCAGTATGAATAGTATAAATACTCAGACATCTGTGTGCCTGATGAAGATGAAATCTGTATGGCAATGAAGCCAGAGGTCTAGTTTTAGAGACAACTATCCTGTCATGTTTGACATTTTGATATATAGCTAAGCAGAACATGGGTTTGATCTTTGGAATGCTGATGACGATGAAGGAACTATGGAGTGAATGTGGGAGTTTGAAAAATATACACAATTCTTATACTGACCTTATTTTTTTTAGCTGTTTTGAACAATAATTACATCAATTTCAAATATAAGACTTATATCGTTATAATAATCACCTCTGGATCTCATTTGTTACTACCATTTTGATCATAATAAAGTTATATATCAAATATCTAATAATATTAATAACAGTCTAGAATTTTGCCAGGAATCCATGTTAGAAACAGTATGGAGATAATAGAAATAGTGTTCGATTTTGAGTCAGGCAAGATCTAGGTTCAAATCCTGCCTCTTATATTTACTAGCTGGGAGATCTTGGACAAGTTTCCTGAATCTCTCTGAACCTCAGATTACTCTTAGTGAAGGCAGAAAATTGCTTTTACCATCTCCTCACTTACCTTCCTGTCATCCGGGGCTTCTCAAGGGAATCTGGGCTTCTGTAGAGTAGGTTTGATTCTGCGGACCTGATTTCTGAAGAGTCAATTACATTTTGGCTTTTTATGACACTCCCCCAATTCATCCCCGGAGCAAAACTACAGGGGAAATCTCTAATAAAGAGCTTAGGCATGAATATCTTTAGGATTTCCCCCCAAAGAAGGATAGATATGCTCCCCAACTTCTGCAAAGTCACTCATTGTACAATATGGATATGAGATGTGGATCAGCCTTTACTCTTCCTACCATAGAAAATGCTCAAGATTCAAAAGACATACAATAACTCACGAATTAATGCAGAAATATAAAATCCTCAAATACTCATATAAACATTAGACTTCCCTGGACAGTATAGGCCTCCGATGAAATTATTGAATACATATTTCCTGGTAACCTTGGTCCTGAGCCATTCAACCAAACTCACAGCAATGTCATGGAAGGTTGGCAAGGTCCAAAACTCCAGTTATTGGAGGAACCTGTTTTTTTTCTCCAAATTGCAACCTGTTGAGGTAATCTTCTCCCTCTTAGAATCCAGTGTCAAATTTGAGAACTCAAGATTTGTCTATGAGTAATTCATCTGAGGCTGTAAATGTCCATTTTCAGGGTTACTACTCTCTGATCTCTGCTCAGAAAAAGAAAAAAGAAAGGCAAAAGAAGGAAACTAGGAACTGAAGTTCCAAAAACTGTCTTCCTGGGTTTGTTTGCACTTACCAAGGCTACTTATATTATGTTAACTTATGGTTACCAACCCTCCTGCCCTGACTCCTTTGCTGCACTTTGGTCTGGAAGTCTTATGGAGAGTAAGCATTCAAAATGGGTAAAAGAGATAGCTCACTCTTAAAGATCTCAGGGGGGATTTCTTATCCAAAAGGAATACATACTCTTGGGTCCTGTAAACCAATCAATTGTTTAATAAACATTAAGTGTTTACTACAAAAGGAATTACTACAAGAGCAAATAGCTAGTGTATATCTTTCTTTCTTTCCTTTTAATCTTCCCTTGATGTTTTCCTCTTTTACTTATGACTGTTTCCTTACCTAACCTATTTGTTGTTGTTGTTCAATTGTTTCAGTCATGTCCAACTCTCCATGACCCATTTTGGGGTTTTCTTGGCAAAGATGCTGGAGCATTTTACCTTTTCTTTCTCCAGTTCATTTTATAGATGAGGAACTGAGGCAAACAGAGTGAAGTGACTTGCCCAGGATCAATCACACAGTTATCAAGTGTCTGAGGTCAGATTTGAATTCAGGAAAATGAGTCTTCCTGATTCCAAGGCCACTGCTTTATCCACTGTGCCACCTACCCACCTACCTACTCTATCGTCCCTCTTTAAATCCCCTCTTCTTCTCCCTTGTCTTTGTCCCCAACGATTTTCCTTTTGCGTTTCAGGTACGTTTATACAGAGAGATATTTAAGTATGTGTGGAGGAGAGAAGAGGAAGATACCTATTTCTCTCACTCTTTCTTCCAAATTTAAATATTATTCATCTTACACACATCTGTTGTGTGATTGTGATTTCCCTGCCTTTCCTCCTCCTTTCTTCCCCAGTATAGTAGAGTGTTCTTTCAGTTTCTATTTTTTCCTGAGACCTTTGAAACATAGGATAACCACCCACGGGCTGTTGGTCATATTTATCTTTCTCTATGACCCTTAAAGATATTAGCAACCTGGAAAGACTTTTGTTTTTTATGTCCTTATTAACATGTAAATAATTCATCCCCACATATATCTTCCAGCTGAACAAATGTGTGTTCATACCAGGTTATTGTGACAATCAAATGAGATAATGTTTATAAAGCACTTAACATAGTTTCTGACACATAGCAGGTGCTTTCAAAATGCTTATTGCCTTACCTAATCAAAGGAATTCGTATTTACCCTTATCAAATTTCCTCTTACAGGATTTGGTCTATTGTTCTGGGCTTTTTAGACTTTTTTTTTTAAATTCCAATTGTCACCCAACGTACTATTTCTTGTCACTTTCTGTCATCAACAAATTTAATAAACGTGTCATTTATATTGTAATCTGAGTCATTCATAAAACATGTTACATGGTACAGAGCTAAAGACAGATCTTCTCCCTCATGTTTTGCATGAATGTATTAAATAACTTTTTAGGTCTGACCCTTCAATTGGTTACGAACTCACCTAGCTTTATTATCATCCACCCCATGTCTTTGTCCTATTCATTAGAACAGTTTAGACATTTGGGCAAATGTCTTTCTGGAAAAAAGGAAAAAAAATGTTAGTGATATTATGCCTTTTCATGAATTTAATGTCCCTGTAGTTGAAAAGGAAATAAGACTAGTCTGGTAAAAGTTCTCCTGCTGACCCACAGTGATCATCTCTTCTCTTTCCAAAGTTCTTGCCATTTAATCTCCCCAATATATTAGAGTTGCCAGGTGTTGAAGTCAATTAACTTAGAGAGAAAGGAAAAAAAATAGCCTTTTCACATCTTCAACAATTGATTTAATTTGTTGATTTCCTGAATTAAATTTTATGTTTTAGACATCATGAAATCTCAGCATTGAAAGGGATCCCAAAGGCCATCTAGTCTAACCCACATCTGACAAGAATTCCTTCTGCAATATATGCAACAAAAAAACAAATGAAATGGTGAAGAGAGAAGAGAGCAGAACCAAGAGAACATTGTATACGGTAACAGCAATATTGTTTTAAGAGTGACTTTGGGGGCAGCTAGGTGGCGCAGTGGATAGAGCTCTGGCCATGGAGTCAGGAGGACGTGAGTTTAAATCCAGTCTCAGACACATGACACTTACTAGCTGTGTGACCCTGGGCAAGTCACTTATCCCCAATTGCCTCACCAAAAAGCAAAACAAAAAAAAAAAAAAAAAGAGTGACTTTGAGTGACTAAGTCATTTGATTATTATAAATGCACAAATTAAAAATAAGGAACATATGAAGAGAGATACTATCTGCATCCAGAGAAAGAACTAATAAATACAAGCATGTATAGAATAATTTTATATATATGTATATATACCTATTCGTGTCTAATGGTAGCTATCTCTAGCATGGGGGGGCGGGAAGAAAAAAAGGGAAAAATTTAAATGTTAATTTTATTATATATTTAAAAGGAATAGCAAGTTATACATAAGAGATTTGCAATTTCATGTTGTAAGTAAGGTGAATTTTAGTGTGTGCAAAGTGGATTTTTTGCTATTCTTTCTTTGAGTTTTCTTCCCAGGATCCATGGCCATGGCAATCTCTACTTCCTAGGTGTTGGATATGAGTTCTCTCAATCATGGTTGTGCAGTAGATATAGGGATGAAGTGATGTAAAATTGTGTGGCTATTGCTGGCAATATGCCTTCTTTGTCTGTTGCCTTATAAAGCAAGTGGTCACTGGTCAGGGACTGGGGACCCTCTTAGGGTTGATTGTGCAGGCTGGAATGCTGTGCATACCTTGATCTGCCCCCATCAAGGCTTGGGAGGGAGAATTTGTGTGTTTGTCTCAACCGGCCCCCATTGAGGCTTGAGGGGCTTTAGGGGAGTGCACAAGTTATGCTGGTCTCGATTGACCCCATCAAGACAGAGGGGTAGTTACCCCCCCTTCATGCCGGCCCCTGCAAGAAGGGTTGTTAGGGAATGCTGTAGGAGTTGGTGCTCCCATTTTCAGCAAACTCCCTTTGAGAAGACTAGACTAGAATAAAGTAAGCTTATTATTATTCCCCCTTATTATTATTTCCCCTTATTATGATTCCATTCCTGTTTCCCTGTCTGATCAGATCAAAAGCGAACCTGCTAGGGAGAGAGGTGCTAGAAGCCCTCCTGTGTCTTAAGAAATGGTGGAGTCGATGTGTTTACTTATCCAACACTTGTGCAATCATCTTTTTTTATTATACTATGTTGTGAAAATGTTTGCTTTATTCCATAGATTAAAAGTAAAATAAAAATCTTAAAAATCAATATATAGTTATTATAAAAAAGAGAGAACATATGGTTTGTCACCTGAGGTGGAGCCCACAAGCACCTAAGGCATGCATCTCCACTTCTAAGTGATTAATTCCTAGGAAATTTTTCTTTCTTCAAGCATAAATTTGTTTCTTTGCAACTTCTACCAATCCTTCTAGTTCTGTCCTTTGGGGTCAAACAGAAGTCTGATCACTTTTTTCAGGTCATAGACTTTCAGATAATTGAAAAGAGCTGTACTATATTCTCTAAGTCTTCCATTATTCCTTTACCTTATTCTTGTTTGTCACTGAGGTGATGACATTTGCCATTTGGTTAACTCATATCTGGATAGTCTTTAGTTTATCAATGTCTGTTGTATAACATAGCAATCAGAAATGAACACGGCACTCTAAATGACATCTAAAAGGTTAAAATCCCAAGAGGGAGCAGTGACCATGAAAAGACAAAATTATATCTAAGTCTAGCCATGAGAGAAAGGAAGAAAAGATAGGCAATTAGATTAACTAGATAAATATTAGCTGTTAATTAATATTTCTCCTTGAGATTCTCCCCTTGACCTCTAACCAAGGTGACAACTGAGATCTGCTACTGTTTCTATTTGGGCTTGGCAAGAATCTGTTAATTTCTCATCAAGGGCAGCTGTTCAAGCTGGCATCATATTGAGAGAAAAGGCAAAAAGCCTGCTATAAATAAATCAAACTTGCTCACGTGCCCTTAGAAACAACTTTGAGCCTGCAGCTCTTGTGCCCTTAGAAACAGCAAACAGGCTGTTTCCTCTGTCCTATTCACGATGAAAGATAAGAGCTAACAACAAAAAATGATATATTAGTATCTTATTTTCAGAAAGTGCAAGCAGAATTTTGCAGTCTTCACAGTGTGCTGTATTTGCATTTTTGATGGCAACAAAAAAACTACACATGTGCAAATCAAAAGTTGGTGTCTTTCTTAGAGCACATGAAAAAGATGGAGAAACATATTGAGTCTTGGCAGGTTAGAAGAGATAAATATTCCTTGGAAGAATATAGATGTCATTCAAGGAGAAATGGGGAAAAAAAGGAATTGAGAAAGAAGCAGGCATTCTTAATGTAGTGTCTGAGGGTTTGAATCAGTCAATAAGAATTTTTAAAATAAATGTTTATTGATATTTTCTATTTCTTACAACACCATAGTTATCCTAAGTATCCTTTCCATTCCCCTCTTACAGAGCCATCCCATTTAACAAACAGTATTTTCTTTAGAGAGGACAAAAAAAGTCAGCAAAGCCAATCAATACATTGAAAAAGTCTGAAAATTTATGCAGTGTGTAACACATATGGACCTTGTACCTCCATGAAGGGGTGGGTTGCAAATGTCTTTTCAAATCTCTTCATGTGAGTCCTGCTGGAACTTCACGATTTTGTTAACTTTTGATTTACTTTTGATTTTTTTGGTGTGTCATTGTTCTTTCCATTTACATTGTAGTAGTTACTAGCTGTGTGATCCTGTGCAAGTTGCTCAACCCTGTTTGCCTCAGTTTCCTCATCTGTAAAATGACTGGAAAAGGAAATGGCAAACCACTCCAGTATCTTTTCCAAGAAAACCTCAAATGAGGTCACAAAGAGTTGGACATGACTGAAAAACAACTAAATTGAGTTACTTTTCATGTTTTCTTAGTTCTGTTTACTCTGCATCAGTTCATATAGATCTTTCCATGTTTCTCTGTATTCATCATGTATATCTCTTCTTATGGCATAGTAATGCTTCATTACATTCATGTACCACAATTTGTTTAGCCATTCCCCAATTTCTACTTTGTTTCTAATTTTTAGCTATCACAAAAAATGTTGTTATGACATTTTGGAGTGTAGGAGGACTTTTTTTTCTTATTCATTGCTTCCTTGAAGTTTATACGTAATATGTAAGCTTATATATAATAGAATCTCTGGTTCAAAGAGTATGGACATTTTAGTCACTTTATTTATATAATTCCAAATTGCTTTCCAAAATGGTTGTACAATTTCACAGCTTGACCAAGAATGTATTATTGTTCTTATCTTTCCACAACCACTTGTGTGTAAAATATAACAAAAATGTAAACTGAAGCAATTGTCCGTGCATGATATCATTTATTAATGGAGGCATGCAACTTGATAATAAAGGATAGGTCAAATGGCACTGCCTCTGGCCAGAAGACCCCAAATTGAAAATGCAACTTGTTTTTATATGCATAGAACAAAGAATAGAGCAGATATTATATTATTGGCCAGAATCACAGAGATGATTATTGGTTACATCAAAGAAAGTGGACACCTCCCCCACATGGGATGAAGACCACCCCTTTCTATCTCTAAGGAATGCTTTTGTGAATTTTATGGGTCTCAGTGGCATCCTAAGGTTACTGATAAGGACCCAGGTATGTAAAATTACTAGTGACTGTGGGATGAGACAAGACTATTATTTTTTAAAAGATGGGATAAGAACAAAGTCAGTCAGTCTAGCTTCTCAAAGATATAAACTTTGCAGGAAATGCTAAGATAATGTTTTATGAGAGTATTAAGAAGAAAGTTTTTCTTTAACTAATGGTGATTGTGGGAAAACTTAACCTTTGGATCTTATTTTCTCAGAGAAAGAGAATAGATTTTAGGTTTCTTACACAGAATACAGAATATGGCTACAGAATAAAATCACTTACAGAGTAAAATCAAATATAAAATATACTATATAGAAAAACAATTATAATATAATGTGACAGTATATACGTTCATATATACTATACACTGTATAATAATTATATAATAGAATGAATATAATAAATAATAATATAATAATTCTCTCACACTTGTGAAATATTGACTATTGTGATTATTTTGGTTATTTTTGACAATTTTCAGAGAGTAGGATGATATCTCAGCATTATTTTTATTTGCATTTCTTATATTATTAATGTTATGGAGCATTTCTTCATGTAGTTGTAAATACTTTGTGGCTCTTCTTTCGAGAGCTTTGGTGATGTCCTTTGACCATTTATCTATTGGGGAATGGCTATTATATACACACAAACACACATACACACATACATATATATATATGTGTATGTGTGGATGTGCATGCATGTGTGTATGTGTGTGTAATTTATATAGCTTGGTTACCAAAGACATCAGAAAAATTTAATACAAATATTTATTTACCATTCAGCCACTTCTCTTTTTATCCTAGATGCATTAATGTTGTCTCTGCAGAAGCTTTTCAGTTTTAAATAATCAAAATGTTTATTTTATTTCTTGTACATGCCTCTCTTGTTTGGTTAAGAATATATAACTTACCCATAGCCGTGAGAGGCATATAACCTATTTCTCTTCCAATTTTTAAAAATAAGATAATCTTTAATATTGATGTCACATATCTATTTGGAATACACTGTGGAGTATGGTGTAAGGTGTTGGTCTACAGCTAATTTCTTCCAGAGTGCATTCCAGTTTCACCAGCACTTTTTATTAGATGGGGCATTTTTTCTAAGGTCAATTATGTTTTCCACTTTATTAAATACTGGGTTAACAAATACTATTATTTCTGGATCTCCCTTGTCTAATCTGTTCCATTGATCTATCTCTGTATTCTTTAACCATACCAGATGGTTTTGATGAGTGCTGCTTAAACTATAGTTTGAGAATTAACCAACACACACATACAAAACATAGTTTGAGGTCTGAAAGTGCTGTTCTCCCTTTCTAATTACTTATTTTTGTTTCCCGTGGTATTCTATGTAGATCTTTTATTTTTCCAAATGAATTTTTTATCAAGTTCTGTAAGTACCACTTTAATAATTTGATTGGTAAAGCATCAAAAATGTAAATTAATTTTGGTAGTATTAGTATTTTTATAGTGTTGACATGGCTGAATCATGAGCACTGAATATTCCTTTGACTATTTAAGTTGTTCTTTATTTCTTTCAACATTCATTTTGTAAGATTCTGAGTTCTGAAATTTTCTCCTTTCTCTATCCCCAAGACAGCAAGCAATCTGATATAGGTCATATATATACAATCATGTTAAACATAGTTCCGCATTACTCATGTTGTGAAAGAAGAAACAAAACAAATGGGAAAAACCACAAGAAAAGAAAAAAGAAAAACAAAAGTGAAAATAGTATGCTTCAATCTGCATTCAGACTCCATAGTTCTTTCTCTGCTTGTGGATAGCATTTTCCATCACATGTCTTGCCTAATTGTCTTGGATCATTGTATCGCTGAGAAGTCTATCAAAGTCGATCATCGAACAATGTCGCTGTTACTGTGTACAGTGTTCTGGTTTTGGTCACTTCACTCAAAATCAGTTCCTGTAAGTCTTTCCAGGTTTTTCTGAAATCTGCCTGTTCACCATTTCTTATAGCACAATAGTATTTCATTACATTCATATATCACAACTTGTTCAGCCATTCCCCAATTGATGTTCATCTTCTCAATTTCTAATTCTTTGCCACCATAGAAAGAGCTACTATAAATATTTTTGTACATGTGAGTCTTTTCTCCTTTTATATGATCTTTGGGATACAGATGTAGTAGTGGTATTGCTCAATCAAAGGGTATACACAGTTTCATAGCCCATTGGGTAAAGTTCCAAATTGTTCTCCAGGATGGTTAAATCAGTTCACAACACCATTAACAATACATTAGTGTTCCAATTTTCCCACATCTTCTCCAACATTTAAAATTTTCCTTTTCTGTCCTATTATCCAATCTGATAAATATAAGATGGTACCTCAGAGTTGTTTTAATTTGCATTTCTCTACTTATTCTTGATTTAGAGCATTTTTTCATGTGACTATAGATAGCTTTAATTTCTTCCTCTGAAAACTGCCTGTTCATTATCCTTTTACCATTTATCAATTGGGAAATGACTTGTATTCTTATAAATCTGACTCAGTTCTTTATATATTTGAGAAATGAGGGCAGTAAAAATTGTTTCCCAGCTTTCTACTTTCCTTCTAATCTTGGTTGCATTGGCTTTGTTTGTGCAAAACCTTTTTAATTTAATGTACTCAAAATTATCCATTTTGCATTTCATAATGTTCTCCATTTCTTGTTTGGTCATAAATTCTTCCCTTCTCCATAGATCTGACAGGTAAACCATTCCTTGCTCTCCTAATTAGCTTATGGTATCACACTTTATATCCATATCATGTACCCATTTTGACTTTAGCTTGGCATAGGGTGTGAGATATTGGTCTATGCCTAGTTTCTGTCATACTATTTTCCAGTATTCTCAGCAGTTTTTGTCAAATAGTGAGTTTTTATCCTAGAAGTGGGTTCTTTAGGTTTATCAAATAGTAGATTACTATAGTCATTTACTACTGTGTCTTGTGTACCTAACCTATTCTACTGATCCACCACTTTATTTCTTAGCCAATACCAAATAGTTTTGGTGATTGCTACTGTATAATATAGTTTAGATCTGGTATAGCTAGGCCACCTTACTTTGTATTTTTTTCATTAATTTTCTTGATATTCTGGACTTTTTATTCTTCTAGATAAATTTTGTTGTTTTTTTCTAACTCCATTAAATAATTTTTGGTAGTTTAATTGGTATAGCACTGAATAAGCAAATTAATTTGGGTAGAATTGTCAGCCTACCCATGAGCAATTGTTATTTTTCCAATTGTTTAGATCCAATTTTATTTGTGTGAAAAGTATTTTGTAACTGTGTTCATAAAGTTCCTGGATTTATCTTGGCAGGTAGACTCCCAAATATTTTATATTGTCTACAATTATTTTAAATGGAATTTCTCTTTCTATCTCTTGCTGCTGGGTTTTGTTGGTAATGTATAGAAATGCTGATGATTTGTGTGGGTTTATTTCATATCCTGCAAATTTGGTAACATTGTTAATTATTTCAACCAATTTTTTAGTTGATTCTCTAGGATTTTCTAAGTACACCATCATTTTTTTTTCTAGAATGGGGTTAATTAAGTAAGGGTAAGCAATGTCATAGCTATGGCATATCAAGGTGCTAGCATGGCTTTTTAAAATTTGTTTTTATTTTTTTAACTGATGCCTTTTCTTTTACCATCAGTCATATCAGACAATATAATTTCCTTCTGCCTTCCCTTCCATCATCACCCACCCTTCCCTGTTCTTTCTCCTTTGCCCTCCTACTTTACTATAGGGTAAGATAAAATACCCAACTGAATATGCATGTTATTCCCTCTTTGAGCTCCTTGATATTTGAATTGTTTCTTTCTGGCTGCTTGCAGTATTTTCTGCTTGACTTGATAGTTTTGGAATTTGGCTACAATATTCCTTGGAGTTTTCATTTTTGGATCTCTTTTAAAAGGTGATTGGTGGATTTTTTCAATGACTATTTTCTTTAACTAGTACTAGGATATTAGGACAGTTTTCCTTGATAATTTCTTGAAAGATGCTGTCCAGGGTCTTTTTTAAAAATTAATTTATTTTTAGTTTTCAACATTCACTTCCATAAGCTTTTGAATTTTAAAATTTCTCCCTCTCCCTCTCCTCCCCCCTTCCCAAGACAGCATGCAATCTGATAAGGTTCTACTTATACATTCATATTAAGCATCTTTTCATATTAGTCATGATGTAAAGAAGAATTAGAACTAATGGGAAAAACCACAAGAAAGAAGAAATAAAACAAAACAACAAAAGAAAAGGAGGCAAATAGTATGCTTCCATCTGCATTCAGACTGCATAGTTCTTTCTCTGGATGTGGGTAGCATTTTCCATCATGAGTCTTTGGAGTTGTCTTAGATCCTTGCATTGCTGAGAAGAGCTAAGTCTATCAAAGTCAGTCATCGCACAACGTGGCTGTTACTGTGTACAATGTTCTCTTGGTTCTGCCCACTTCACTCAGCATCAGTTCATGTAAGTCTTTCAGGTTTCTCTGGAATCTGCCTGCTCATCATTTCTTATAGCACAATAGTATTCCATTACATTCATATACCAGAATTTGTTCAGCCTTTCCCCAATTGATAGGCATCCCCTCAATTTCCAATTCTTTGCCATCACAGAAAGAGCTGCTATAAATATTTTGTACGTGTGGGTCCTTTTCCCATTTTTATGATCTCTTTGGGATGCAGCCCTAGTATTGGTATTGCTGGGTCAAAGGGTACACACATTTTTATAGCTCTTTGGGCATAGTTCCAAATTGCTCTCCAGAATGGTTGGATCAGTTCCCAACTCCACCAACAATACATAGTGTTACAGTTTTTCCATATCTTCTCCAATGTTTATCATTTTCCTGTTTTGTCATGTTAGCTAATCTGATAGGTGTAATGTGGTACCTCAGAGTCACTTTGATTTGCGTTTCTCTAATCAACAGTGATTTAGAGCATTTTTTTCATATGACTATAGACAGCTTTAATTTCTTCTTCTGAAGACTGCTCCAGGCTGTTTTTTTTTTTTTATCATGGGCTTCAAGTAGTCCAACACTGCTTAAATTATTTCTCCTGTACCTATTTTCTAGTTCAGTTGTTTTTCCAATAAAGTATTTTACATTTTTCTGTTTTTTTCATTCTTTTGGTTTTATTTGACTGATTCTTCATGTCTTATAGAGTCATTCACCTTCACTTGTCCAATTCTAATTTTTAAGGAATTATTTTTTAGTTAGCTTTTGTACCTCTTTTCCCAATTGGCCAATTCTAATTTTAAAGGAGTTGTTTTCTTCAGTTGATTTTTGTGCTTCCTTTTCTAAGCTGTTGATGCTTTTTTCATAATTCCCCTGCAGAACTCTCATTTTTTTTCCTAATTTTTCTTAGTTGATTTTCTTTTATTTGATTTTTAAAATCCTTTTAGAGCTCTTCCAAGAGGACTTTTTGGGCTTGAAACCAATTCATATTCCCCTTTGAGGCTTCACATGTAGGCATTTTGACCTTTTTTTCCTCTTGTGAGTTTGTGTTTTGATCTTCCCTATTGCCATAATAGCTTACTATGGTCAGGGCTCTTTTTCATTTTTTGCTAATTTTTAAAAGTTTAGCTCTGCCTCTGGGGCACCAGGGGTACTGTCCCAAGCTCCTTGTCCTGGGGGCTAGGGACCTAGTCACTAACTTTCTGTACAGGGGTCTCTGGACCTGGCAACTTACTCACTATTCTTAGATAGCCTGGTCTAATCATGTCTGTTGTGCCCTGAGTTTCGAAGCTGATAGTTTGCCGGCTGGGCTGAGGCTGGTGGCTTCACAGCTGGCCTGCTGTGTCAGTAGCCTGCTGAGCCAGGATGGCCAGGCCTTTGTTGTGATGTGTGCTGTGGCTGAGAGCCTCCAACTGGCTTACCTGGACACTGTCTGTGCTGGGCTGCACTCCCCTTTTACCCAAATGAGACATAGCTTTCCTGAAATACTTTTAAGTTATTTTAAACTGGAAAATTCTTTCACTATGTCTTTTTGTGGGTCCTGTCATTCCAGAATCCATTTAGAGGTTTGATTTAAAGTTGTTTCTGAGGGATACTGGGAAGAGCGCAGGCAACTTCCTGGCTTTTTTCTGCTATCTTGGCTTTCAATATTCTTTATTTCTTTAGGGGGCACTTTGTAATCTAATCTACATGTCTTTTGTGTGCTTTGAGACATTACTCCCCAGATATCCTATGCATTTTGTAATTATTTGAAATGCTATTTTCCTTTCAACTGTTTATTCTTGTATTTTGTTATTATTATATATAAATGATGTTGATTTTTTCAGGATTTGTTTTGTAGCCTGCAACCTTGCTGAAGCTATTTTCTCAATTAGTATCTTTGCTGACTCCTCAAGATTTTCCAAGTAAATCATCATATCATCAACAAGTAATCATTGTTTTATCTCCTCTTTACCTATCATTTCTTTAATTCCTTTCTTTTCTCTTATTGCTATTGCCAGTATTTCCAGAACTATATCAAATAGTAGTAGGGAAAGTAGACATCCCATATTTATTGGAAGTTCTATTGTATTCACCTTACACATAATACTCACTTTTAGTTTTAGATAGGTGCTTTCTATGATATTAAAAAAGGTTCTTCTATGTCTATACTTGTAAGGTTTTTAGCATAAAAGATGATTTCACTTTGTCAAAGGCCTTCTCTGCTTCTATCGAAATAATCATGTAGGTTTAGATCTTTTGATTTTTAATATGATAAATTATATTGTTTGTTCTCCTAATGTTGAACAAGCCTTACACCCCTGGTATAAATCCTACTTGGTCATAATGAATTATTTCTTGGATAAATTTGTGCTAGTCTGTTTCATTGGATTTAAAAAAAAAATTTTAGTCAATTTTCATTAATGATATTGACCTATAGTTTTCTTTCTGTGTTTTATCTTTCCATAATTTAGGTATTAGAACCATATCCATCTCAAGAAAGGAATCTAGTAGGGTTGCTTCTTAAATTTGGAGAGTAATTTATATTGTATGGGTGATAACTACTCTTTAAATATTTTATAGAATTTCCCTGTAAATCCAGGACAAGGATTTTCTCCTCCCTCTTTGGTAGTTCATTTACTGCTAGATCTATCTCCTTTTGTGAAATTGGGTTATTTAAGATCTCTATCTGGTCTTCAGATAATTTGTTTACTGTATTTTTGAAGTATGCTTGATTTTCTTAGCATAAAACTATGGAGAAAATGTTCTGATTAATCTTTTAATTTCTTCTGGTTTTGCTGTGATTTCACCTTGCTCATCTCCTATTTTATTGATTTGATTTTCTTCTCTTTTCTTTTTTAATCAGATTGCCTAAAGGCTTAATGATTTCATTAATCTTTTCAAAGAACTATATTTTATTTTTTTTAATTTCTATTTTTTTGTTTCTATTTTACATACCCCCGCCCAATTTTAATATCATCTCTCCTGTGCTTATTTTAGGGTTTTCCAAGTTTGTTTATTTTTGGATTTTCTGGGTTTTTTAAATACACATTCAGTTTCTTAACCTTCCTTTTAAAAAAAATTGTCAATGTATTTTGTGAGGATGTGATTTTCCCCCTGAGGATTATTTTAGTTGAATCCCAGAAATTCTGATATGTTGTTTAATTGTTTCTATGATTTGTTCTTTGACTACACATTATTTAAAATTGCATTGTTAAGTCACTATTTGGATCTTTTTCTTTTGTTTGTGGTCCTTGAACCAATTTTATTGTGTTATGGTCTGTAAAGGATGTATTAACTCTTTCTTTTTACATTTGTTTACAATACTTCCATGCCCAGTACAGGGTCAAATTTTTACAAAAGTTCCATGTGATAAAGAATGTGTCCTGTTTAGAAGGAGCCATGAGTCTTTTGACCTTAATATCTCCAGAAATTTATTCAGTTCTATATTTTCCTTTTTTTCTCTTTGTATTAGATTTATTCAAAACTGATAGAGAGATTTTGAAGACTTCTTTATTGTGTTACTATCTGTGTCTTCTCGAATTTCAGATATTTCCTTTAAGAATTTGAATTCTAAGTCATTTGGAGCATATGTGTTTATTGCTTTGATCTGTTGTTTATGATTTCTCTCAACATAATATAATTTCCTTATTTATTTCTTTGTATATTTTGAATGCTTGTTTTCACCTTTTCAGATTGCATGGTGGTAACTCCTGTTCTTTTGGGATTCATTTGATATATAGTAATTTTTTTCAATCTTTCAGTCTTATTTTGTGTATATTTTTGTTTTTTAAATGTGTTTCTTGTGAGCAACAGATTGTAGGATTTTATTTTCTCATCCAATCTGTCCCTTTTTCATTTTATTGGATTGTTTAATCCATTCACATTTGAAGTTATGAGTTAGGTTTATATATTTCTGCTTCTGTCTCTAAAATCATCTTTTTCAAGTTATGATTTTTTCTTCTTCATCTGTAAACACAGTATTATGCTCCTTTTATTACTTTTCTTTAATCTTTTTTTTAAGGTGGCCCTGTCCCCACTATCTCTTTCCCTCTAATCACTGCTCCCCTCTTCCCCCTTTATTTCTATTTTTTTCCTGTAGGGTTTTATTTATTCTTTTTTTCTACTGTTTCTATCTGGTTATATATTTCTTCCCTCCTCTTTCTTCCTCTCAGTTTGTCAAGTAGATTTCTAGTCTTCTGCCCCTCACCTAGTCCTATTCATTAATTTCTTAAATTTCATTTTTGCGACTCTTTCCAAAAAGAATTTCTCTCACTCTCTCCATTATCTACCCTTTCTTTCTATCAATTCTAGATCCACATTATCTGATTTGAGACCCTAAATTTTCTGTTCTCTCCCTTTTCTCTGTATTTCTCAGTAATTAAAGTTTTCAAGATAACAGTTCTAGGGTTACCTCTATAGGTACTTACTGCCACTGTTTTCTAGGGCTTGCCCCAGGGAATCTCCTTTTCTATTATGCCTCAATCCAAGAACAATGTCATTTATTGCAGGCATCAGAGAGGACACTACCCCATGATAGGGGTCCACCCCACTAAGTTCCTGATTATGCAGCCCACTACTTCCTAGTGTCTCTGCTGTCTTACACCTCCAGATGTCAGTTGCTCCCAGGGGTTACAACTCCCCTTCCTTACAGTGTAAGATAAGCATATTCTTCAAGCACCAAATTCCTCAGGTCTCATTCATCTCCCTTCACTGACCATCTCTCTTCACCTGCAAAAGCACTCATCAATAGACTCCCTCCCACTGCCAAAGTGAGACCTTTTTCCTTTCTATCCACCCTTTCATCCTTTTTTTTCCCTCCTCCTTACCCAATCACTTCTGAGCTTTTCTCTTTATGAGACCATAGAAGTCACTTTCTCATCATTGCTTGCTCTTGACTTGCATCACACACTCCTCTCTTTCTCATGCTCTCCCCTTTTATGTACTCTCCTATTTTGTATTGTAGTCCCACAAAAGGAGCATTGATTCACCTGTGGGCAGGGTGTTGCGAACATCTGTCTATAATGTTCCCTGTCTGCTGCTTCGCTCTTACTTTTACCAGATTTCTGCCTGAACCCCTGTCTCTTTGTGTACAATTAGAAATAAGCCTCATTGGTCTTTCTGTGGTCACTCTTTTGCTGTTGCTGTCTTTGCTTACTGCATTGATTCAGTCCTCCTACATTTCTGTTGTTTAGGGTATCCAAGAAGTAAATAATCTCTTCAATTCTGGTTTTCTTTCTAGAAATGTTTAAAAATCTTCTTTATCATTGAACATCCATCTTTTGTCCTGTATGGTTAAGCATAGATTTACAGGATTAGTCACCCTGGCATACATCATGAGTTCCATTTGTCTTCAGAACATATTATTCCATTGCCTCCTAGGTTTTCTTTTTTATGTGTACTTTTAAAAATATTATTTATTTTCAAAATACTTTTCTTTTTTTTGGGTTAGGCAATGGGGTTAAGTGACTTGCCCAGGGTCACACAACTAGTAAGTGTTATGTGTCTGAGACCAGTTTTGAACTCAGGGCCTTTTGACTCCAAGGCTGGAGCTCTATACACTGCACCACCTAGCTGCCCCCAAAATACTTTCAAAAAAATAGTTAAGAATGTTCTCCCTTTCTTTTGCCTTTCCCCATATCCACTGAGAAGGCAGGAAATATAATATCAATTATACATGTGAAATCATGTAAAACATGTTTTATTATTAGTCATGTTGCAAAAAAGGCAAGAAAAAGTATATATATGTGTATACATGTATGTATATACATACATACATACATATATACATACATACATACATACATACTTCAGTCTGCACTCAGACTCCAAGACTCAGACTGTCTCAGGAGGTACATGACATTTTTCATCATTGAGAGCAAGCAATCTGATATAGGTTACATATGTGCCAACATGTAAACATGTTTCTATATTATCGCTGTTGTTTGTCCTTCATTCTCAAAGAGGACCATGACATCAGGGAGGTGATGCCATAACATGCAATTGTGGAAGAAACTTGAGCCAAAAGAAAGAAAGTGAAAAAAAGTATGCTTCAGTCTGTATTTAGATGCCATCAGTTCTTTCTCTGGAAGGAGATAGCATTTTTCATCATGAGTCCTTTGGAATTGTCTTGGATCATTGTATTTGTCAGAATAGCTAAGTCATTCACAGTTGATCATCGTACGATATTGCTGTTACTGTATACAATGTTCAGGTTCTATTCTTTCACTTTGCACCGGTTCATATAGGTTTTCCCAGGTTTTTCTGAAACATTGTTGCACATCATTTCTCATAGAACAATAGTATTCCATCACAATCATATACCACAACTTATTCAGACATTCTCCAATTGATGAACATCCCTTCAATTTCTAATTCTTTACCATCACAAAAAGAGCAACTATAAATATTTTGGCGCACATAAGTCCTATTTCCTTTCTTTTTAATCTCTTTGAGATATAGACCTAGTAGTGGCATTGCTGGGTCAATGGGTATGCACTTTTATAGTCCTTTGGGCATGGTTCCAAATTGCTCTCCAGAATGTTTGAATCAGTTCACAACTCCATAAAAAATGCATTACTGTCCCAATTTTCCCACATCCCCTCCAATATTTGCCATTTTCTTCATGTTAGGCAATCTTATAGGTGTTGGGTAGTACCTCAGAGTTGTTTTAACTTGTATTTCTCTAATCAATAGTGATTTAGATCCTTTTTGTATAACTATTGGTTTCTTCTGAAAACTTCATAATCATTGACCCATTTATCAATAGAGAATGAAATGTATTTTTATAAATTTAACTCAGTTCCTTTTAGATTTGAGAAATGATGCCTTTATAAGAGAAACTTACTATAAAAATTCTCCCTACACCAGTTTCTTGCAATTTGGCTCCATTGATTTTTTTTTTGTTTAAAACCTTTTTAATTAAATGTAGTCAAAATTATCCATTTTACTTCTCCATGGTCCTATCTTTTTTTTTGTCATAAATTTTTCCCTTATCCATTGATTTAACAGGTAAAAAATGTTTTTTTTTCATAATTGGCTTATGATGCCACCCTTTATGCCTAAATCATGTACCCATTTTCACCTTATTTTGGTATATAGTATGAGATGTTGGTCTATTCTTAGTTTTTGCCAACCTGTTTTCCAGTTTTCCCAGCAATTTTTATCAAGTATTGAGTTTTTGTCCTAAAAGTGTGTATTGTTGGGTTGATCAAACATTAGATTATTATGGTCATTTGCTACTGTGTATTATATACCTAATCTATTCCATTGATACATTACTCTATTTCTTAATCAATACCATTTTTTCTATGATTACAGCTTTTGAAATATAGTTTGAAATCTGGCATTGTTAGACTGTCTTCCTTAACATTTTTTCCATTAAATCTCTTGATATTTTTCACCTTTTGTTTTTTCAGATGAATTTTATTATTATTTTTCTAGGTCTATAAATTTTTTTTTGATAATTTGATTGGTGTGGCACTGAATAAGTAAATTAATTTAGATAGAATTGTCATTTTTATTATATTGACTTGACCTACTCATGAACAATTAATTTCTTTAATTGTTCATATCTGTCTCCATTTGTGTGAAAAGGGTTTTGTAATTATGTTCATATAATTCCTGGGATTGTCTTGGCAGAAATACTTCTAAGTATTTTATATTGCCTGCAGTTATTTTAAATGGAATTTCTCTTTCTATCTCTTTCTGCTAGACTTTGTTGGTAATATATGGAAATACTGATGATTTATGTGGATTTATTTTATACTCTGCAACTTTGCTAAAGTTGTTGTTTAAAATAGTTTTCAGTTGAGTGTCTAGGATTCTTTAAGCATACTATCATATCATCTGCAAAGAGTGATAGTTCTGTTTCCTTATAGCCTATCCTAATTCTTTCAATTTCTTGTTCTTCCCTTATTGCTACACCTCGTATTTTAGTACAATGTTGAATAATAGTTGTGATAATGAACATCTTTGCTTCACCTTTGATTTTACTGGGAAGGCTTCTAGCTTATCCCCATTATAGTGCTTACTGATGGTTTTTAGACTGACACTGCTTATCATTTTAAGGAAAGTGTTTTTAAATGTGTATTGTATTTTGTCAAAAGCTTTTTCTACATCTATTGAGATAATCATATGATTTTGTGGTTTTATTATTTGATATGGTCAATTTTGTTGATAGTTTTCCTAATATTGAACCAGCCTTGCATTCCTGGCATAAATCCCACCTGGTCACAGTGTATTATCCTATATGTTGCTGTATTTTCTTTGCTAATATTTTATTTAAAATGTTTGCATCACACTTAGATTCTCATAATCTAGCCTAAAGCTCAGATTCCTATAATCTAGACACTAGCTCACAATATGACAGATATTCTAATAAACCTTGTCTTTGGCTGAAAGAAGGCTTGGGTCGAATTCTTTCAGGCAGGACCCACGTGTTCTGATTTTGAGGTCCTAGTACCTCTAAACCTTTAAACTTCAACATTTTGGTGGCCCATGGGGAAACTGCCTAACCCCAAGTTCTTCTCTAGCCAAGACTGGAAGGTATGTAAGCCTCTCCTTCCACCTCCTTTCTTGCTCTGCAGTTGAGGTCGCTCTCCAAGCACCAAGGTTTGGAGGTGCTTTTTGGGCAGACAGTTACAAGGCTGTCTCACACTCAGCCTGACACTCTTAGGCTCTCGGTCCACTGGGTTGGTTTGAGGCCATGGACCTGGGTACACCTTCCACAGTATAGAGGACAAAGATGGATGCCCTATCAGGAAGTGTGTGCCCAGTTCTATCAGTTCTCTCAGCACTAGGGAACTGGGAAAAACTGTAGTTGCTTTTTGGTTCCCTGAGGCTTACTCCCTTCCCTCTACACCCCTGAATCCTCCTTCATGCAGGTTACAGGGAAAAGTTAGAACTGCTAGAAATATCTTGTCAGATTCTGGAGGTTTTGTGATTGATCATTAAGGAGTTTTGAAACTCCTCCTTACAACCCTGGTCACTCCTTTCTCCCACTCCCTTCCCTTGAGTCAAGAGGGCATCTGTTAATTCCCCTCATAGGAAAAAAGTTTCACCCTTTACCTCTCACCTTTGATTTTACCCTCCCCCAACCTGGGAAAGGAAGGAGGGAGGAGGGGCAGCAACTACAGCATGGGCCCCCCTGGCAATGGCCTTGGGCCCTAGGGAAACATTTGCCTGAAAGCATCACCTAGGTTCAGCACATCCTGCTCAAGGTAATGAAACTAGCCTCTGAAATTGGGTAAACAAGCTCTTTTAAATTTGTAGTTTTTTTTGGATTTTTTTTTTTTGGCCAGGCAATGAGATTAAATGACAGCTAGTTAAGTGTTATGTGTCTGAGGCCGGATTTGAACTCAGGTCCTACTGAATCCAGGGTCGGTTCTCTATCCACTGCACCACCTAGTTGCCCCTAAATTTGTAGTTTTAACTGTTAATGATGAGATGTTGATTCTCAGTATGAAGTAATCTGGAAATGCATTTAACAAAACTGAAGTCACCTGATTGGTAATGGGTTTGTGTCAAGTTTCAAATTGGTGAACTTTTTGTATCAGCTATGTCAAACAATTTTTCATAATTTGGTTACCGCTAAAATAATTTGGCTATTGTTAGTTACTGTTTTAATGTGTAAACTAGCCAAAAAGCTTGTTTGGGTTATGTTTGGCTTGCTGAGAATTTGCAAGTGTAAAGAAATCTTTAATGATTGACTTTTTACACCAGGACAAATTTAAGTTTGAAATATAAAACCTGGAAAAGTCTTTCCTAAGCTGTGATTAGTGAAACTTTGCTGTTTGAGGTAAAAGCTCCTAGGATTTTATTTTGAGTTGTTTGATGGATCATAATCCATCAATAATCAATAATCCACCATCTGAGAGAAATGCCACAAGCTACTCAGAGAGAATGTGGTACTGGTGGGAAGTCAGCTTTGAGAAAAGCTAAAAGGACAATTTTAACCTCAGTCTAAGATGGGATCCTCCTGGCTCAGTTTCCCCATTATGTTCCTTTGAAAAGGAATGTTACCCACCTGGCTATTCCTGAGTCTGACTATGAGGTGGATTTGATGCTACATGGTTGGAAAACTGAATTTTCTGAATCTAAATAGAGCTAAGGGTGTTTTGCCCTGTCATTTGGGCCTGCAGTCTTTTCTGTCAGATTTGTGTCTTCCAGACTACAGGCCATTCACCTACAGTTAATAGGAAACAGCAGGTACCAGCCAATGTCCCCCCATCATTCCCTGGATGCAGCCTGTGCTCAGTTCCAGTCAACTTCCTCTTTGGGACCCCCTTGAGTCAGGGATAGCTCTACTCCCCTTGCCAGCAGAAAGCAGTTTCAGAAGCCAAGATCTTCACTCCTTACCCCAAAAGAATTTGGGTCCCATTTTTTTGAGGGGGGGAATGATGAGGTTGGAATCTGGACCCCAGAAAGGAAAAACCCTGGACTTACCCACATGGCCAAATCTCTGGCCTTTGCCTGAGGCTATAATCCCATCAACTGACCTTTAGTTGTGGCTATGACCCAATCTCTCAATTACCCTTAACTGAACCTAGCTCTCCATTGTCTTACCTCCCTATGGGCCCAGGTTACTTCCCACCCTTAACCCTATCTAAGCTCCAGTCCTCCTTGGCCAAGTGGTCCAGGTCCCTGGAATTCTATTATCTCATAGACTACTTGGCCACTCCTAGATCCCTCCACTAGTCTTTCTGTATGTAAGGTCCATCTTGTCTCCACTTAGATTCTTATAATCTAACCAAAGGCTCAGATTTTTGTAATCTAGCCACTTCTAATAAACCTTGTCTTTGTCTGAAAGAAAAAAAAATAAAATGTTAGCATCAGTATTCACCTAGGAAATAGGTCTATAGTTTTCTTTCTCTATTTTTGCTCTAACTGGTTCAGGCATCCAAACCAGATCTGTGTCATAAAAGGAAATTAATAGGACTCCTTCTTTACCTATTTTTCCAAATAGTTTATTTAGTATTGGAATGAATTATTCTCTAATGTTTGTAGAAGGGACTGCTAGGTGGTGCAGTGGATAAAGCACTGGTGCTATAGTCAGGAGGACCTGAGTTAGAAGCTGGTCTTAGACAGTTACTAGCTGTGTGACCCTGGGCAAGTCAATTAACCGTAATTGCCTTTAAAAAAAGCCACTTTCAAAAAAACAACAACAAATAAATGTTTGGTATTCATTTTTGAATCCATCTGGTTTCTTCAGTTTATTTTTCTAAGACAGGCTTATTTAAGTACTCTATTTCCTCTTCAATTAATCTGGTCAGTTTATATCTTTGTAAATATTTATCCATTTCACTTAGCTTGTTAGATTTATTGGCATTTAATTGGACAAAGTAGCTCCCTGTTGGATAAGATAGGTTTATATCTCTAACTGAGTGTGTATGGTATTCTATCTTTGAACAAAGTTCAATCAGAATGAGGTTCAAGTGCTGCCCACCACCCCTGCCCCCATTTTTCCTTCCACTGTAAAATATTTCCTTATGCACCTTTTATGTGAGATAATTTTCCCCATAGTTCTTCTCTCTTCCCCTTTCTCCATGTGCATCCCTCTTACTCACCCCTTAATTTTTTTAAGATCAACCCACCTTAGTTAACTTACTTTCATGTCCTCTGTTTATGTATACTCCTTCCAATTGCCCTAATAATAAAACTCTTGACTTAGTAGTTACAAGTTTCATCCCATATAGGAATATAAATAGTTTAACCATGTAAAGTCTCATTATTTCTCTTGTCTGTTTACCTTTTTATGCTTCCTTTGAGTCTTGTATTTGGAAATTAAAATTTCTATTTAGTTTTGGTCTTTTCATCAGGAATGCAAGAAAGTCTTCTATTTCATTAAAGATCCATTTTTTTCCCCTGAAAGGATTATACTCAGTTTTTCTGGGTAGGTGATTCTTGGTTATAATCCTAGTTTCTTTGCTTTCTAGAACATCACATTCCAAGCCCTTCTATCCTTTGATGTAGAAGCTATTAAATCTAGTGTGATCCTGACTGTGGCTGGACGATATTTGAATTGCTTCTTCCTGGCTGCTTGCAATATTTTCTCCTTGACTTAAGAGCTCTGGGATTTGGCTATGAAATTCCTGAGAGTTTTCATTTTGTGATGTCTTTCAGGAAGTGATCAGTAGTTTTTTTTTTCTATGTTACCCTCTGGTTCTAGGATATCAAGCAGTTTTGCTTGATAGTTTCTTGAAATATGACTTTTTTATCATGACTTTAAGGTAATACAATTATCTCTACTGGATTTATTTTCCAGGTCAGTTGTTTTTCCCATGAGATATTTCACATTTTCTGCAATTTTTTTCTTTCTTTTCATTTTGTTTTATAGTTTCTTGGTGTCTCATGGAGTCATTAGTTTCTATTAATCCAATTCTGATTTTTAAGGAGTTATTTTCTTCAGTGAATTTTTGTATCTCTTTTTTTCCATTTGTCCACTCTCCACAGCAACTTTTCAAACCTTCTTATTCCTCTTTGAGCCTCCCTGGAACCCTTCCCTTCAATTTCCCCAGTTTATTATTTCATTCTTCAACAAAGCCCTTCTCAGCTAAGCTCCACAAGGAACTGGTCTACACTAAGTCCCCTCCACTTCCTCTTCCCTGGCTCTTTTAAACACTTTGCAACTTCCAGTCTCATCTTCAACTGAAACCATCTTTTCCAAAGTTACCAATGATCTCTTGATTGTCCAACTGATTGGCTTTTTCTCCATTTTTCTTCTTGACATCTCTGTGGCATTTGCTACTGTTAATTATCTTCTCCTCCTGGGTATAGCATCTATTTCACAGGGTTGTTGTATGAATCAAGAGAAATAATATACACAGTCCTTTGTAAATTTTAAAGACTATATAAATTCTAGCTATTGGTATTACTTTCTCCTCTCTAGGTTTTTATAACATTGCTCTCTATTCATTTTACTCTTATTTTTCTGATTAGTCTTACAATTTTATTTGGTGTTTCTTCATCCACATCATAGCCAGTAACCATAAGTATCTTACAAGATTTTATTATGAGCCCTCTAGAACTATCTGTTTGGTGGGCTAATATGATGTCCTTGGGTTAACATGAGAAAGGGCTACTGACACAATCAGATGAAAGTATATAATGTATATTTGGCAGAAAACTCCAACAATGATGGTATCTATTATGTTTGCGAATATGACCTATGTTTTTAGTATACTTTGTATAGCTCCCATAGTAACATCTTTATGTCTTTTTATGTAATTGATATATTAAGGTCATAGATTTAAAGCTAAAATGGAACTCATTGGCCACCTAGTCCAAACTCATAATTTTATAAATCAGGAAATGAAGACCTATATAGACTAAGTAAATTTCCCAGGCATAGAGGTAAGTGGAAAAAATTGTGGATTTGAACCCTAGTCCTCTGACTACAAATCCAGAGCAATTTCTGCTATACTGCATTGGTTATCCCAACACATGGGAAAATGCTTTGAAAAACACTATTCAGATGTCATTTGGTGAAGTAACTAATAAGCATAAAAGTTACATTTTACATTTGAAAAGCACTTTATGATTAATTTTGTGATTTACCTTTTAGAAATATGGTGCATGCATATACAGGGTAGGAATTCACATTGATTCAGGCATCAGATATTTTAAAACAGCCATGTTTATTTTGGGATAGGAACTTAGCACGAAACCATGTCCACATAAATAGCTTTTTTTTTTTTTTTTTTTTTGCTTTTGGACAAAGACACTGCAGAATGAGAAGCAGATAAAATATAAATTTTCTTGAGCATTAATATGCTCTGGGTAACATAGAAAGACTTGCCTAAATGGGTGCAATAATTAAAAAGAAAGGAATATAGAGAAGAAAACATTCAAGAGAATAGAATGTAGGAGAATTAAAGTAAACTCTCATATATGGATAGGATGAACTCATCTATAAATGGAAAAGATTAGAAGAATGGATTAGAAAACAAAATCCAACAATATGTTGCTAAAAAGAAATACGCTTAAAACATAGACTCACGCAGAGTATTGGAGCACAATCTATTATATCTATGTTAAATACACATGCAAAAAAAAAAACATGGTTGGCAATCATTATTTTGGAGAAGGCAGAAGCAAAAAATGGATTTAATTAAAAGAGATAAGGAGGGAAACTATTTTGTTGAAAGGTAATATAGATGATAAATTGATTTCTTAATTTATATGCAATTAATAATATACCTTAGAAATCATTAAAATAAATTTCAAGGAGATATAAACAACACAACTATAATAATGAGGGAACTAAATTTATACCTACTTTTGTTTAGCCTTAAATAAATACAACCAAAAAATTAACAAGGAAAATGCTAAGAACTTGAAGAGAACTTAACAATTTTTAATAGAAATAGAAATAACATATATATATTTCTCAGTTGTTCCTGATAGTTTTATAAAAAATTAATCATGGTTTTAGAACATAAAAAGCTCACAAATGCAAAAAAAAAATAGAAATATATAAATCCTGTACTTATTACATTGCAAGAAAATTATATTAAATATAGGATCATTGAAAATGTGTTCATATCAACTACAGACTAAATAACAATGCCAAAGAATTGTTGGGTCCAAGAACAAATCACAGAAATTATAGAAAATTTCTTGCAAAATAATTACAACAATAGGACAACATTACAAATTTTTTGGAATACATTTAAGTAGTCCTTAAGGAAAAAATATATTTCCAAACACTTTTATTAACAAAAAGAGGGAAGAATATATCAACGAATTGGGAATTCAATACTAGAAAACCAATGTATTAAAGAACCTAATTAAACAATAAAATAAAAATCTGGCCAATTAAATTTAAATAATTAATTTTGAGATGAAAAACACCAAACTTATAAATAAATTAAGAACTGCTTAAACATAATTTAGTTAACTTGATTAAAAAGAGGAAAGGAAAGCCAAATTACTCATATCAAAAATGAAAAAGAAATAAAATATGTTATTAGATTCTATAAGGCCCAACTATATGCTGCCAAAACCAACTACTTAAATGAAACAAATTAATATTTGCAAAAATATAAAATATCCAAAACCTAATAAGAAATAGAGAATTTAAGCAACCTACCTTCAGAGAATTATTGATTAAGCCATAAATGAGTTCCCAAAGAAAAAAACCTTTAAGATAAGAGGGATTCAAAAGCAAATCATATCAAACATTCAAAGAACAATTAATTCCAATATTATTTTTATAAAAATATCAAAAGAAAGGATACTAATAAATTCCTTCTTTGACACAGATATAGTCTTGATACACAAATCAGGGAGTAGCAAAAATGAAAAAAAAAACCTATAGATTAACATCTCTATTTCTATTTGACAGAGTACTAGAAATTCTGGCTAAAACAGCAAGGCAAGAAAAAGAAATAAAAGGAATAAACATAGGTAAAGAAGAAACAAAATTATCTTTTTTTTTTTTGCATTTAACAGTGACTTTCTTGGCACTCAGTGCCTGAAAGCCAGATGTTACATTTTATTCTCTTCCCCAGAGGTCTCTGGCACACTTAATAGTGTTTGGGGAGCACTGTTTGGGGAATTTAATTTTGTCTATCTTTGGTTCAGACAAAATATACTTACGTTGTTCTCAAAATTCTAGGAGTTCCCTATTCCCCAATTCCATTTAACCACTTAAGAGTCAGATTAACTTTTGCAAAAGAAAATTTATTTCAAAGGTATTGCAAATACAAATATGTAAATATCTCTCCCAGTGCCTACAAGGCATAATACTCCCTCAAAATCTTATACCACTTCAGTGTCTGGGGAAGGGAAAAGTATTAAGGTCATAGTTTAATTCAGTTCCTATTTAACTTAGTCCCACCAAGTTTTAAGTCCAAAGCCCTACTTGATTAAATCCCAACCTTCTGACCTTTATTTTCTGCTAGGTTGGCTGCATCATCTGGACTGCAATCCTGCCACCAAGGTTGCCATGACTCAAGCTCCTAGGTCAGGGAAATTCATAGTCTACCTAGAACTGAAAAGGGCAAATGAAACAAATCAAAATGCCAAAGCCACTTCTCAGGGCCACAGGGCTTAAAGGAGGGAAACAATATAGGTTTTCTCCCCAAACCAGCTTAGTTCATGGTGCCCATACTATGGGTGAACAGGACCTTCATTCCCTGGACACCACGGGAAAGAGAGAGCTAGATTTTCCAAGTCTGGTAATTTAAAGCCACAGACTGTTCTGGCTATGCATCCAAAGAAAAAGGTTGCTCCCATCAGTTGTTTGTCTTCTTCCAGAAGCAGGTCTCTAGCATCTCCCTTGGAAGTACTTTCATCTCTGTTGATCTAGGTACATGTCAAAGCCCTATTACACTCATGATATCATGGTGTACTTAACTCTAAAGACAACCAAAAAAAAATTGAAACAATAACTTTAGCAAACTTGCAGGATATAAAAATACATACACAAAACATCTTTAGCATTTCTATATAATGCTAATAAAATTCAATAGGAAATGATACAAAGAAAAATTTATTTTAAATTTCTACAGAATGTATAAAATATTTAGGAGTCTACCTCCCAAGATACACACAATAACTATTAACATAACTATACATAATAGTTTACGTGAATAAAGAGATCTAAATAATTGGGAAAAAATAATTGTTCATGGGTAAGACTACCCAATATAATAAAAACAGTATTTTATGATTTAATTTAGTTATTCAAAGTACTTCAAATTTACTTATTCAAAGCAATACCAATTTAACTACCAAAGGATTACTTTATAGAATTAGAAAAACCATAGCAAAATTCATATGGGGAAAAAAACCAAGAGTCTCAAGTGAAATAATGGAAAGAACTAGGAATGAAGGGGCCTAGCAGTGACAGATATCACAGTATACTACAAAGCAGCAGTCACTAAAACAGTTCGGTACTAAACAATAGTGAGATAGATCAATCAGTGGAACAGATTAAGTGCGCAACATATGTAAGCAAATGTATTTAACAACTTAGTATTTGATAAAAAAAAAAAAAATCCCAACTACTGGGATAAAGACTCACAATATGACATCTGCTGGGAAAATTGGAGAGCATTTTGGAAGAAATTAGATTTATATTAACAATTCTGACTATATAAAAATAAGCTCCAAAAGTGTTTTGTTCAGTCATTTCAGTTGTGTCCAACCCTTCATGGTTCCATTTGGCATTTTCTTGGCAAAAATACTGAAGTGGTTTGCCATTTCCTTCTCCAGATCATTTTATAGATGAGGAACTGAGGGAAACAGGGTTAAGTGACGAGCCCAGGTAACACAGTGAATAAGAATCTGAGACCAGATTTGAATTTTGGAAAATGAGTCTTCCTGACTTCAGGTTTAACACTCTATCCATTGTGTCACCTACTTGCCCTCCAAAACGATATGTGTTCTAAATATAAAAAGTCACTTAATACTTATCCAATTTATGGATAAGACAAAAGTTCATGACCAATCAGGAAAAAAAGAGGGTCACAGTATATAAAATTGATCATTTTGATTACATAAAATTAAAAATTCATTGCACAAACAAATCAAAGCTAAGATTAAAAAAGAAACAATTAATTTGGGAAAAAAACTTCCATTAAGTTTCTCTGATAAAGGATTAATTTCTGAAACATACAAGGAACTGATTCAAATAAGAGTCATTTTCAATTCATAAATGGTCTAAGGATATGAACAGACAGTCCTCAAGGGAGGTAACCAAGGCTGTTTATAGCCATATGAAAACAAAATGCTCCAAATCTTAACTAATAGAGAAATTTTGAGATTCTACTTCATACCCATCAGAGTATCAAAGATGACTTAAAAGTATAATGATAAATACTGGAGGGGTTATGGAAAAACAGGCACATTGATGTACTGTTGCTGAATCTGTGTGTGAACCATTCTGGAAAACAATTTGAAATTATGTACCCTGCAAATTGGGATGCCCATCAAATGAAGAATGACTAAATGAGTTGTGGTATATGAATGTGATGGAATATTCTTGCCATAAGACATGAGGAAGTTAGTGGTTTTAAAAAGACAGGAAAAGACATATAACCTGATACAGAGTAAATGGAGCAGAACCATTAAGAACAATTAATACAATTTTACATATATATATGTAACAATTTTAATGCTTTTATAAATCAATAAAGAATGAAATGAGCAGCATCAGGATAATTTATATAATAACACTCTAAAACAAACAACTTTGAAAGCACAAAAACAATGACCAATGCAATGATCATCATTCTAGAAGACCAATGTTTTAACATGCTATCCATTACAGAGGGGTAATGGAGTTAGGGTACAGGATGAGGCATATTTTTAATAAAGCCATTGAGGGAATTTGTTTTGCTTGGCTATGCATATTTATTATAGAAAATTTATTGGTTTTTTTGTTTTTTTTTTAATGAAGTGGAGTTTAGGAGGAAAGAACATCAATTTCTGTTTATTTAAAAAAATAGAGGTCATAGTGTTACAGATGTGAAATGTGGCATATACTTTCAGATAAATTCACTGTAGTGTCACTGAACTGTTTCACTTTGTTAAAAATAACCTCTCATGGAGCTGGAGTAATCTGTAAATGTTTGTGTTAAAATGTTTGTATGTAAAAAGAAGTTTGTATTTAAAGAACAAAACAGATCAATAAAACCTCAAGAAATAAAGTACCATATGCAACCAAATATTTAAAATAATTTTATAGTATCAGAGAAAGGGAAACAAAGTAGATATTAATTATTATGGAACAGTTAAGTAAGTTATGATGCATAAATGTAATAGATATTATTTTTATGAAATGATGACGATGATGACTACAGAGGAACACGGGAAGACTAACTGTAAATGAACTCATTCCAAGTAAAGGAGCCAGGAAAATAATGTTATAATTTTGATGACCATGTAAATATAAAGAATAATAAATCATCAAAACTGGATGCTTTGAAATTATAATGTACAAGCTTGGCCCCAAAGAAGAGACTGGAGCAGATGCCCCTGACCATTTCTTTGTAGAAGTGAGTGACTATGATTGTGCAACACAAAAGGCAATGTCAGACTTTTTGATATATTGGTTGGTTTTTCTGAACCGTTTTTTTTCCTCTTTTAAATTCCTTGTTTTAAGAGATGTCCCTCTGAGAGAATGAGGAGATTGATCCATTTGGAAAAGTAGATGCCATAAAAACAAAAACTATTAAAATTATTTTTAAAAGAATCTTTAGCTTTTTTTTTTCAAGGTACTTCTCAGGGTATCTCCTACAGGAAACCTCCTATGAGTCACTTAACTGTTGTTAGTATTCTATCCTTCATTCTCACATTCCCATTATAGTATCATCTATGTAGATATTATTTTACTCCCCTGCCCTTCAACCTCAAGAGTATGTAAGCTCTTTGAAATTGATTGTTTTCTTTTTGGCTTTGTATCCCTAGTCTGTTATAGTACCTTACAGAAGTAGGCACTTAATAATTCTTGTTGGAATGGATGGTTCTACAAATATAGAGTGGCTTCTGGTTACATTGTTAGAGGAAGTCTTCCCACTAAAGTCAAGGATCTTTTGAAGTATTAGAGTAAAAACACTTTTTAAAAGGATGATAACATTTGACATCAAAATCCCTTTTTTATTCCTTTCAGAGCAAATATGCCCTTTCTGACTGTCGTGGCAAAGGTGCTGGTCTTTGTCATCATTGTCTTCATCTTTGAGAAAAAGAGAAGGCCTGATGAGATCACAGAAGATGAAGATGGAGGGTTTACACCAATGAAAAGCAATTTGTCTTTGAAAATGACAGTGACTACATCAGAGAAATGCCACTTGAGCAAAGATGACTTCTGGTGAAAAACTCAGTTGGATGTGTGCGTGTGTGTGTGTATGTGTGTGTGTGTATGCTTCTTTGTAACATACCATGGAATATATTCTTAATTGAGGTGGCAAAATCCAACTTGTCCACCAAATTATATTAAACTAAATCGTAAATTCAATACAAAGATTCAGAACAACACAACCTTTCTATCACATATGGAAAAACTGAGGTATAGAAATAATAGCACCTCTTACTTATACTGTATTTTAAGGCTTATGAAGCACTTTAAATAGTCTCTCATTGTATATTCACAAGAATAGTAAGGTAGTGCACATATGAGTTTCATACGTGAGGAAAATGAAGTATATTGGGGTGAAGTAACTTATCTAGGGTCCCACCTTCCAGTAAGTAGTAAAGCCAGGACAATAGCCCATGTTTTCTGACTCCAGATCCAAAATTAGGATCTCTTAAATACAGCCTGATAATTATATACCAGGAATGTAGTCATGTGCTTTGAATTTGTTCCAAAAGAGGTTTAGAAGTAATTAATTAATAAAATTTAAAATTTGCTTCTTGTGTATTTATTATTATTATTATTAGCCCAAGCCAATGGACAAATAACTCTGGAAACCTCCCTTAAAAAAATGCATAGATTAGAATTTTTCCTTTCATATAAATTCAGAAGTGTGAGTTACCATGACATCAAGTAGCTGTTGAGATAATTATTTTATTTGTGCTTTCATTACATATGCTTCTCAAATACTATCATGTTGAGGCCACATGAGCTGATGACCTACCCTAACCCCTTACACTTTACCTGATCTCTCAGATTTCCTGAGTTGGTAGGGCTGAGGTTGCCTGACTTCTCAATAGAGGAATTTAGGCTTCCTTATTCTCACATTGATTGTTTTCTAACCACTGCACCTGATAACTCTAGGGACAATTCTATTTTTGGTTCTAGTCTAGATTTCCCCCTCCCCAAAAGGGAGAACAAAAAAGTACTCAAAGAAACAATGTAAATATGACATAGAACAGTTAATTTATTCTCACACAGAAAAGGGAATGTTAAGCAATAAAGAATCATAAAATGATTAGAAGAGAATCCAGTAACTTATGCAATTAGCACAATCAGTTGGAGACTAATAGTCAAGTCTCAGGGGTACCCAAAAATTTCTCTGAAAAACTACCAATTACATATTACATTTTAGTGTTACTGACTATAACCAATGAAACATCAAGCAGAATCAACCGTGGAGGACCCCCTATCTAATGCCGACGCTTTCTTTGTTACCAAACCAATCCTGCTACTGTTGCTGTCTCTGCAACTGTTCAAATAGATTCTGGCCTTATTGGTAGCATATGCACGCCTTCTAGGACCTCAATGTTCACAAGCTTGTTGCCAGAGGGAAGAAAACACATAAGAAGAAGCTATGGAAACATGGGCCTCTGGTACAAGTGTAACCAGTTGAATCCATGCTTTTCATGGGGAGTGGATCCCCAAAGGAGCTGGAGCCCATCATTATTCTGGAGTAGATAAGAACTCTTCTTTCCTCCACTCCTGACTAGAGTCAATTTCTATCTTCGTGGTAACTTCCCCCAAAGGATCTACAAGCTGGAAGCTGTTTCTTCTACCCTGGTACAATATCCTGTGTCATCAGGTTTTCCAGATCACAAGGGGAAATCAACCCAGCAATGTGTCATACATATCCAGAAGCAGGCAGAAAATACCTGTTCATGCTTTGAAGTGAGGAGAAGCCCATGGTTTTGACTGTAATACCCTAAGGTGGGTTACGATAATACATGCAACAATTACAGTAAAATCAGTCATTTCTTCCACATCAAAGTTATGCTCCTAACTCTGATATTTTCATTTCCTACCTTCTTATGAGGCTGCTAGCCCAAATTGCATGGTGCAACCTGATCAGGTTCCACTGATTGAGTCTACCACAAATTCTTGATCACTAATTTCAAATGGGTCCTCACTGCAGCAAAGCAATCCTATTATTCCTCCCTAAATATTTCTCTATCCCAATTATAATAGCAGCTAATTCAAATTATTTCTTCTTCTTCTTTTTAAATTAATTAATTTATTTTTAGTTTTCAACATTCACTTCCATAAGCTTTTGAGTTTTAAATTTTCTCCCCCTCCTTTCTCACCTCCCTCCCCAAGATGGTGTGCAATCTAACATAAGCACTACATATATATTCCTATTAAACATTTTCACATTGGTCATGTTGCAAAGAAGAATTAGAACCAATAGGAGGAACCACAAGAATGAAGAAACAAAACAAAACATATGAAAAAAAAAGAGCAAATATTATGCTTTGATCTGCATTCAGACTCCATAGATCTTTCTCTGGATGTGGATTGCATTTTCCATCATGAGATTTTTGGAAATGTCTTAGATCCTTGCAGAGTTGAGAAGAACTAAGTCTACCAAAGTTAGTCAGCGAACAACATGGCTGTTACTGTGTATAACATTCTCCTGGTTCTGCTCACTTCACTCAACATCAGTCCATACAAGTCTTTTCAGCAAACCATTTCTTCTTAATCTTTCCATGCTACTCTCTCTTCCAACAATCTCTACTGAAGAATTTGCCCAATACTTCTCCAAAAAAAGAATAAAATAAAATAAAGCAATGTGCCAGTTCACTCTTCCTTCCTCCTTCTCATCTCCCATCTCTCCTACTCCCTTTCCTACAATCTCCTCCTTCAGTCCAGGCTCTGATGATGAGTTGAGTCTTTGGCTTTCCTAGGCAACTTTTCAACATGTTCCCTTGATCCTATAGCTTCCATTCTTACCCAGAAGACTGTTACCACCATCATCACCCCACTCTCTGTAACCTTCAATTTTTCATTATAAACTAGTCCTTCCTACTGCCTACAAACATGCTCAAATCTCCCTCACTCTTAGAAAACTCTTGCTAGAACCTGCCATGCCTGCCAATTACTTTGCTATATCTCCTAAAAGGATCTTTAAAATGTTTCTTATAGAATTCTTAACTTAGATAGAGCCAAATGAGCTCAATCATAAGATGTATAGCAAAAAAAAAGGATATAAGATTTATAGGATTTTAGTAAAAAGTGAAGACTGTCTCTACTTACCTAGAACTAATATCTTTTGCTCTGTTTTTATTTAAGTAGACTTTTTACCTGGGAGAAACTGTGAGTGATATGATAGAAAATGCTATCCACATCCATAGAAAGAACTATGGAGTCTGAATGAAGATTGAAGTATACTATTTTCACTTTTTTTGTTTGTTTTTGTATTTTTTTCCTTTTGTTCTGTTTCTTCTTTCACAACACTACTAATGTGGAAATATGTTTAACATGATTGTACATTCAGAACCTATATCAGATTGCTTGCCATTTTGGGGAGGAGGAAGGGGAGGGAGGGAGGGAGAAAAAATTTTGGAACTCCAAGTCTAATAAAAAATGAATGTTGAAAACTATCTTTACGTGTAATTGGAAAAAAATAAAATACTATTTCCAAAAATAGAGAAAACTGAGTGAATTAAAACAATTAATTATAATGGTTTTAAAATAAAAGTTTTTTTTAACATTTTTAATTATCTTTATCCTTTTTCTTTACAGAACTTGGCTTATATGTGGGCAGAAACAATTGTAATTGACTCTTAAAATTAATTGTATATAGCAATCTATTTATGTCTTCTATGGTAGTAGTCATGAATTATTTAAATACCAGTGTAAATAACTTAAGTGCTAATGCTTAAACTTTTTAATTAAAACTTACTTTTCATATCAAATTTATTTTAAGTAAAAAAATGTCAAAAATCAGTGCCTGCACATTCTATCCTCTCACTCTTTTCTAGCCCCTTTGTAATCTGGCTTCTTTTTTTTTTAAGTTTTATTGGCATGTTTTGTTTTTTTTACAAGTATTTCCAGATTACCCCTGTCCCATGAAAGCTCTCTTATAACCAAGTAAGATAATTAACTAAAATTGAAAATACAGTGACCTTATCTGGAAGTCTATGCAACAGTTCATATCTCTAGCACTCTCCCTTCTCTATTCAAAGCTGATTTTTTTGTATGTTTTATAATTGAATAGAAATCTATTTTCTCTCTCTCTCTCACCCCATTGGGGGTAAAGATATAGGGTGATGGTTTGTGTGTTGCCCATGAAGGTTATGTGTGTCTTCATGGATCTATCTAGATGTGACTCACAGCGAAACATGAATAGGTAACTCTAGAGTAGGAGTGAGGAACCTGTGGGCTTGAGGCCACATATGGCCTTCTATGTCCTTGGGTGTGGCTTTTTGACAGAATCCAAGTTTTACATAATAAATCATTTTATTAAGGGGATTTGTTCCATGAAGTTTGGATTCAGTCAAAGGGCTGCACTTGATGACCTAGAAGGCCACATGTGGCCTCGAGGCTGCAGGCTCTCCATCCCTGCTCTAGAGCCTTCTTTTACCCAGCCTTTTCCAAGAGACACTGATTCTTGTCAGGAGAGAAAGCAAGAAATTGGGGTCAGAGGCTAGCCACTCTGTTCTCCTCAGAAACAGGTGGGGTGCTGGGCTAGAATTATATCTATCTGCTGTCAAATATTGTTAGTCAAGGGTAAATAAATTTTTGTGTTAAGCTGAACTCCTGATCCCTACCCCCTAACAGGGAAGGAGTGCCCTCAAACTTATATATCATTGTTTTGACTCCCTTCCAACCAAATACGTCCTCTACAATTAACACACATAACAAAAAGTAAATAAGCCCATTTACCCAAGTCAATAGCAAAAATACATCTGAGAAAGTACACAGATGAAAATATACAAGACAATACACAGACTGAATTAGCTACCACTAGGAGTGGGGTAATTCAGCTTAGTGAAGAGACACTCTCAGCTCTCATGCAAGAGAAAATTTCTCAGTCTCTAGTGTAGCAAGGTAGAGATACAGACATGATTAAAGCACTGGCTTCTTTAGATGTCAACTTTTCCCCAGTCTTTCCTTTCCTTTCCAAGGCTTAAAGAGAATCTAGAACCATGTTCTTTCTCTTTCAAACCTCAGAAGTCCAAAGACCAGGTTTTCTCCTTTACCAAGCTCTCACCAACTTAGACCATCTCATAGGTGAGGAGCACTGAGTAATCAATCTTAACCAATAGAGTCCCATGCAAATGAGTAGTGAGTCTTAGTTTACAAAAGAGAAAAGTAAATTTTATGTAACAAATATGCATAAGCAAATAAAACTAATTCCCTTATTGCCTGTATATGAAAATAAATGTCTCATCCCATACCTCAAATTTATCACGTATTTCTCAAGAGGTTGCTAGTATGTTTCATCCACAGTCCTCTGAAATCATGGATGGTTATTGCATTGATTGTTGTTCTCAAAACTTTCTAAGTTATCTAAAAAGTTACTAATCTTCCTTTGACCTAGCAATACCCCTACTAAGTCAATTTCCAAAGATGATTAGGGAAAAAAGGAAAAGAAACTATATGTTCTAAAATATTTATATTAGCTCTCTTTGTGGTGGCAAAGACCTGGAAATTGCAGGGATGCCCATCAATAGGGGAATGACTGAACAAGTTGTGATATATGATTGTGATGGAATCCTATGGTTCTATAAGACATGATGAGCTCAGTGATCTTAGAAAAACATAGAAAGACTTGAGCAGAACCAAGAGAATATTGTATACAGTAAGAGCACATTTTAAGAACAACTTTGAGCAAATAAGTAATTTTCACTATTATAAATACCTAAATTAACCATAAAGGGCATGTGAAGAAAAACACTATTTCCATCCAGAGAATGAACACACACACACACACACACACACACACACACAACTGTTTGTGTCTAATGTAGCCATCTCTAGGGTAGAAGGTGGAGGAAAGGGAAAAAATGGAAAAAAAGTTTACATTATAACTCTATTATATATTTAAAAGGAGTAGCAAGCTGTATATAATTAATTTGCAGTTTCATGTGTGATCATCTTTTTTATCATACTATATTATGGAAATGCTTGTATTTATATCAATTTAAAAAACTTTCCAAGTTGTTTGTCTTTACAATGTTGTTATTGTATAAATTGTTCTAGTCTTACATATCAGTTTATAAAACTCTTCAAAATTGTTTTCGTAATGTTGATATTATGGTATAAATTGTTTTTCTGATTCTGTTTACTGCACCCAGTATCAATTCATATACCTTTCCATATCTCTTTGAAATCATTTCTTTCCTTCAACATAATTGTATTATCATATTTATATATCCAAATCAACTCAGTTGATGGGAATACCTTTAGTCTCCAGATTTTTGCCATGACTAAAAGAGCTGTGATAAATATTTTTGTATGTAAAGGATGACCTTTTTATCTTTCTTTGATCTCTTTTGCATATAGACCTAGCAGTAGTATATGTGGGTCAAAGGTCATACACTGTTTAGAAACTTTTTGTATTTAATCCCAAATTGCTTTCCAAAATGTTTGGAGCCATTCACAAGTCCAATGAACAGCACATCAATGAGCCTGTTTTTCCATAGCCCCTCCAACATTTATCATATTCCTTTTTTATCTTTTTCTTTTTTAATTTTTTTAAAAATTTTAGGCAAATACTAAAAATTAAATATATAATAAGGAAAGAAAAAGAAACATGTTATAAACAAATATAAAATAAGAAAAGAAAAAATTCCATGTGCACAACAGAATGTAGAAGAGGATTCAGAATATCTAGCAATAACTTTGCATTTCAAGAAAGCCTATATACTAAATATTGTGCATGTTATGTTGTACTCCTATTACTTAACCTACCCCCTCCAGTGATCTCTCTCTCATCTTCCCATTCCTCTTAATCTAAACACCCTTTTGTACACCTCTTTGACCTATTCCCTCACTCTCCCCTCTAAAGATCCCTCCTTTATCCTCTCCCCCCACCCTTTTAGCGTTTTACTTCTTTCTACATTTAGAAGACTTTTGTACTCTTCTAAATGTATATGCATTTTTTCCTCTTGAACCCATTCCTGATGAAAGTAGGTTTCCAGAGCTAACAACCCCCCTCCTGCATCTAATTCCTCTGTATTGGTTCTTACTCTCATACCTTTTTTGTATAATTATTCTTTTAACTGTTCTTGAAAGGTTTTACTTTTAATTTTTTTCTTTTTAAAAATTAATTGATTTATTTTTAGTTTTCAACATTTGCTTCCACAAGATTTTGAGTTCCAATTTTTCTCCCCATCTCTCCCTTCCCCCCACCCCAAGATAGCATGCATTCTGAATACCCCTCCCCCAATCTGCTCTCCCTTTTATCATCCCCCCTTCTCTGATCCCCTTCCCCTTCTATTTTCCTGTAGGGCAAGATAGATTTCTATACCACATTGTCTGTACATCTTATTTCCTAGTTGCATGTAAAAATAATTTTTAACATTTGTTTTTAAAATTTTGAGTTCCAAATCCTTTACCTTCCTCCCTCCCCACCCACCCTCATTGAGAAGGCAGGTAATTTGATATGTAATACATGTGTAGTCATGCAAAACACTTCCATAACAGTCATGCTGTGAAAGACTAACTATATTTCCCTCCATCTTATCTCACCCCCCCATTTATTCTATTCTCGTCTTTGACCCTGTCCTTCCTCAAAAATGTTTGCTCCTGAATACTCCCTCCCCCAATATACCGTTCCTTCTATCATCCCCATCTTATCCCCTTCCCTTCTATTTTCCTGTAGGGTAATATGAATTTCCCTACCCAATCGAGTGTGTATGTTATTCCCTCCTTAAGCCAAATCCAATAAGAGTAAAATTCACTCATTCCCTCTCACTTCCCCCCTCTTCCTGTCCAGTGTAAAAGCTTTTTCCTACCTCTTTTATGCGAGATAATTTACTCCATTCTACCTCTCCTTTTTTCCTTCTCCCAGTACAATCCTCTCTCATGCCTTAATTTTCTTTTTTAGATGTCATCTTTTCATATTCAACTCTCCCTGTGCCCTCTGTCTCTCTGTCTCTGTCTGTCTCTCTCTCTCTATATATATACACACACAAACACACACACACACCATATACATACATGCATACACACACACACACACACACACACACACACACATTCCCTCCAACTACCCTAATACTGAGAAAGGTCTCATGAGTCACAAATACCATCTTTCCATGTAGGAATTAAAACAGTTCAATTTTAATAAGACCCTTATGGTTTCTCTTTCCTGTTTACCTTTTCATGCTTCTCTTGAGTCCTGTATTTGAAAGGCAAATTTTCTATTCAGCTTTGGTCTTTTCATCAAGAATGCTTGAAAGTCCTCTGTTACATTGAATATCCAATTTTTCTGCTGAAGGATTATACTCAATTTTTCTGGGTAGGTGATTTTAGGTTGTAATCCTAGCTCCTTTGACCTCTGGAGTATCATATTCCAAGCCTTCTGATCCCTTACTATAGAAGCTGCTAAATCTTGTGTTATCTTGACTATGTTTCCACAATACTTGCATTGTTTCTTTCTGGTTGCTAGCAATATTTTCTCTTTGACCTGGAAACTCTGGAATTTGGCTATAATATTCTTAGGAGTTTTCCTTTGGGGATATCTTTCAGGAGGTGATTGGTGGATTCTTTCAATTTCTATTTTACTTTCTGGTTCTAGAATATCAGGACAGTTTTTCTTGATAATTTCTTGAAAGATGATGTCTAGGCTCTTTTTTCATTATGGTTTCAGGTAGTCCAATAATTTTAAAATTATCTCTCCTGAATCTATTTTCCAGGTTAATTGTTTTTCCAATGAGATTTTTTGCATTGTCTTCTATTGTTTTTCATTTTCTTTTTTGGTTTTGTTTTATAATTTCTTGATTTCTCATAGAATCATTAGCTTCTATTTGCTGCATTCTAATTTTTAAAGAATTATTTTCTTCAGTGAGCTTTTGGACCTCCTTTAACATTTGACCAATTCTGCTTTTTAAGGCATTCTTCTTCTTATTGGTTTTTTGGACCTCTTTTGCCATTTGGATTAATCTATTTTTTATTTTATTTTTATATATTTTTAAATTTACTTATTTTTAGTTTTCAACATTTACTTCCACAAGATTTTGATTTCCAAATTTTCACCCCATCTTGCCCCTCTCCCACCCCAAGATGGCCTACATTCTGAATATCCCTTCCCCTAGTCTGCCCTCCCTTCTATCTCTCCCCCTCTTCTCTTATCCCCTTCACCTTCTACTTTCCTGTAGGGCAGGACAGATTTCTGTACCCCATTTCCTATATTTTTTATTTCCCAGTTGCATGTGAAAACATTTTTTTTTAAACATGTGTTTTTAAAATTTTGGGTTCCAAATTTTCTCCCTTCCTCCCTCCCCACCCACCCTCATTGAAAAGGCAAGCAACTCAATATAGGTTATACATGTGCAGTTGTGCAAAACAGTTCCATAGTAGTCAAGTTGTGAAAAACTAACTCTATTTCCCTTAATCCTATCCCATACCCCATTTATTCTATTCTTTCTTTTGACCCTGTCCCTCCTCAGAAGTGTTGGCTTCTGATTACCCCCTTTCCCAATCTGCCCTCCTCTCTATCATTCCTCTACTCTCTTGTCCCCTTCTCCCCCTGTTTTTCTGTAGGGTAAGACAGATTTCCATACCCAATTGAGTGTGTATGTTATTCCCTTCTTAAGCCAAATTCTATGAGAATAAGATTCACTCCCTGCCTCTCACCTTCCCATTTCCCCTCCACTGTAAGAGCCTTTTCTTTTCTGTTTTTCTTTTTGCGAGATAATTTACCCCATTCTACCTCTCCCTTTCTCCTACTCCCAGTATAATCCTCTTTCATCCCTTAAATCTATTCTCCAGATATGAGCCCTTCATCTTCAACTCACCCTGTGCCCTCTATCTATCTATCTATCTATCTATCTATCTATCTATCTATCTATCTATCTATCTATATATATACATACATATAATTTTTTCCCTCCAACTACCCTAATAATGACAAAGGTCTCATGAATTATAAATGTAATCTTTCCATGCAGGAATGTAAACAGTTCAACCTTAATAAGTCTCTTATGATTTCTCTTTCCTGTTTATCTCTACATGTTCCAGTTGAGTCTTGTATTTGAAAGTCAAATTTTCTATTCAGCTCTGGTCTTTTCATCAGGAATGCTGGAAAGTCCTTTATTTCACTGAATGACCATTTTTCCCCTGAAGGATTATATTCAGTTTTGCTGGGTAGGTGATTCTTGGTTGCAATCCTATCTCCTTTGCCCTCCAGAATATTATATTCCATGCCCTCTGGTCCCTTAATGTAGAAGCTGCTAAATCTTGTGTTATCCTGATTATGTTTCCACAATATTTGAATTGTTTCTTTCTGGCTGCTTGTAATATTTTCTCCTTGACCTGGGAACTCTGGAATTTGGCTACAATATTCCTAGGAGTTTTCCTTTGGGGATCTCTTTCAGGGGGAGATCAGTGGATCCTTTCCATTTCTATTTTGCCTTCTGGTTCTAAAATATCAGGGCAGTTTTTCTTGATAATTTCTTGAAAGATGATGTCTAGGCTCTTCTTTTGATCATGGCTTTCTGATAGTCCAATAATTTCTAAATTCTCTCTCCTGGATCTATTTTCCAGGTCAGTTGTTTTTCCAATAAGATATTTCACATTGTTTTCTAATTTTTTGTTCTTTTGGATTTGTTTTACAGTGTCTTGATTTCTCATAAAGTCACTAGCTTCCAATTGCTCTGTTCTAATTTTTAAGGAAGTATTTTCTTCAGTAATCTTTTGGACTTACTTTTCCATTTGGCCAATTTTTCTTTTTAGGGCATTCTTTTCCTCATTGACTTTTTGGACCTCTTTTGCCATTTGGATTAGGCTATTTTTTAAGGTATTATTTTCTTCAGTATTTTTTTGGATCTCCTTTAGCAAGCTGTTGACCTGTTTTCACGATTTTCTTGCATCACTCTCATTTCTCTTCCCAGTTTTTCCTCTACTTCTCTTACTTACTTCTCAAAATCCTTTTTGAGCTCTTCCAAGGTCTGGGACTGATTCATATTTTTCTTGGAGGCTTTGGATGAAGGAGTTTTGACTGTGTTGTTTTCTTCTGGTTTGTATGTTTTGACATTCTTTGTTACCAAAAAAAGATTCTATGGTCTGACACTTCTTACAAGGTTTGCTCATAATCCCAGCCAATTACTTGAGTTTTAAACTCTTTATTAAGGTAGAGGTCTGCTTCCAATGTGGAGAATGTACTGTCCCAAGCTTCAGGGGTTTGTACAGTTGTTTTCAGAGATACTTCTAGGGACCTGAAAATTTTCAATTCTTCCAAGGTGGTATGATAAGGGATGAGGTGTTTACTCCTTTACTAGCCTGTGCTCTGGACTATAAGTGACCACAAGCATTCTTTTCTGTCTTGGAACTGTGAGGAGGATTTCCTCTCCACTGCTACAAGCTCCACCATGCCAGCGCTCCTCCTCACCCCAGGACCGCCCCTCAGAATTTTGACCCAGATTCAAGCACGGGCAAAGCAAGAGATTCCTGCTTCAGCGCTTACAAAGAGATCCCTGCAGTCTCCCTCTGATCAGCTACTGGATTCCCCCTCAGTCTGTGGACCGGAAAGCTCAGGAGGTAGCCACTGCCCTAGGTCCACACTCTGGAACTGGGGCTGAGACCTAGCTTCTCTTTCACTGCAGAAACAGACTCTTCCCACTGACCTTCTAAGTTGTCTTTGATCTTCGTGGTTGAGATATCTGGAAACCACCACAGCTGCCTGAGATTCAGTCCTCTGTGGCCTACTCCATGTTTGCTATGGCCTGCATGCCCATGTTGATCTGCGTTCCTCTCCCAGCCCTGCATGATATACCTTTCTGATCAACCATTCAGGGTGTCTTGGGCTAGAAATTTGTTTCACTCTGTCTTTTGGTGGGTTCTCCTGCTTTAGAATTTGTTTGGAGCCATTTTTTATAGGTATTTGGGGATTAGTCTATTTTTAAGATGTTATTCTCTTCAGTATTTTTTGGGTCTCCTTTAGCAAGCTGTTGACTCATTTTCCATTATGTTTTTATATCACTCATTTCTCTTCCCAATGTTTCCTCTACTACTTACTTTCTTTTCAAAATCCTTTTTGAGCTCTTCCATGGCCTGAGACCAAGTTATATTTTTCTTGGAGGCTTTGGATGTAGGATGTTGTCTTCTTCTGGTTGTATGTGTTGATCTTCTTTGTCACCAAAGTAAGATTCTCTAGTCTGAGTTTTTTCTCCATTGTTTGCTCATGTTCCCAGCCAATTACTTGACTTTTTAATTCTTTGTTAAGGTAGGACTGTGCTTCCAGTGTGGAGGGCATATTATCCCAAGCTTCAGGGGTTTTGTGCAGCTGTTTTCAGAGATACTTCTAGGGATCTGTAAATTTTCAGTTCTTCCAAGGTGATATGATCAAAGGTGAAGTGTTTACTCCTTTCGTGGCCTGTGCATTGTTGTATGAGGGACCACAAGCACTATTTTCTGCCTTGTATCTGTAAGGAGGATTACTTCTCCACCGCCACCATAAGCTATACCATGCCAGTGTTCCTTATCCTCCCCAGGACTGCCACCCAGGACTGTGACCTAGATCCAAGCATTGGCAAAGCAAGAGATTCCTGCCTGAGTGCCAGCAGAGAGATCCCTGCAATCCCTCTCTGATCAGCTGCTCAATTCCCCCACTGTCTGTGGGCCAAGAGTTCCAAACGAGATGCAGCCACTGCTGCTTTGGCCGCCTTCCCGGGACTGCGCTAGGGCCAACTTTGGACAATTCTCTTCTCTCACTCAGGTCCAACAGACCTTTCCCATTGACCTTCTAAGTTGTCTTTGGCATTTGTGGGTTGAGAAGTTTGGAGACTGCCACAGCTACCCATGATTCAATCTCCTGAGACCTGTTCCAGGTTCACTGGGGTCTCGTCTTTGCTTGTATGACCCACACTGAACTGTACTTCTCTCTCAGCCTGGCAATAGACCTTTCTCTTCAACCATCCAGGTTGTCTTGGACTGGAAATTTGTTTCACTCTTTCTTTTTGTGGGTTATGCTGCTTTAGAATTTATTTAGAGTTATTTTTTTACAGGTATTTGGAGGGGTTTGGGGGAGAGCTCAAGCAAGTGACTGCTTTTATTCCTCCTTCTTGGCTTCACCCAAGGTTTTATGTTTGAGGTTATCTGAGGTCATACTCAGATTTACCCCAGTTTTTCTAACAAGCTACCTAATTACTAATAGCAATCTTAGACATAGGCTTTACATTTTATATTCTATTCTTATTGAGTCCCTTGTAATTGGTCATTGGTAGATACCTTATATTTATCTTTGCTCTTCTATGTCAGATCTTCTATTGAGTTCAGGCTTTTATTTTAACAAAATCCTGAAACTCTAACAATTCATTAAATATTCTCTTTTTTCCATTCAGAGTTATGCTTCAGCCAGGAGCCCAGTTCTTTTGCTTTTTGACATGTAGTGTTCTAAGATCTGTGATCTTTTAGTGTTGCCACTGCTAGGTCTTATGTGATTCTAATTGTGGTACCACCATATGTAAATTGTTTTTTTCTTGTTGCTCATAATATTTTGTCCTTGAGCTGGGAGTTTCAGAATTTGACTATAATATTCCTGTGAGTTTTCCTCCTACAATCTCTTTCATGTGGTGATCAGTGGATTTTTTTCTATTTCTACTTTCTCCTCTTGTTCTAATGCTTCAGGACAATTTTCTTTAATTATTTCTTGTATTATCATATCAAGATTTTTTTTTATCATAGCTTGAAAGTAGTCCAATTATTCTTATGTGTTTTTCATCTTTTTCAATCTAATGAGTGTGAAGTAGAATCTTAGAATTGCTTTAATTTGCAGTTCTCTAACTAATAGTGAATTGGAGCATTTATTTATGTGGCTATGGATAGCCTGAGTTTCTATTCCTGAAAACTGCCTATTCATTTAAATTAGCAATTTAAATTAGAATTTGATTTAAAGTATTATTTTAAAGTTCTTTGGAAGGGTATGTTGGGAAAATTCAGGTGAGTTTCTGCCTCTACTCTACCATCTTGGTTCTGCCTTTGTGGCATATGATTTTGATGGAATACTATTGTTCTATAAGAAATAAAGGGAGTGGTTTTAGAAAAATGTGGAAAGATTTCTATGTACTGATACAAAGTGAAATGATAGCTGAAAAATCATTGTGCACAGTAATAGCAATGTTGGAATGATGATCAACTATGAAAGACTTGGCTACTTTGATTAATAAAATTACGCAAGACAATTCCAAAGGGCTCATGATGAAAAAATTCTGTCTACCTCCAGAGAAAGAACTGGTGAACTCTGAGTTCAAAATGAAATATAATTTTCTTACTTTTTTTTGCTTTTTTTTGCAATATGGCTAGTATGGAAATATGCTTTGCATGATTTCACATGTATAATTGATCTCATATTGCTTGCCTTATCAGTGGGTGGGGGAGGGTATAGGAGAAAGGAAAAGACTTTAGAACTCAAAATTTTAAAAGGATGTTAAAATATTTTTATAAAAAGTATAAAAAATGAATTGTCTTCCTCACTCCAGGTTCAGTACTCTATCCAATACACCATAAAACTGCCTAAAATAGATTAGATAAAATATTTATCATAAACATATAAAATAAAACTTGACTGCTAAACTATATAAGGAAATATTTAAAATGTACAAAGGATACTTCTAGTGCCCAATAGGTTAATGATCAAAGGATATGAATAAACATAAACATATTACATAAACATATGTAAACAACCAAAGTTGGGGTTTAAGTCCCAGCATGAAGCAAACTTGAGTTCCCTAACCTCAAATGATTCTATCCTTCACACTTAATCTCATTCTAAGTCAGGTTAGTTCAACGTGATTCTATCCCTGAAATTCATCTGTCCATTCTTAATCCTGTCTTTTGAAGGTTCCCAGTTGAACCTGAACAAATTTCAGAACTCAACACAAATCCCCTAACCTCATTAGCCAGACCTAATACATAAACCCTTTAGCTCAACTTGACCCTAACCCAGGATCATTGTCTTCTAATATGTGGAAATGGGATTAAATTTGTGTTGCTTGGCCTCAAAGGACAAAATAGAAGAAGATGGGCATTACAGAAAGGCAGCTTTAGGCTCAATGTAATTAAACATCTCCAACCAATTAGAGAATTATAGATGTAGAGTGGGGGCCTTGGTAAATATTGAGTTCCTATTCACTGAAAGTTCCCATCTTTCAGTCCCTCTTTGATGTATTCTGGCTTAACTGGGGGTAGGAAACTCATTATTTAAGAGGCAGGGAAGGAGCTGTCCAGTGTTTTGAACATCCTGGTACTGGACCTCTCACCACATAATTAGTGTAAGGGTTGGTGGGGTCATGACCTCAGCAAACCTTGAAACCAGGGATGGTCACTCAGGGAAAATCTGGAATATCTTTGTGCTCTGCTCTGTCATAGCATGATGATGCTGTTTCTTTTTCTTTCACCCTGAGGGTAGATGACAAACAAGCTCCACTAATGAGCAGCCAGAGGCCCTATCTTCATTAAAAAGTTCTTAATGAAGCTCTTGAGCAGCTCAGAGAGCCTAGTTGACTGGGACTCCATATGGTTTATCTTGGGACTGTTAGAAAGGCTCCACGGAATAACCAGGAGCAAGTGTGGGAAAAGAACTAATAAACTAAACTTGAAGAAACTCTGCTCCTAATGAACTTTGCCTGCCAAACAGGAGGCAATCTCTGAGGCTAGTGTCCCTGAGGTGTCAGGGTAGATGAGGGAATGGTGGGGCTAAGGGTAATAGTAAGTTTTTGCACATGCTCAGGTGCATGTAATCCCTCCCCAACCAATGGTTCTTGATCCAGGACCAAAGTCTCAGAATCTAGGAAGGACAAAATGAGGCCAGCTGAGAGACTGCATGAAATTCAAGTGAAATAGAAGGGTGATGACAGGGTCATTTTCCAATTTTTCCAAAAATACCATTTTGATTCATCATTAAGTTTTTGCTCTGCTCAACTCCTGGAGCAGGCTCTTATGCTCACAGTGCCTCAATTGAGGCTGTGAATTCCTGAGTTCATTTGTCAGCTTTGCTACTGGAGTCATCCTGGATTTACCTTGTCTAGGTTTCTTCTCATCTATCTAAATGGGTGGTGGTACAGGCCTAGGACTTCCCCTTCCCTAAGCAATTCAGAACAGAGAATCATAAATGTGATCAAGTGCATAACATCACACACTGCTTTTTTTTTGCATTCTCATCTCATTATTCTCATTATCCCAACTTCTAAGAAAATTATATATAAAGTCCAGGAGCATATCTTATTCCCTTTCCTCCTCATGGAATCCCACCAATATGAGGCACTAGGCTAAGACAAGGTTTGAATAGCTCCCTGAAGGAATTCTGGCCACATAGAAAAGGCAGGCAACATTATTTAGTAATCAAAATATACAGACCAGGAACTCAGACATGAAAACATACATGCCTATATCTGTAGCCATACACGTTTATGCACAATTATGAGCATTCTACACACAGGTAGAATCCATTAAAAATTATCTATTAATTACCTACTATGTGGAAAGCACTTTGCTAGACACTAAGAATGCAAAAACATTAACAGTACAGTATTTGCCCTCAAGAAACTGATTTTTTCACTGAGGGAGTTATAACAGATATATAGCCATTAAATAATTAAGTGGGAGAGAGAAAGAGATAGAGAGAGAGAGAGACAGACAGAGAGAGAGGCAGTAGGTAGTTAAGTCTATAAAGGCTTCCAACAGGAACTGGTATTCTTGCATTGAGCCTAGAAACTAGCTAAGGATTAGATGGCAATCCAATGGCAAGATAAGGTGGCAAGGAATAAATGTGTTTCAGGAATATAAGACAACCTGTGCAATGTCACAGAAACAGAAGATAGAATTGCAATTTTAGCAACAGCAAACAGGCCAGTTTGCCCACTTTCATGAAATTCAGTAATGGAAAATAAATCTGGAAAGGTAAAGCCAGAACCAGGAATATAAATGGAACCAGATCCTATCATCTAGTAAGAGCTGATTATTAAATTTTCAGTGTCATATTTACACATCAGAAACTGGCAAATGCTACAAATTGATTAATTGTTTTGTTGATTGTCTAGACTTAAGAGATTGATGGAGAAAATGTTACTAATCAAATTAAACTTAAAAGTTTGTTGTACATACTTTTTTTTGGTTTTGTTTTATTTTGTTTTTGTAAGGCAATGGGGTTAAGTGACTTGCCCAGGGTCACATAGCTAGTTAAGTGTCAAGTGTCTGAGGCCAGATTTGAGCTCACATCCTCCTGATTCCAGGGCTGGTGCTCTATCCACTGCACCACCTAGCTGCCCCCATATATACATTTTTTACTCGCAGAGAGCCAATAGTTTTTTTTTAATTAAAAATATTTAATAGTATTTTATTTTTTCCAATTACATGTAAAAACAATTTTCAACATTCATTTTTGAAATATTTTGAGTTCTAAAAATTTCTCCCTCCCCTCCCCATTCTCTAAGATGGCAAGCAATCTGATATTGGTTATACATGTGCAATCATGTAAAACATATTTCTCCATCAGTCATGTTGTGAAAGAAGAAATAGAACAGAAAGAAAAAAAAGTGAAAATTGTGTGCTTCTATCTATATTCAGACTCCATCATTTCTTTTTCTGGATGTGGATAGTATTTTCCATCATAAGTCTTTTGGAATTCTCTTGGATCATTGTATTGCTGAGAAGAACTAAGTCAATCATAATTGATCATCACACAATATTACTGTTACAATGTTCTCCTGGTTCTGCTCACTTGTCTTTGCATAAGTTGACGTTAAGCCTTTCCATGTTTTTTCTGCAATCTGCCTGCTCATCACTTCTTACAATACAATAGTATTTCATTACATTCATATACCACAACTTGTTTAGCCATTCCCCAATTGATGGGCATTCCCTCAATTTCCAATTCTTTGCCACTACAAAAAGAGCTGCCATAAATATTTTTGTACATGTGGGTCCTTTTCCCTTTTTTATGATCTCTTTGGGATTCAGACCTAGTAGTGGTATTGCTGGATCAAAAGGTATGCATAGTTTGCCCTTTGGGTGTAGTTCCAAATTGTAGAGATCCAATAGTTAAACATTTATCAACAAGCCCCTGGAGGGAATATCCTATGAAACGCTTTACATGTCAAGCCAAAGAGTTATTATTTTCATTCTAAAAATAATAAGGAACCCCCAAATATCTTGATCAAAGACATGACAAGTCATCTTAAGGAATTTATTTTTGGCAGTACTGTGGAGATGAAGTAGAGAAAGAAAAGTACTTCTTTTAGTCAACTAATGGTAAGTGTGATTTGGGGCATATTTAGAGGAGTTCAAGTCCCATGGACTTTTTGGAGCAGTTATTATTAGATATGAGTTTAATATACAAGGAGATATGTGTCTTTGGAAGGTAACTATGCTTACTGCTTGGATTAGTGGAAAGGAATCCCTAAAAGAAACTTTTAAAGAGAAGACTCTATAGCCATTAGATAGGAACAAGTATGTTTTCATAAGCAATATTGCACAGAAGACTGCCTCTATTACACAATGACTGAAAGATGCTGAGAAGCCAAAATGTCACTGTGCTTATTGTTTGTTGATGATAAAAAAACAAGATTTCATTTGTCAAAGCAAAACGACATCGTAAAGACTCTCTCTCACCAAGGTGGTTCTTATACATGCACCAAAATTATGCAAGATTCCTTGAGAAGCATAACAACTAAAATGACCTTGTTTAATGATACTTGAATCATTAATATAAGGTGAGAAACAAAACAGGGAAATGCAAAATCCATTGCATGAATGCCTAGAGAACCTTGTTAAGAAGAGCAGGGATGCCAAAAGTAGCAGATGCTACAGAAAAGTCAAGAAGAAATAGAAGGGAATAAAGAGAAAAGTTTTCTGATATGGTCATAAAGACATTATTGGAAGATACATTCAATTTCCACCTTCTAAAGGAGGTTTTTCTGGTCCCCTTCAGCTGCTATTGTCCATAATGTTATTTTGTACCTATTTTGGAATTCTCTTGTATATACCTATATATAAACAGTTGTCTCCTTTGTTAGAATATAAGCTCCTTGAAAGCAAGGTCTATTATCTTTGTGTCCTCAGCCCTTAGCATAATAGCCAGCACATATAGGTATATAATAAATGCTTGTTGATTGATTGATGATTATTAGATTGTGATTATGATTATTGATGATCATGGCAGCTCAAGCTGAAAAAGAGTAGTGGCTTCCATCTCATTAAAGATAGCAAACTTTCCCATAAACTTTTAGGCATGACCAGAATTAATCACACAAACAAGGATTTAGGCAGTCACAAAATTTTATTTTATCTAACACATGAATAATAGACAAAGTGATGCACAGGGATACATATAGTCAGAAGATTAAAGATGTAAACACTGACTATTTTTGGCTAGCAGCCTGGAGAGATGTATCACTGTCTCTCTCTGTTTCTTACTCCCAGAACTGAGGATGAACAATACTAATAATAGTGAGCATTTATATAGCATTTTATGTGTACTATCCTATTTGATTTGATCCTTATTACAACCTTTGTGAGATAGGTGCTGTTAGAATCCCAGTTTTGCAGATGAGGAAACTGAGGTTGAGAGGTTAGGTGACTTGGCTTTGTCACACAGCTATTAAGTGTCCAAACTAAGATATGATTTCAGATCTTCCTGAGTCCAAGTCTACCTATTATACCACCTAAATAAGGGAGGGAGGAGCTGGTAGTGAAAATACCATGGTTTAACTGGGCATTAAAGTCTTTGAACTAAGCCCTTTTAGTAGGCAGAGAGAAAAATCATAGCACCCAGACAGGCCTTGGTAGTTCAAATTTCACCAACATATCAATTAGCTTCTGATAGGTTCTAACTATCCAGGAAGTTCTTTATCATTTATTTTCTATTAGAACCTGCAAGAGTTCACACCCAGTGTGGTGTGGCTACAAGGTGATGGGGGAATGTGTCCCATACCAGGGAGAATCCCTCTAGTATCACAACCTGTCCCCATGTTTCTGTTTAGCTCTCAAGATGGATGATCTTTCTTATTATCTTTCCCAGAAGTCTTCCCCATAACAGGTTCTATGCCACTAAATTGGTGAATGCTGAAACAGTCTGCTCATTTACTTTTTGAATCTAACATCTCTTTGGCAATATTTATAGTCTGCTACCTAGGACACTAAGGATTATTGTGTATATCTTAGAGAATTATTGTTTACTGATGTGGAAGTCATTACTAAATCACCTGTCTTTGGGAAGTCAGACCATTGTCCTATAAGAGAAAAAATAAAAATCAACCATAACTCAATAGGATAAAGCTGAAAAGATATCATATAAAATTACAACAACTTAAACTTCAACAATCATACAAATTGTTGAGGTTGAAAAAAATGAGATTTGGATAAAAGAATAGACATTGCTTTGAACTATCATCATGTCCTATTGAAATTTTTTACCACTTTTAATCAACTACAGAAATGAAGAAGCCAAAAGAGCCAAGAACACCTTCAGTTAATAATTTTTTTCCCCCAAGACTAGAGGTATAACAGCAGAAATCATCACTACTTAAAAGAGAGAATCATTTGCAAAGTGTTACAGAACAAGATTCTGAGCATTATCACTTCATAAAAAAGTAATAATGGAATATAAATGAATCTGTAGAAAATCTGATGTGAGGCATGATCCAGGTCAGCCCTGAAGCATTTATAGATGAAATTGAAAGGAAGACAACATATGGATTGAAAAAATGGAACACATTTTCTGGCATTTCTGTATTAATCTGTGTTCTTCATGGCATCGTGTTTCAATTCTAACCTCTATGCTTGATGTACTATATCAGAGGATGGAAATGGTGCTTAAGAAGAGAAAATTTAAAAAGAGAAATTGAACCAGAACAAATACATGCAGAAGAAATAGGTGTTAGATGTGTTGAAATTTTGAAAGTATTCAATCTTTTCTCAATAAATATCTGACGAAAGGAAAAATTCCAAGTGATTGGGGGAAAAACACTAAATTTATTATCAAAAAGGTGATTAAATTACAACTTGCTTATACTCCTAAACTATATTTCTATAAAATATTTATTAAAATGATCTAAACACATACTGAGGTTAGCCTTGATAAAATATTTGTGGAGTCTAGACAGGTTTTTTACAAATGGCCCTGTACAACAGGCTAAGTTCAAAGTTACCCAAGTGACTGAAAGATATAAAGGGCACAAAATTAAGCTGTGTTTGATTCATAAAGCAAAAGACAGCCTTGATTTCTTTCCTCAAAAAACTGGGTGGGTAATATTTGTCTTTTTCAACCTTATTGGGTTATATATGCTGTGTCTCCCAAGCACATGCTAAGATCATCTAAGATTCCTCGATAGATACATCCACAAAGATAATTTTGTTCAACAATGCTCCATTTATCACTCTCAAGGAATAAGATATATGCTCACCAAAGTTGTTCTCAAATGTCACAGGAGATATCTTAGAAAGAGTCCAAGTGGAATGAGGATCTCCCATGTGAGGGCATCTAGATGCTTCTGTTTGCTGATGAAATTACTTTGTTTGCATTGATCCCTGGAGTATTGGCTGAGTCCTGAAATTGATGAACAATCTGGAAGGGACTAGAGAAACTATTTTGTCTCTACTTCTTAAAGCATGGGACAGACCCACACTGTACTCTATTTCCCAGTAAGGAAATTTTAGCTCAGGAAGTTTGAATGACTTTCTTAGGATCACACAGAGAGTCATTAGCCAGGATGAGATTTGAACTTAGTCCTTGGACTCCAAATCCACAGGTGCTTTCCACCAAATCATGCTTCTCAAGAATAAAGTAAATTTGTTAACAGTGGAACAAGTGTTCCAAAAGGCACAGGGGGGAAAGTTGAATGGGACAGGATCATGACTGGGGCAAGTTAGACTAGAGTGAATAGGAGTATGAGTATAGATAGAAGATAGCAGCAGGACAGGGCTTGTGTCAAGGGCAGCAGGCATTCATTTGAATCCATGCCATCATGAGTATAGTTGGTCAAGAGAATGCAATGTACCTCTGTCTATCAGATCAGGGTACAGGTGAGGAATATAATTTGCTACTGTAAGAGTCTAGTATCACTGACATTTTTGTTTGCATTTCTGATTATATAGAGATCTTCCTGGCTCGAAATCACCCCCTCACCTAAATTTTGCACTCTCAATCCCTTGAATTTGTGCACAAAAAAATCTTGTTTTTATTTTAATTTAACCTTGCTATTGGTTTATACTGACTTAAATTTTGATTTGAATACACCTCCAAGGCAGCATATTGTAGTAGGAAAGACACTGGATTTGGAGCTAGATGACCTGCATTTAAAATCTAGCCCTGATACTGAGTGGAAAGAGCACTTGCTACAGAGTTAGAGATCCTGGGTTCAAATCCTTTGTGTTATGTAGATTACCTGGGGCACCTTGTGCAAATCACTTCGTCTAATTGGTTCTTAGTTTTTTCAACTTGTAAATGATTTGGTTGAACTAAATGCTTTCATAGGCGTTTGCCTTTTCTTAACCTCTCTGGGCTTTAACTTGCTGCTGTTATTTGTCCTTCCTTCTTGGAGGATCATGACATCAGGGAGGTGATGCCATGACATGCAAATGAATTGGATTTACGTGACGGAGGGCTGTACAAAGTCACCAGCCTCACTATCTCCTCCGGAGCCATCTGGGTCCAGTGGCCAGATATTCATCAGGACAACTGGAGATGGCCCAGGATGCAGTGGGGGACCTTGGTCTTTTCAAGTTAAGGTCTTTAATAGGTCTCAATTTGACTGAGGCAGCACCCATCCAGTAATTAAGGCTTAATAAAATGAAGCAAAGAATGGCCTCTTCAGGATTTCTGGCCAGAATGGAAATAATTGTTATTTATATTCATTCTGAGCCAATCAGGGCCCAAACAATGACCAACTAGGGCTTGGTCTGGGTTCACCAGAGTGATTTGGGGTTAAGGCTGGTCTTTAAGAGAAAAACAAAAACAAAAAGAAAAGTTTCAGAGATTAAAATTTACATTCCCTTTGGGTAATGTTATGATACCCTATATGGAGAGAGAAGAAAGAGGAGAAAGAAAGAAAGAGAAGGAAAGCATGAGAAAGAAAGAAAGAAAGAAGGAAAGAAAGAGAGAGAGAAAGAAAGAAAGAAAGAAAGAAAGAAAGAAAGAAAGGAAAGTGGTATTGCCCAACTGGAAGTTCTCTACTCACAGAGGTTGCTGTTTGTCCTTCCTTGAAGAGGACCATCAGGGAGGTGATGCCATGACATGCAAATGAATTGGATTTAAGTGAGGCAGGGCTATACAAAGTCACCAGCCTCACTTTCTCCTCCGGAGCCAGATATTCATCAGGACAACTGGAGATGGCCCAGGATGCAGTGTGGGACCTTGGCCTTTTCAAGCTAAGGTCTTTAATAGGTCTCAATTTAACTGAGATAGCACGCATTCAATGATTAAGATTTTAAAAAATGAGACAAAGAATGGCCTCTTTAAAAAAAAATAGATTTGAGAGGGGAAGACCCTTAGACTTTCTGACCAAAACAGAAACAATTGTTATTCACATTCATTCTGAGCCAACCAGGGTCCTTCCTCTATTGCATGAAAGGCTTATAATATATTACCTCTAAGACCCTTCCTGTCTCTTAATCTGTACTTTCAAGATTTCTTTTTACAATATCCCTAGTGACTAATCATTGGCACTTAATCATTGGACCAACTTCCTTTGGTGGGTGTTAGATTGCATTTGCCATATACTCTCCTGAAATTCTTAACCTTTTAAAGTTCCATGAAATATATATACATATATGTATACATATACATATATGTATATATATATACACACACATACACATATATACATATATAATTATTATTACTGCATTTCAATGTAACCAGTTTCTCTTGTTGTCTTGTGTATTTTATGCATTTAAAATATCATTATGAAAAAAGAGTTTATAAGCTTCACCAAACTGCCGAAGAGAGTCCATGATAACAAAAAGAGTTAAGAAATCTGGTCCTAGTGACCAATAGGAGAATTTTTTGCTGTACTGCAAGATGATCAGAAGAGGGCTCCAGAGACCTCAGAGCTTTACTCGACACATTTGATACTTTGCAGGCTGACTTTAAATTAAAGCTGGAGAGGATCTCCACATGTTACTATTTGCAGACAGCATTGTTCTGACTGAAGTAAGCTCCACAGTTGGGCAGATCATAGAACTGGAGACAGCTGGAAAAGGATCTTAGAGATTCTTTGTCTAAACTCATTTTAGAGATAACCAAGAGGCAGCTGCCCAGCACATGGACTCTCTGACTCTTTTCAGAGTAAGACGCCAACACTGCAGGGTTCCTGGCCTAGGACAACTGGTTCATGGACTTCCATGTCCACACTCTTGAGGAATCCTCATAGTTCAGATAACTTCATCATCTCCTACTAAGTAGGGCAGGTTGCCTGTGGAGCATCCTTGGGGAAAATAGTCCCTTACTGAAAAAAATATTGAGAGTTTCCTTCAGGAGTTCAAGAAAAAATTTGACATCCCTCTCCAACCTCCCACCCCCAGAGTTGAGACTGCTAACTATCAGATTGTCTAACTTTCACCAGAAGACAGCAGGAGACTGGTAGATTATAATAGCTCCTTCAATACCCTACAGTAAATCAGGATTTGGAATGGAATACTCTTTCCTAGTGATTTTTTTGTAGGCTTGGAATCCATCAACAATTAATTAACCCAGAGGGAAATAGATGTAAAACTACCCACACTTGTACAATATATATGCATCAAGTTCTGCCTTTGGTAGAGATAATAGCTAGGGCAGGCTATTCAGCATCCTCCTTGCCCATCCAACAGGATCCAAATGTATATGAAAGGTTCTGGCATACCCTGGGAGTTCTGAATCCAACCAACACTACTGGCTGGGCATGTTTGGCACCACGGGAAGATGGTAGTAAGACCAGCCCTCTCCTTCATAGACCTACTTATCCACTGACCAACCACTTGTGATCTCGTATTCCTATCACCTACCGATTTCTGTAGCTAGGCTCCTAAGTATCACCTGTTCCAGCTGTGGTTGATTCAAGGACGTTAGCAAAATTTAGCAACTTAGTTCTGATCCAAAGAGAACAAGTAATCCCAGAAATCCTATAACAATTTAGTTTTTGGTGAAACAATTGAACAATATATACCTTTGTCTGTACTAGTTAACCAGGAAACCAAAATTGGGGTTTCAGCAGGAAAATGGTGTGAGGTATTCAACCTGAATATAACTAATTTATCTCCTATTCCTACTAGTCTTCAGAATCAGTGAAATCAGTGTTGTATTATGCCATCATGAGGGATTCACAGTAGATCCCATTCTACTCTCAGTGTTATCTAGGCACACTGCCTAAAACAAATGTATATACATTCAGCAATAGTCTCTAGTCAGATTTCAAGCTAGAAATTTCTCTCCCAATGATTAGGACCAATGGAATGTATATAGTGTAGCCAAAGCAGAGAAGCTGTGACCACCTAATTATGCGACCAGGATAATTCTGAGAGCTCCAATCCCAGAAACATCAATTCGTTGAATAGGTTAGATACAGCACTCTTGTCAGATTTTTTTTTATTTTTTAGGAAAAAAACTTAATGGAAAGCTCATAATTCCATTCTTTCCCTTCCTAAACCCTTCCCAATGACATTTGTTTAACAAAAAGGAAGAAAAATAAGGATTTATGATTGTCAAAACTGTAGCACCCTCAATGTTCTTACTATCTGGGAATGGTACACTTACCTGATGGTCAAATAGGCAGGATGATATTCATGTAATTGAACCTGTGGATAGCATTATATCTGGTCTGGATATAATAAAATCACTAACGGAAGATGGACTTCCACATTTGGCATGGATTTGGTTTGAGACATGCAAACAGGTTTCCTTGCAAGATGCTAATAATAGTAATTCAATGGGAGATAGACTCCAAGTGTAAGGAGATGTAAACATTGGGTGATGAGGTTAAGGGGAGTCTCTTGTTCTGTAAATGTCTTCTATTCGCTACTAAGCTATTTAAAAGAGAAACAGGAGAGTGCTAGCTACTCACCAGCAAGCAATTCAAAGAGCTACCCAGTACACACAGAAGAGGTTCTCCCTCTATTTTTCTATTTTGTCTAGGGGGATTTTTATTTCCTTCAGCTTATTATTCTTTTATGCTTACAGTCTCTCCCAGAACTCGAATTTGAGCTGGATGATGAATGTCATTACAGAATGAACAGTGACCAAAAAGGTTCATGATCTCCTAGGGGAGTAATCATTACTTTCTTACCCCCCAGCATGCCTCTCACTAGAGGCTGAATATATTTCTCACTTTACCAAGACTAACCAGTTTCTTCAACATCTATATTGACTTTTGTATTGATTGTGAAACAAGGGTCAGTGTATGCTAACTTTTTTCATTTAAAAATGGGACTAAGAAGTAGCAAGAGAAAGAACAAAGAACAAAACTATAGGAGAAATAGTCCATGAGAATATGCAAAAGATGTGAGATGCTACCAACTGCATCAAAAACTATCTTCCTTCAATCCTTCCTACTTCAGAAAGAGGCAGAGGTAATTGCTTCCTTTTCTGACTTAGAGTCACAGGAGAGATACATTATCTCTAAGGGGTAGTTGGGTCATCTCACCAGACCTTGTTTGATCAGTGTTATAACCACTGGTTGCAGTCACACTCATCCATGCATCCACTGCATTGTTAATGATAGCAGCATCCATAGCTATAGCCACTTCTTAGAGTTTTTGTAGGGAAGCCCAAAGACGTATGAATCAGTCAGTGACTGGCTAAGTGCTTGACTATGGAAAAAGTACACATGATGCCAAGATGAAGAACAAAACTAATTGACCTCTGAACCTTCTTCTTTACTCTTTTCTCTCTGCTGTCTCCCAGAGTTCTCTGTGAAACACTTCCCAAAAGTCTCTGTTCCAACTCTTCCCTAACTGATGCATACTGAATGGTATTTTCCTGGCAGTGACAGATTACATTTCCCTTGGCACTAGAAATTTTGTAGTCCCTTGTAAAAATCAAATGGAGATATACTTGAAATCTATAATTTTCATAGTCAAAAAAGGCATTTTTCTTAAATGTTTCACATAAAATTATTGAAACCTGAGATCCATTGTCTAGAATAACATTGCAGGTCATATTCTCAGTCTTCCCCATCCCCTTTGTACAGGGTCCTGTGAATCTTCAGTGGAATAAATCATCTGGGTCCAAGGTGGGTTTTTTGGGTCCATTTTCCCTGGGCTCATCACAGATTCCTAAAGTTGAGCAGAAGACTTTACCCTTAGCACAACCAAAGCTGTATTCCCTTCATTATTCCAAATATCATATCATTGTCCTTCTAATCCACAATTTTAATAGAAGGATCTGTCTCTTTGATTATGCCCTGATGTTTGTGTTCTTCAATGAAAACATTGTACCCTTCGTCCTTTGGTCCTCTACCTCTTCTAGAAGAATAGTTAGGTTCATTATTCCCTCCCTCATTTGATCTTTTTTTAAAATTTTTTAAACTTTAAAATTTTTTTATTTTTTTAATTAATTTATTTTGAATTATCAACAATCACTTCCATAAACTTTTGAGTTTTAAATTTTTCTCCTCTCACTCCCCACCTCCCTCCCCAAGACGATGCACAATCTGATATAGGCTATACATATACATTCCTATTAAACATATTTTCACATTAGTGATGTTGCAGGTGAGAATTTGAACCATAGGAGGAACCACCAGAAAGAGGAAACAAAACACAACAGAAGAAAAAAAAAATAGCGAATAGTATGCTTTGATCTGCATTTAAACTCCATAGTTCTTTCTTCTTTGTGGATAGCATTTTTGATCACGAGGCCTTTGGAGATGTCTTAGATCCTTGTATTGCTGAGAAGGGTTAAGTTTATCAATATTAGTCATTGCACAACATGGCTGTTATTGTGTACAATGATCTCCTGGTTCTGCTCACTTCATTCAGCATCACACCATACAAGTCTTTCCAGGTTTTTCTGAAGTCAGCTTGTTCAGCATTTCTTCTAACATAGTAGTATTCCATTACATTCATATATCACAACTTGTTCAGCCATTCCCCATTTGATGGGCATCCTCTCAGTTTCCAATTCTTTGCCACCACAAAAAGAGCTGCTATAAGTATTTTTGTACTTGTGGGTCCTTTTCTCATTTGTATACTCTCTCTGGGATATAGCCCTAAAAGTGCTATTGCTGGGTCAAAGGGAATGCACATTTTTATAGCCCTTTGGGCATAGTTCCAAATTGCTCTCCAAAATGGTTGGATCATTTCACAACTCCCCCAACAATGCATTAGCGTTCCAATTTTCCCACATCTTCTCCAACATTTATTATTTTCCTGTTTTGTCATGTTGGCCAATCTGATAGGTGTGATATGGTACCTCAGAGTTGTTTTGATTTGCATTTCTCTAATCAATAGTGATTTAAAGCATTTTTTTAATATGACTATAGATGGCTTTAATTTCTTTATCTGAGAACTGCTTGTTCATATCCTTTGACCATTTATCAATTGGGGAATGACTTGTATTCTTGTAAATTTGACTTAATTCTCTGTGTATTTTAGAAATGAGGCCCTTTCTACTTTCCTTCTAATCTTGGTTACATTGGCTTTGTTTGTGTAAAAACTTTCCAATTTAATGTAATCAAAGCTATCCATTTTGCTTTTTGTAATGTTCTCTATCTCCTGTTTGGTCATGAATTCTTCTGTTCTCTGTAAACCTGATAGGTATACTATTCCTTGCTCTCCCAGTTTGCTTATAGTATCAGCCTTTGTATCTAAATCATGAACCCATTTTGACTTTATTTTGGTATATGGTGTGAGATTTTGGTCTATACCTAGTTTCTGCCATATTCTTTTCCAGTTTTCTCAGTAGTTTTTGTCAAAAAGTGGGTCACTTGATCCTTTTGATCCTCTGTCTTTGACTTTGCTTCTGTGGTGTGATTCACTTGCCTTGTAGCTTGGAGGTGGTGTGACTCCACAGTAAACATATTCTAAATTTATCAATTCTACCATTCAGCAAAAGGAAGAAAGGCCTTCTGAATACAGCAGACCCTGAAAAAGAAGACAGAATAGATTGTAGTAAAATACCGAGGCCAAATATAAAACCCTGAGTTGTGCCTGCATCTCATTAGAGGCACAGAAAGCACAACTAAACTAACCTGAGGTGAGACAATTACCAACACTTGTGGAGCACCAAAGTACCCCCACTGAGAAAAGTTGAGTCTCAGCTGTCACAGGGACATATTATTGAGTGTGAGCCACAATTGGCAGAAACGTATTTTCATGTGAGCAAGAGATAGATTATAGGAGAAAAATTGTGTCTGTTAAGGACTTATAACTATCAGCCATTGAAAAGTAGATTAACATATGGAATAAACAAGACTTTCCTGAAATAATCTGCGGGAAAACAATTCTAGTGCATAACCATGAAATGAAACAAAACATTTCTGTGCATTTTTAGAAAATTGTAAAAGAGGGGAAAATGAAAAAAAAATGCATTCTATAGGCATAAGAGAACAATCAATAAAAATCCTTTAACACAAAACAACAACAACAATAACAAAAATAATAAAAAGCCTTAACAGGCTTCATAAAAATGCTACACTTAAAATAGAGAGAAATCTGCTCCAGAGAACATCTCAAAAAACATTAAAAAAAGCCTACAAACACTAGCCAGAATCAATAAGACTTTAAAAAAGCTTCAACACACACACACACACACACACACACACACACACACAAACACACATAGACACAGATACATTTAAATTCCAATAGTGGGAAAAAGTAGCAAGAGAAAAAAACTAAACTTCAAAAGTACTTTCCTAGCACTAGCTCCCACATGTAAAGAATAAGGGATTATGGGTTTGGGGGTTTCGTCATAGAGTCTACTGCATCCACAGTTGCTGTGGAGTTTATCACTACCCTCTTTCATGCCCTGCATTGATGCATACTTTTCCTTCAAATTGACCAGTGCAGATAAAAACTATATAATCTGGGAGGAAGAACTACTTGTAATCAATGCTACATTTAATGTATGTTGGCTCCATCTTGTTGGAGCACCAACTCTTATTATCTCCTATACTGAAAGAAACCAAAGTTAATGACTTGTTCACAAGGCTTTACTTTTCATTAGATTTAGCTTCAGGCACTGAACTCTTTGAGGAAAGGAGAAGGTTCTGGGGGCCAATAGATAACAGTCACCAAGATGTGAGTTGGTTGAAATGCTTGCATAGCAAAAATCTTAAAAGGAAAGGAGTTGCTTAGTGAAGGTGATAAGTGAGTCTGGGAGTGGCAATGGGGAACAAGGAGTATTCTGACTTCCTCATTGTAATCACTGAGTCAGGGAGTATGGGAAAAAATATATCAGATACTATAAAAATTGGTGAAGGAAGCAGTGAAATTAAACAGAATTCAGATCTGAGTAAGGGACAGAAGACATAAAGAGTGAAAGAGGAAGAAGTTTAGGATGAAATGAAGTTGTCAGGTACCTGGGCAGGTTCCCAGGGAGTACAGTGGGATAGTTAGCCAAATCTGGAGTAGGTCTTTGGACATGCTGGTAAAGTTGAGGTGGTTAGGACTAAGGCAACAGTAAGTTGGGAAGAGGGCAAAGGATTTGTGCACTGGCAGCTAGGGGTTCAGAATCACAGGGATGGGTGAATATAAGAATGTGGGTATATGCTAACCAGGGCAGCTAGGTGGTGCAGTGGATAGAGCACCAACCTCTGGAGTCAGGAAGACATGAGTTCAATTCCAACCTCAGGTGCTTAATAACTATATGACCTTGGGCAAGTCACTTAACCCTGTTTGCCTCAGTATCCTCATCTGTAAAATGAGTTGGAGAAGGAAAGGGCAAATCACTCCAGTATCTTTGCCAAGAAAACCTCAAATAGGGGCATGAAGAATTAGACATGACTGAAGTGGCTGAATATCAACATTTGTTAACCATTGAAGAGTAAGTGAAGCAGAGTATCAGTGGTTGGAGATTACTCCATTGAGGGGAGGTACATGATTAGAGTGTTTGAAATCCTTTCTTGAGATCCAACCTCATGGTAGATGTAATGTTGAGGCAGATGGAGGGAAATAAAGAATAGCTGAACACCAAGAATTCCTCTCAAAATCATAGAACACACTTTCCCACAAATACTCAGTGTCCATGGAAACAATGAATTCATTAAAGGGTAATGGGAATGAGGCATGTGTGTAGAGAATATGTATGGCAAAAGGTTATTGTGTGAGTTCTTGTTACAGAAATAATGTCTTCACTGTATGGTTGTCATTTTTCACTTCTTCAAAGGGGTCACACTTTTTTAAGGTACTTGCTCCCTCGTGTGTAGCTTTCCTTTTGTATTTGTCCATTCTGTGCATAAGCACAGATGTGTTTTTCACTGTTCTCATTTAAATGCATTTCCTATTGGTCCTTCCTCTTTGTTGGCATGGTGAATCTATATGGGGGAGGGGGAGGGGAGTGAAGGGAGAGAGAGATGATGGGAAAGAGGAGAGAAAAGAAATGTAGAACTCCCTCACCTCATAGCAATTCTTTTTGAACATGAAGCCTGGGCTGGTACACTGTTTGACTAAAAAACTGCTGAAACTTCTTCCACTATTTAAATACTTTAGAGGTAGTGTTAGCTGTGTGTTTAACCAGTTCCCTTCTTGACTTAATTAAAGATGGATTCTGATGTGATAAAGAGATCCCTAGGTATTGACAGTCTTGTTTATGAATTAAAAAATAAAACCCAATGATATTTCTTGGGGCAATTAAGGGCAACAGTGGATAGGATGCTGAGCCTGGAGTCAGGAAGACTCATTTTTCCTGAGTCTAAATCTGGCCCAGACACTTATTAGTTATGTGACCCTTGGCAAGTCACTTAACCCTGTTTGCCTCAGTTTCCTCATCTATAAAATGAGTTGGAAAAGCAAATGGTAAACCACTCCAGTATCTTTGCCGAGAAAATCCTAAATGGGGTCACTAAGAGTTGGATATGACTGAAATGACTGAACAACAAAAAAAATCATATTTATTAGTTGATTATGACAGTGATTTGAAATCTACTTCCTTACACTTTTATTCTTTTGATTTTTCAGACTTTGTCTAGTGTTCCCAGTAACTTATAATTGGTTTCCCTCTGCATTCTTCTGACTCTCCTTCTTTCAATGTTATACCAATCCTCAAGGCTCAGAATCATTAGCTTTCTTGTATGAGGAGTTTTGGGGACCCAAACCAGTTGCTTAGTCAAGGCAACTCTTCTGTTTAACTTATTTTTGATGTCATTGAAGATTTGGGATGAGAAAAGATTAAAGAAAAGAACTATTCCATCATTTTGCCAATCACGGGATCTAATTTTTCTATATAAGTTTTCATAAACAGTACAAAATATTTTTATGCTTACTACTTTAAAATGTTGTTTAAGATCTAGTAGTTCATGTCTTTTCCCTTTCCATTTTTTCATTTTTTTCTTGAGACTTTAGACCTTTTATTCCTCAAAATGAATTTTTATCCTTTTTGTTTAATTTTATAAAGTTAACTTGGTAGTTTGAGTGGCAGAGCACAAGCTTCATAACTTAATTTTGGTAGCATCAGTTTTATCATATCAACATAAACCAAAAATGGACAACTATTTGTCTTCTTTTGTTTCCATAAAATATTTTGTAGTATATATTTCTACATCTCTTTGTAGTTAAAAAACCCATTAGTTTATGTATGATGTAGTGAAATTGGATGGAATTTCTCCACCTCTCCTGAATTTTTTAAAATATATATTAAAATGGTTCCTGGTACACAGAAGGCACTCAATGAATACTAGATGTATTGAATACACAAAAATATCAATAATTTCACTGTTTACATTGTTATTCTACTTCTTTCCTAAAGCAATTGATTGCTTTGACTGAGATTTTCAGCCAGTCTTTAGGCTAAGTGATTATTATGTTGAACAAATATTACATTTATAGTATAAATCCAACTTGACCACAGTGAAGTATTTTTGGAATTGATTGCAACAGCTTTTTTCCTAGTGTTTTCTTTAATATTTTTGCTTCAACATCTCAATAATATTCATCTTTCCTTTTCTTTCTCTCCTTTATATCCTTGCTATGTGTGTCTGAAATTATATTTGTGTCATGGAAGGATGTTGATAAAGTGTCTTTGTTCTCTGTTAATATATGAAAAATTGATGGAAGATGGGATTTATTTGTTTTTTCAAAGTTTTATAGAATAAATTTATAAATCCATTTTGACCTGTGTTTTATTTTTTTTTTCCCTCTGGATATTCATCATGGCTTGCTCAACGACTCTTTGTGGAATCAGATGACTTAGTCTATTTCTTCATCTGTTAATCTGGGCATTTTACATTTTGTAAATATTCATACAGTTCATTTAAATTTTCATTTATATATATACACTTATATATAGAAGTTTCTAATAATTTCTTTTATAATCTCTTAATTTATTGTAGTAACTCTCCCTTTTCATTTTTTATTTCATTCATTTCATTTTCTTCTCTTATTTTTAAAACCAAATTAATTAGCTGATTGTATTTTAGTTGTCCTTTCAAGATACTGGGTCCTTTTTATTGTAGTTTTTGTTTGTTTGTTTTTTTTGCTCATGACCATTACGTATCCAATGCTATCTTCCCTTTACCCCGACCCCTTCCATCATTCTCTCCCTCCTGTCTCTCCCTGTTACTATCCATCCAGTGTATTTCTAGCACCATACCGATTTTTAAAAGTCCTTTTGCTTATCCCAGATTAGAAAGAGCTTAATGAGATCCCTATAATCAACAAACCAATGAATATGTATTTATTGAGTACATACTATGTGCCATGCACTGTTTTAGGTACTGGAGATGCAGAGACAAAGATGAAACAGTTCTCATCCTCAAGAGACTTCATTCTATAGGAGAAGACAATATGTAAAACCAGGCACTGGTTTTGGACATTGTGGATGCAAAGAAAAAGTCAAAACAGCTCTTTCCCTCAAAGAGTTTTCATTCTACAGAGGGATATAAAATATAAAATAAATATGCATAAGTATAAACATAATAAATAAATACAAAATGAAATCCTGAGGTTTCATAGTTAGAGGAAACAGTAAATTCCTTTAAATTCCCTCTTCTTTTTAATGGTTTAAATTCCCTCTTCTTTTTAATGGTATTTCTTTTCTTCCCTTCCTTTTTTTTTCTTTCCTTCCTTCCTTATCAGAGCCTTTGTCATCTGATTCCAAGTCTTCTAAATAATTTTTTTCTTTCTTTTTATGGAATATGGTATTCTTGGTTTTTATTTTTTTGGGAGGGGGTTGGAGTTAGAAAGATTCCTCTTTGTGAGCTTAATTCTGGCTAGCTGTGTAACCCCGAGAAGGTCACTTAATCATGTTTACCTCAGTTTCTCATTGGCAAAATGAACTGGAGAAGGAAATGGCAAACCACTCCAGTATCATTGCCAAGAAAACCTCAAATGAGTTCACAGAGCTAGACACACCTGAAGCAACTGAACAACATTCTTGTTTTGTTTTGTTTTTTAAATTAATCAACAAGCATTTGTTAATCACCTACTATGTGCTAGGAATCTTGCTAGGTACTGGGAATACAAAGACCAAAATGAAAATCTTCACTCTTGAGGAGCTTACAATTTAGTCAAAGGAGGGAACATGTATGTATATATACAAAATTACTTCAAGATAATTTGGCTAGGTAGTAGTAAGCTACTGGGATGATCAGGAAAGACTTTATTTGGAAGGTAATGCTAAAGCTAAGACCTGAAGGAAAATTTTTCTGTGGGGATAATGATTCTCAGATTGTCTCTTCTTGCTCTGTTTTCTAGGTCTGGGTTTAAAAAATACATATACTATATATTTTATTTATTCTTCAGTTCTGTTTCCTTTTGATTTTACACTGATATGTCTTATATCATAGAACTTTTGAGTTTTATTTCTTCCATTTTTTCAAAATGTTCACTACTTTTCTAAGGTTTCCAAGTTTTTTTTTCAAACAGGTTTATTTTTCTTTTCAATATTTAAACTGGAGTTCTAATTTTACTTCTTATTTCTCTTTTTTTTGTTCACTTATTAAGCCTTCCCATTCCTTCTGGAATACAAATTTCTGTTTCCACCAATCAGATAATTTGTCTGGCTTCTACCATTGATTCATATCTCTGAAGGTCATTGGTTTAGAAATCATTTATAATCAGGTAAAGATTATTAATTTAGAAAATGTTTAATCAAATGAAATGAAGTAGAAGTGAAAGCATTACTCATATGTGACACACATATAGACTATACTTTCCATTTGATCTCTGGACAAAGTCATTTCCCAAAGCAGATACCCTTTCTTGGTTTCCCTCTCCACCCCCAACTCCAAGCATTATTATCAGTTTCAAGGCCTGGGTCAAAGGAGAGTAGAGATCAATAATTATTATGCCTCCCAGTAAAACTGAAGCTGATTGTTTCTGATTCACTGGGCTCTAGAGAAATTTTGGGTTCTCTTGATTTCAGTTGTATGAGCAAAGAGAACACTAGACATTGCAGTCTGCCCTAGTAACTGTCGTGCTTCTTAGCTTTCTCATTTTACACTGCTCTTTTCCCTCTCTCTTTGTCCCTTTATTTTGGAACACAATCTACTGGGTTTCTCCATGTGGAGGTAGCTATTACCTGTTGCCAAAGTCCCTTCAAAAGAAAACTACATAAAAGGTATCACTGAGTTGCCATATGCTTGACAATATTCTGTCTCTTTCATATTGTTTGTGTGACAGAGGGAATCATGACACCCATTCAGTAATGTGTATGTACTAGTGGTATGTACCTGTACAGTAGACACCCCCATATATGGCTGCTAGTTCATAATATTTTAAGTAAGTAGTATGAATTGAAAATATTTTCATTTCAATACACAGAACAAATTTCATACTTTCTATTAACATTTGCTGCCCTCTTGAGCCAGAAAAGTCAGTTTCTTATTAGTTCCAGTGCTTTTTCTTGATTCAAGTGTACAAAACTATTCGTAAGAACTTTGATGGCTGTAAAGTGCCGCCAGCAACATGAACTATTTCCCTGTATCATGTATGGAATCAGTTACATATAGTACAGAAGTACTCCATCAGTTACATATAGTACTCCATCAAAAAAAAACAAAAAAAAAAAACCTCCAACTGTTGCCATTTTCCAAATAGTAAGGTGCCATCTAGACAGTGAAACTTTAATCCCTTGGGATCATAGC